>NC_136059.1:1425915933-1426228433 GCF_964261635.1 Lissotriton helveticus | reverse complement strand
ATTCTAGAGGAGCCGCGGGAGTCTCCGACCCCCGATGGGGAATGACTGCCATGATCACCCGTGGAGTGACGAAACTGTATCCGCGGGACGTCGGCGCCAGCCTCACTTTGAATTACTAGAATCCTGCAGACCTCACTTCCGGTGAAAGCACAGTGTGACCCGGTAGGAAAAATTGTTGCACCCCCTCCCCTTTTTGACTGATAGTTCAAACCACCGATCCTTTCCTTTGCCCTTTTAACGGAACTTTGGACTGCCTCCCCCTCTTTTACATTTTCTAGAGAAAACAAAACATTAACCACTACAATAGCATAGCAGTTGACACCAGAACTGTTTTCAAATTGAAAACCAACAACATCTTCAACAGAATCCTTTTTGTTTCTGCTGTGACCCTGCTACAGCACAGGCATTGTCCCCAGCAGTAATTCTGCAATGCCGCTAAGAATAGCTGTGGTGCCTACTGGACTCACTCACCCCCGCGGCGCCCCACGCCGTTATTTGCTGGGCGGCAACTTGCTAGACATCACTTTCGTGCCATCTAGATTTCAGCGCGTTCTGCTGCCTTGGAACTATTCGCACAACAGACCGCTACTGACAACAATATTTCATTATTGGTGCTGTCAATTTCAATAAATCTATTGGATAATTCAAAAGAAATTGCCACGGTCTCTTCGTTGTTTAAATGTTTTTACTGTTTTTGTTTTGTTGTATATATTTATATGTTATTAAAGTTTTATATTCCTACTACTTTGTTGGAGTGCTATATATTTTTAATGTGACACATAATTGTAAAAACTTTGATGTACAAAGAGTCATTCCTGGAATCTTCCGCTTCAGGCTCTGTCCCCTCCCCAATCACAATACAGGATAGTTTTCAGATAGTAGGAACACGTGTGGTGTGACGGATCTCATCGGGTGTGGGCCTTGATCTACTATAACTCCTTTGAAGAGGGGTGATTCTTTACAGCTGGGGCCATAAACTACATCTGCAGGGCTAGCTGATAGCCTGGACAATCGGACACAGAGGAAGAGGAGTGTCAGAGGGTGCGGTAGTGAATAGGGCGAAAGGGAGGTGTCGGGCGGGCACAGTGTGATTCTCAGGGAAGAGCAGCGCAGATGGGGGGAGGTTTATTGCCCATGCATAAGACAGAGAGCGGGGGTGACCAGTGCCTGGGGAAGATGCTTGCGAGGGTGAGGAGCCATGCTACGAATCGACAGCGTGCAGAGAGTGGGTCTGGTCAAGACATCTAAAATGGCTGCCGTGCACGACAAAAGTGTGGCATTTCAAAAAAGGCAAGATGGCGCAGACAATGTTTTTCAACACTTCCTCATTTCCTTCGAATCGAACGTTAACAGACGTTGGGGCATATTACCAAAGTTAAGCGATATTTATCGCTAACGATGCTTACCAACGAATTTTTTACCGCTAAGCATCATCAGAAATTACCGAAGATAAACCTTGCTATTATCAAGGTTTATCACAAATGCGATAATAAACGGCCGCAATGCATGAATATCGCTAAAAACTCAGCGATATTCATACATTACCGAGCTAATGCTCTTAGCCATGTTATCCACCTCCCATTGGATAACATGGCTAAGAACTGCTCAGGGCAGGTGTTACTTTTTGGAGATATTCGCG
Organism: Lissotriton helveticus; assembly: GCF_964261635.1. NCBI lineage: Eukaryota > Metazoa > Chordata > Amphibia > Caudata > Salamandridae > Lissotriton > Lissotriton helveticus. The sequence continues at coordinate 1,426,226,794 of NC_136059.1, read as the reverse complement.
CTTAGCGCGAATATCTCCAAAAGTTGGTAATAGGAGATAGATATCTTGCATGTTGTAATGCAAGTTATTGTGGTATATGGAACTCATACCATAATCTCTCAGGAAAGCAGAAACTGATCCTTTTGGGACCGCCTAAAAAGGCCTAGGGGGTGAGGAGTACTCTACTTTGCCCCCTTTTCACGTTCCGAACTATTTTATTTTACTCTCTTCTGTAATTACACAAAATACCAGCGATAAGATGCATCGGAGACACACACTGAGAGAAAGGAGGCCGGAGATGAAGAAGACATGTCAAATACACATTGGAGATAATATAGTGGCAGAAGGGAAGTAAATATGAGTAAACTTACCATGTAACATAAAAATGTTGCACTCTATACTATAAGTCTCATTTTATACTACAATCACTTCGCTACAACCTCATAAATTAAAAATAAAAATAAATAATGTCTCAAACAATTTTTGATTTCTAAATATAAATTTATTCTTCAGAATTTTCTAAATTTGAAACAACTAGTAACATGTCCTCATCAGTAATTTCCTCTTCAATCATCTCATCTGGAATCTCCTCATTAAAAGTCTGCAATGATGATTCTTGTAACTCTATGGTCTCCAAACACTCGATAAATTCGCCATCAAGAGATTGATCAAAAAAATCATTCAAGTCATCTCCTCCTTCTGACAATATTTCATTATTGGTGCTGTCCATTTCAATCAATGTAGTGGAATCATTCAAGTCATCTCCTCGTGACAATATTTCATTATTGGTGCTCTCAATTTCAATCAATGTAGTGGAATCATTCAAGTCATCTCCTCCTTGTGACAATATTTCATTATTGGTGCTGTCCATTTCAATCAATCTAATGGAATCATACAAGCCATCTCCTCCTTGTGACAATATTTCATTATTGGTGCTCTCAATTTCAATCAATGTAGTGGAATCATTCAAGTCATCTCCTTGTGACAATATTTCATTCTTGGTGCTGTCCATTTCAATCAATCTAATGGAATCATACAAGTCATGTCCTCCTTGTGACAATATTTCATTATTGGTGCTCTCAATTTCAATCAATGTAGTGGACAATTCAAAAGAAATTGCCACGGTCTCTTCATTGTGAGCCATTTTATTTTGAAATTGCTTGCTGTAAATTGCAGAAAAAAATAATCACTTTCATTTATCGTTTTTAGTAATACATAATATAAAACTAACGTTATCAAGTATTTAGTATAACAGAAGGACTGCAAATAAATAACAGAAACATTTTTCAAATTATCTTCAAGTGTACAACATAGTTCCCCTTACAAATTAACAACTCACCTTTTTAAAAGTAGGAAAAGTGTTAGTACTGTGTAAATCAAACACCAGAAATTCACCACCAAAAATTCCTCACAAATGTACCTCAGACAGTAGTATCACAAAATGGCTGTGGTTTCCTCTCATTTGACATATATACATAACCAATTAACTTTCATCACACACAAATACAAACCAAAGTAACATTTTAATTGGTTCTAAATTTCAACACTTTCAAATGTGTTTTCCCCATGCAATTTTCCATAGGACATTTACATACGTCTACAGCCTGAATGGCTGAACGGAATTACACCAAACTTGGCAAAATGGTACATCAAACCTAAGAGGTCAGGAAGGATCTACTATGCCCCCTTATGGTCATTTCCCCCTTCGCTTTGACCTCCTCTTGTCTCTCAATCCTACCGAGAGACAAGATGGCGGCCGCTACGGACTGTTTGGAATGTTGACAGACGCCGGAGAACCAATCAGCTTCGCAAAGCTCCGTAACGCGAAAAGTACGCGAAGCGGAGCGCTGTTACAGATATATATCTTTTTTTGAACGTTAATTTCTCAAAATCCACTGGAGCACATATATTGAGACCTAGCAAAGGCACATCGGGCTACCAGTCCCTAATATTTTACCAAGTTTCGTGCAAATCCATTCAGCCGTTCGATTATTATTATTATTTTTTTTTTTTGCCCGGCGGGGCCCTTTTAAAACCTCCACATCAAACCTAGGGGGTCAGCGAGGATCTACTATGCCCCCTTATGGTCATTTGCCCCTTCGCTTTGGCCTCCTCTTGTCTCTCGATCCTACCGAGAGACAAGATGGCGGCCGCTACGGACTGTTTGGTTCTCTGGCGTCTGTCAACATTCCAAACAGTCCGTAGCGGCCGCCATCTTGTCTCTCGGTAGGATCGAGAGACAAGAGGAGGCCAAAGCGAAGGGGCAAATGACCATAAGGGGGCATAGTAGATCCTCGCTGACCCCCTAGGTTTGATGTGGAGGTTTTAAAAGGGCCCCGCGGGGCAAAAAAAAAAATAATAATAATAATCGAACGGCTGATGACCATAAGGGGGCATAGTAGATCCTCGCGAGGTGGATAACATGGCTAAGAGCATTAGCTCGGTAATGCATGAATATCGCGGAGTTTTCAGCGACATTAATGCATTGCGCTCGTTTTTTATCGTATTTGCGATAAACCTTGATAATAGCAAGGTTTATCTGCGATAATTTCTGACGGTAAAAAAATCTTTGCAATGCATCGTTAGGGATAAATATCGCTTAACTTTGGTAATATGCCCCAACGTCTGTTAACGTTCGATTCGAAGGAAATCAGGAATTGTTGAAAAACATTGTGTGCGCCATCTTGTCTTTTTTCAAATGCCACACTTTTGTCGTGCACGGCAGCCATTTTAGATGCCTTGACCAGATCCACTCTGTGAACGCTGTCGATCCTTAGCATGGCTCCCCACCCTCGCAAGCATCTCCCCCAGGCAGTGGTCACCCCCGCTCTCTGTTTTATGCATGGGTAATAAACCTCCCCCCATCTGCGCTGTTCTTCCCTGAGAATCACACCCTGTGCCCGCCCGACACCTCCCTTTCGCCCTATTCACTACCGCACCCTCTGACACTCCTTTTCCTCTGTGTCCGATTGTCCAGGCCGGTCCTAGGCTATCAGGTAGCCCTGCAGATGTAGTTTATGGCCACAGCTGTAAAGAATCACCCGTCTTCAAAGGAGTTATAGTAGATCAAGGCCCACACTCGATGAGATCCGTCACAGCAGAAGCGTTGCTATTATCTGAAAACCATTCTGTATTGTGATTGGGGAGGGGACCGAGCGTGAAGCGGAAGATTCCAGGGATGACTCTTTGTACATCAAAGTTTTTACAATTATGTGTCACATTAAAAATATATAGCACTCCGACAAAGTAGTAAGATTATAAAACTTTAATAATTTATAAATATATACAAGAAAACAAAAATAGTAATAACATATAAACATTTTTAGAGAAAAACAACGAAGTAGCGGTCGGCTGTGCGAATAGTCCCAACGCAGCACAACGTCCAGATTTCCGGCGTGGGGCGTCGCGGGGGGTGGGTGATCAGTAGCAAACTGTTGTGCGAATAGTTCCAAGGCAGCAGAACGCGCCGAAATCTAGATGACACAAAAGTGATGTCTAGTAAGTTGCCACCCAGCAAATAACGGCGTGGGGCGTCGCGGGGGGTGGGTCATCAGTAGCAAACTGTTGTGCGAATAGTTCCAAGGCAGCAGAACGATGGCACCAAGGTGATGTCCAGTAAGTTGCCGCACTGGTTTTGGTATCCTACAATGCTGCTCCGAATAACGGCGTGGAGCGCCCCGGGGGAGGCGGCGTGAACGGGCCTCTCCAGGTGGAGTCTCGTCTGTTGTAGTGGGGCGCCCCTTTACCGTTTCAGTTGCCATTCCGTCCGCTTTTGGTCCACTGTGTCAAAATCCGCCATTCAGCTGAGTTGCGCCCACTCTTGCGGTGCAGCGATAGGCGGCTGTCACAGGACTCTCAAAATGGCGGCAGGCTGTTTCCTTTTTGGGCCTGGTCCACTGAAATGGCCCTGGGACACCTTGGAAATCGGACGCTTGTCTGCTAGGTCTTGGACCCCATTCTCGAAAGCGTCCCCTCCGCCTTGAGAATTCATCAAAAGTTTTGGGGGCCCCGACTCCTGCAGGCTTCTGGTGGGGAGCGGCTGCCATGATTGCTCGCGGAATGACCACGACGGAGCTACGAGATGGTGGTGCTCTCATGGTGACGCCAGCTTCAGTCTGAAACATCCAGAAACAAGGTGGGGCTTTCATCGTTTGGGGGAAAAAAAAAGTTTTCATCCAATGAAAAGTGTTGTTTTTAGGTCATATGATCAAGCCTTCCATCATTAGGAAACCAAAAGTAAAATGAACCAATGAAAAGTTTTATAAACAAGTCACATGACCTGTTATGCGGCATAGGGTATAAAATGCGGAGAAAATACGTTGGCACGTGAGGCGGCGTCAGTAGCGGACCGATGTGCGAATAGGCCGAAGGCAATACAACGCGCCAAGATCCGGATGGCATCGAGGTGGTGTCATAGTTGAGAGTTCTGAGCAGCGGTTGTAACACTGTCTGAAGCTTATTTGCAGCTGCTGCAGCTTCACTACGCGCCAAGATCCGGATGGCACCGAGGTGGTGTGTAGGAAGTTGCCGCACTGGTGTGGCCATCCTACAATGCTGAAAGTCGGCGTGGGGCGCCCCGTTGGCCTGTGAGTTTGCGTCAGTAGCGGACCGATGTGCGAATAGGCCGAAGGCAGCACAACGCGCCAAGATCCGGATGGCACCGAGGTGGTGTCTAGTAAGTTGTCGCACTTCTGTGGCCATCCTACAATGTTGAAAGTCGGCGTGGGGCGCCCCGTTGGCCTGTGAGATGGTGTCAGTAGCGGACTGATGTGTGAATGGGGCCAAAGGCAGCGCAACAATATTTTCTACTATATTTCCGGTGTAGAAGAGACCACAAGGCGCTGAGATGCCAAGATCCGGATGGCACCGAGGTGGTGTGTAGCAAGTTGCCGCACTGGTGTGGCCATCCTACAATGCTGAAAGTCGGCGTGGGGCGCCCCGTTGGCCTGTGAGATGGCGTCAGTAGCGGACCGATGTGCGAATAGGCCGAAGGCAGCACAACAATATTTTCTGACTGACACCACAAGGCGCTGAGATGCCAAGATCCGGATGGCACCGAGGTGATGTCTAAGTTGCGGACTGATGTGCGAATGGGGCCAAAGGCAGCGTAACAATATTTTTTGTATGGAAGATACCACTAGGCGTTGAGATGCCAAGATTCGGATGGCACTGAGGTGATGTCTAGCAAGTTGGTGTGGTCATCCTACAATGCTGAAACTCGGCGTGGGTCACCCCATTAGCCTGTGAGATGGCGTCAGTAGCGGACCGATGTGCGAATAGGCCGAAGGCAGCACAACGCGCCAAGATCCGGATGTCACCGTGGTGGTTTCATAGTTGAGAGGCACTTCATCTGCAGTGGGGCGCCGAGATCCGGATGGCACCGAGGTGATGTCTAGCAAGTTGCTGTACTGGTGTGGTCATCCTACAATGCTGAAACTCGGCGTGGGTCGCCCCATTAGCCTGTGAGATGGCGTCAGTAGCGGACCGATGTGCGAATAGGCCGAAGGCAGCACAACGCGCCAAGATCCGGATGTCACCGTGGTGGTTTCATAGTTGAGAGGCACTTCATCTGCAGTGGGGCGCCGAGATCCGGATGGCACCGAGGTGATGTCTAGCAAGTTGCTGTACTGGTGTGGTCATCCTACAATGCTGAAACTCGGCGTGGGTCGCCCCATTAGCCTGTGAGATGGCGTCAGTAGCGGACCGATGTGCGAATAGGCCGAAGGCAGCACAACGCGCCAAGATCCGGATGTCACCGTGGTGGTTTCATAGTTGAGAGGCACTTCATCTGCAGTGGGGCGCCGAGATCCGGATGGCACCGAGGTGATGTCTAGCAAGTTGCTGTACTTGTGTGGTCATCCTACAATGCTGAAACTCGGCGTGGGTCGCCCCATTAGCCTGTGAGATAGCAGTTCTTTGGATTTGGGCCTGGCTCGTCTGCTGTAGTGGGGCGCCCCTTTACCGTTTCAGTTGCCATTCAGCTGAGTTTCGGCTGCTCTTGATGCTACAGCGACAGGCGGCTGCAACAGGACTCTCAAAATGGCGGCCTGTTCTTTGGATTTGGGCCTGGTCCACTAAAATGGCCCTGGGACACCTTAGAACTCGGACGCTCGATTTTTTTTTCCTTTCCTGTACATGCAAAAAAAGGTAAATGCCCGGTACGTTACACGCTTCATCTGCCACGATGAACTCTCTAGAGGAACCGAAAAAAAATATAGTTGTGGTAACTATACCATGCATCGTCATATGGAGAGGTGGCACCAATTAATTATAGTGCTGCATAAAAGAGAGATTTGGAGGAGAACCCCTGACCTGCTAGTACATTCATCAAAGAAGTGGCACTGAGAGCTTCAGAGGCAAGGGAAACGGTCCCAAATATTTAGAAGAACTTTGGAAAGATTAAAATGACATGTTTAGATTGTGGCAAATTTATTTCATGTGGACATCTGAGTGTTACTCTAATAAATACAGCATATGAACATCATCATAGTCGATGGTTGGTAGAGACATTTTGACTATATCCTGGACCTGCCCGTCCTCGCCCAAAATGGCGCCGGAATAAATGGGACTCGTAACTCCTTGTTGTGTACTGGTTGCAGAACCTTGAAATCACGAGATACGTATGCAGTTTTGAAGCACATGGCGGGCGGGGACGAGAATTGATTGAATATTTCGACATCCCTATTGATATTAAGTTCTGATGTGTTATTGATTACTGTACTGTTGAAAGTTCGAATTAACGTCACCCATGGTACTTGCCCGCAAATGTATATCTAGATAATTTTATTGTAACTGGCCCTGTCGTATTTTAATTATAAAATGTACGTCCACCGATTCCGTAACTGTTAGACACCTTAGTTCTTGCAACCTAATGGCCCGCCCGTTACGTTCCTCTACAGTGTAAATGTCTATTCATCATATACGATTACAGTTTGCTCCGTGGCCGGCCCACGTGGTTATAGGCTCGTATTTGTATAATGAAATTTTCACAATAAAGGTTTTTAAAAGAAAACATGGTAGTAGTATATACATTGGTAAAGTTTTTAATAATAGTCACTGTTTTAGAATCATTAAAAGGCAAGTGAAATAAAGCAGACCAATTACATGAAGGGTAAAAGGTATAATACGAAGGAACGCAGTAAAGATAAATGGTCAAGGGCTGTTGTGTTTTCTATTCCTGCAACATAAAGTGATCGATAAGAATCTCATATTCAGGCGTATCGGCGACTAAGACAGCAGGTCGACCCTCTTTTGCTCAACGGCTCCGTCATGGGACGAAGAAACGCTCTTTTTCTCGAAAAAAGAATATATTTTACTTGCAGGACAGTTGTAAAATTTCCGGGAAAGTACATTAGCCTGGAACATTATAACATATATTTAAGAAAAAATAATGTTCGGAAGTAATGAAAAGCGTAATTTTTAGGTCATATGACCAAGCCTTTCATCATTACAATAAGAAAAGTAAAATGAACCAATGAAAAGTTTTATTAACAAGTCACATGACTTGTTATGCTTACGTTACGCGCTGCGCGCCCCGGATGACTTCCGGATGCGCTAACGCGGCGCGTCATATGACGCATTACGCGACAACGCAGGTACAGAATATAGTCAAAATGTCTCCACCAACCAGCGGTCGGAACACAACCCCTTTCAGCAGGCTAAATAGTTCTGTTAAATGACAACAGAAGGGACAGGCAACAAGAACCATCAGTCAAAGAGGGGAGGGCTAGTTCTTCTCTACCGGGTTACATTGGGGCGCTACCGGAACTGATCGAATTGGTAGTCTACAGTGTTTCTGGATGTTTCAGACTGAAGCTGGGGTTAGCATGAGAGCAGCACCATTTCGTAGCTCCGTCGTGGTCATTCCGCAACCAATCATGGCAGCCGTTCTTTATCGTTATTTTGGGCGGGGTGGGTGGCGGAGCAGAGCTGTTTTGCAGCCATCATTGTGTGGAGTTCAGTTCATCTCACTAGTTTTGTATTTGTCATGAGGGGTTGTTCCTAATGTTTCTATTTTAGCGAGGTCAAAAAGAGATCCCATTAGTGGCCTACTGATTTTGCTCGATTCCTTTTCTTTTTTTTTACACGATTTTTCGTTATCTGCAAAGACTAAACAGAGTATTGCGACTCTGTGTTTGTTTGTAAATAGAGAATGAACCAAAGAGAACTAATTCTAAAACAGTAAATACTTGGATAACAATGAATCAAATGGAGAGAGAAGCAGGCACGACGGATTACAATGGGGGCAAAGACCTGCGTTAACTACCTTTCACTATCTGCAAAGAGAGAGTACTCCTAATAGAAATGAGGGGGGGGGGCACCATTCAAAGCAGATCAGTGTGCATAAACACGAAAATGTTTTCACTTACCACGTACTTGACATTCGACAGCTTATGATATTTGCTATTAAAAAACCATTGAAATTCACTGAAAAAACCATAGGTTATAGACCATATATAGTTAGGAATTAGCATTTACAAAACCTTGAAAATTCACTGAAAAAACCATAGGTTATAGACCATATATAGTTAGGAATTAGCATTTAAAAAACCTTATTTTACTCACACAAAACCATTGAAATTCCATATATAGTTAGTTGCACTAACTATATATCGCGCACCTGCAATCCACTGCTGATGATGTCACATATTACATCATTCATGACATGGTCAGTGACATCACTGATGACATCACTGATGACATCTCAAATGACATCACTGATGACATCACTGATGACAACATCCAGTGACTGTATGTTTCTGTAAAGTTAAAATGTGTCTTACATATTGAAGAATGAGTGGAAGTATAAGTGTCTGGACAAAGGATTTAGTAGGTGCATGACTGAATGCATGAGTGAGTGATTAAATGTGTCTCACTGAGTGCATGGGTTAGTGACTAAAGTGTCTTAATTTGTGCATCATTATGTCTGTTGTTCTGTAAACTGCTGCATGTTTTGATCAGTAGCTATATGATTAACTATATGGGTTACTGATTGATTGTCCAAGTATTTGTATGGGAGACTGAGTGTGTGTGTGGCTGGCTGGGAGGTGTGTGACTCTGTGCAGATCAATGTGTACTTGTATCAATGATTGTATAACAAGGTAAGTATGTGTTAGTATATGTTTGAAAATGTAAGGTGCTCTATGTTTAACTGTATAGACAAGAAAATGGAAGTGTCATTGATTCTTTACAGGACTGACTAGGTGTGTGAGTAACTCCATGGATGAGTGGCAGACTGTGAGTGTCTGTATAGGTGTATGAGTGCATATGATAGTGTTGTAAAGATGAGTGATTGTATGTATGAATGATAGTATGGGTGAATGAGTGAAGGTGTGTGTAGACGTAGGAATCAGTGAGTGCGTATGTAGTAACTAGTATTGGTGTGTCAATGGTTTCAAAAATTATATTCTGTATTTAACACTGGGTGAAACAGAGGTTATATTAAAATGTGAGGAGATGCATTGTATTGTCACATGAATGATATCATCAGTGATGTGGTCATTGATGTCAAATGAGATGTCATCAGTGATGTCATCAGTGATGTCATTTGAGATGTCATCAGTGATGTCATCAGTGATGTCACTGACCATGTCATGAATGATGTAATATGTGACATCATCAGCAGTGGATTGCAGGTGCGCGATATATAGTTAGTGCAACTAACTATATATGGAATTTCAATGGTTTTGTGTGAGTAAAATAAGGTTTTTTAAATGCTAATTCCTAACTATATATGGTCTATAACCTATGGTTTTTTCAGTGAATATATATATAGATATATATGGATATATATATATCTCCATGGGGTTGTCCAAGTAGCGGGTAGCACCCGAGCCTGCGTGCGCCTTCCCCAAAGCGTTAGTTGGTATGGGCAGTTGCATGTTTGAAATAGGCCCGACGCGTTTCGGAAATTTATTTTCCTCATCAGGGGCCAGCAGTAAAGTGCACGACGTCTACCATCTCCCTATATGAAAACACACATTGTGCTTGTGGGAGATGTAGTCCATATATCCTGGATGGATGCACTTTCAAATTACTGCTCGTTCCAAAGGCTCTACCATGAGCCCCAAACATCACTCCTGTCCTCATCCATCGCGCAGCTCCACATACGAGACTCCTTGGATAGCAAGTCTCGTGGCCCCCGTTTCTTCGGGGTGGTGCAACCCAGCGGCAGGACCGCCGCTAATGTATTACGCTCCATGGGGTTGTCCAAGTAGCGGGTAGCACCCGAGCCTGTATATATATATTATATTATATTATATTATATATATATCTGTATCCCAAGAACTCTACTGCCAGCCGGCTTTTGCAATTCTTCCAAAGAATGGAGCACGGACCACAATTCAGTGCACACAATCTTTCTTTAATCGGTCACAATTCTGTCGGCCATTATGCATTGCCTTGATCACACACACATATATATATAATTTTTATATATTTTCCAGGGTCCCCACGCATGGGTGGGAATATTAAAGTGCTTATGACTTTGATGAGGATACCCCTGGAAGAGAACTAGGATTACAGGTAAGTAACTTATCCTTAGAACCTGGTCCTATAGGAAGAGGGTTTTTTGATTTGCTAATAACTTTAGTGTCGCTTGACGAATCTTCATGAAATTTAAAAGCTAGTATGACGCTCACTCCAGCTGCTATCTTGAAGGTTTTGTCATGATCCGTCAAGTGGGGGGCGAGTAAATGGGCGGTGTGTGTCCCAAAATGTGTTTTCCCCATGTTAATTCCCATATGAAATTTGGCCATGGCTACAGCCCGAACCGCTGAATGAAATTACACCAAGTTTAGCAGGGAAGTATATGTTGGTTCAGGGAAGCGCTTTTTTTTGTGATTTGGTGTAAATCTGTTCAGTAGTTTTAGAGATGTTAACCAAAATCCAAATGTGTATATATAAGGAGGCTAAGAATCCTTGACCCCTCCTGATATCGTGCGTAGATCTGATTGGCTGCCAACACCTCAAACCAGGAACCAGGCTTGAGCCAAGTCTCAGAAAAAACATTAAAAAAAGAAAGAAAAGTGGGAAGCATAAAAATACCATGATTACCTAGGGTTCTTGGAAAGGGGGGAGTCCCACAGGCAAAGGCTTTAAAAAAAAAAACCACTTTGGCGGAAGTTGCGTTGGATCACCAGCTCCTGCGCTTTGTTAGTAATTGTCCCCGAGGTGGGCGAGGTCCTAGGGGCATTTTGTAAATAAGGAGGGGGGGCACATGCCCTCCTCCTGGGGCTTATTAACGCCCTGGGGACAACCACCTCCCCACGGCTTATTCATGTTAAAATTGGGGGCCTATCTCACCCCCCCTGGGGACAACCACCCTCGTTTGGATCATAATAAATTTGTGTTGCGGGGCTCTAGGATCCCCCGGGCCCTATGGGCCACAACCACACCAGGGCCAGGTTTATTTTTGAAAAAACAGGTGAGGGCCTTGCGGCCTTCCTCCCGGGCCCCACCAACCGCCACCTCCCTGGGACTGGTCCTAGAAGAATAAAGGAGGGGGGCAGTGCAGCCCCCCTCCTGGAGCCATAGATGGCTCAGCGTCCATCGTCTGCGTTGTGGTTGCCGGGATGACGTTGCGGCAGCTACATAGATGCCTCCCTCGCGCGCTGACTTTAGTACTTTCTTTTACCCCGCCAGACAGCGCAGATCCGGGAAGAGCGGTACATCTGTAATTTTTTTATCGACTTTTGTCAACTTCTTGTTTCAAGTCTCCAACTCTGAACAGGTGCATGAGGGATGCCCAGTTTCTAGGCCTGCGGTTCCTGTAACCGACTGATGTTGGTGATGGATCTGCACCGCGTGTGCCTCTTTTGCATGGAGCGCGACCACAAACCCAAGTCGTGCTCCGACTGTCAGTCGATGGCTCCCAAGGCTTTGCGGGAGCGGTCCCGAAAGCTGCTTGAATGCCGATAGTCTACTCCGCGCCGTTCGAGGTCACGGTCGAGAGAGAGGTCGAGGGACCTGCCGCGGAGCCACCACCATTCTGGTTCGAAATCATCAAAGTCTTCGCACTCTGGGTTGGGTAAGTCGAAGCATGAAAAGAAGTCGAAGAAGCATCGCCACTCTTCGACTTCTCTTCGTCGGTCGGCCGATCCGATGAGCCACGCGGGTGGTACCACAAACGTGGCTTTGTGCTCGGAGCCCGAAAGGGTCGACTCTGAGCTTCCCTCCCTCTCCGTTATCCGGAGCGACCCCCGCCCAGCTTCGCACGTTCTACGAGGCGATGCATGCCATCTTTGGGTAGACCGACACCGCTGGCACGCCTTTCGGTCCTGCAGACTCGGTTGGGGGGGCCTAGGTCTTTGCTGCCAGCGGCTCTGACCCCGGCGACGCATGCCCACCTTGGACCCAGGCCTGGATCCAGATTGGCGCCAGTTGACCGCATTACACTTCCACCGGTGCCGCTCCCTACGGCACCACATTCGGCGATGGTTGACTCCCCAGCTGGCTTCAACTCCGGCCTCCATCCCGACATGGACATGGAGCCGGACTAGCATTGTCTGATGCCGGATCCGGTGCCGGGTGGGGTTTTTGTGCCCCTGTTCACTCCTGGGTTCCCTTGTCAACAACAGTGGCACCCAGAGGGTGATGATGAGGACTGGGAGGGGTCGGGTGACCCTTTAACTGACCAGTTAGATATTGAGCAGGACTGGAGAGAGGAACTGGGGGATGCCAGTGGTCTTGATACCTCTCCTGACCTTGGCATGTTGTTTCCTCCCACTGTGGCTACGGAAGAGGGAGCTTCATACGCAGTGGGGTTGCGTATGGCGGCCAAGGCTCTCAACCTCGAGCTTCCTACAGTGGCGGTCAGGACTCACTTCCTGACAGAGGTGCTTCAACCGGCTATGAGCTCTTCTGAGCTCCTGCTGCCGTGGTCCAGGCTCAAAACAGGGGCTCCCGTTAACAGGATGATTGCTCAACACCACCACCCTGCTCCTTACGACCCCACTTTCCTCTCTCAACACCCCACCCCTGAGAGCTTGGTAGTTCAAGCTTCCACCTCCAAAAGCACCTTCCCTACTGCTCCACCGGAAAGGGAATTCAAGAAGCTGGACCACCTTGGCAAGAAAATGTTCTCTTCTGCAAGAACAGGATTGCTGTCCGTAAACACCCCATGTCTCTTGGGTCGCTATTCGCACTCAGTGTGGGATACAGTGGCGCAAGTGCTGCCTTAGTGTCCGGAGGAGGCCCAGGCAGTGCTTTCCCAGGCTGTTACTGCCGGGAGAGATGCAGCAAATTTTACAATCTGTTGTGGGCTGGATGCCGCCGACTCTCTGGGCAGGACCATTTTAACGTCTGTAGCGCTTCGTTGCTACGCCTGCATGAGGTCCACTGGCTTTTCAGGGGATGTCCAGAACACCTTGATGGACATGCCCTTTGATGGCCGTCGCATTTTTGGCAACAAAGCAGACCACGCCCTAGAGCGCTTCAAGGACACACGGGCTACAGCCAAGTCCTTGGGCCTCTCCACCCATCCGGCGCAGTCTGCTTTTTGCCCCTTTCGTGGCCACAGAAGGGGTGCCCCGCCACGTCCCACAGAGGACCACAGGCCACAGCAAGTTACACAACCTTCGCGGGGACGTGGAAATAACCGGCGAGGATCTGGGGGCCAGTGGGCGGGCCAGTCCACCAACCCCCGCTCTGCAGCAGCCTCCAAACTCTCCTAGTATGACCTTTCAGGCCCAACAAACACCAGTGAGCGGCAGGATTTTCCATCCCCTCCACCACTGGCGCATCATCACGTCGGACAGGTGGGTTTTGCGAATAGTCTGAAGGGGCTACTCCCTCTCCTTTGAGACTAGCCCTCTAGCCATGCCACCACGATACCACCGCATGTCGGAGGATCATCTGGCCCTTCTCCAGCAGGAAGTTACGGCTCTCTTGGCCAAGGGAGCCATCGAGTGCGTTCCTGTCCCAGAAGTAGGTCATGGTTGTTATTACCACTACTTTCTGGTTCCCAAGAAGGACAAGGGCTTGCGCCCTATCTTGGACCTCAGGGACGTCAATCGCTAACGCCGGAAGGAGAAGTTCAAGATGTTGACGCTTGCTCAGGTCTTGTCTGCCCTCGACCCGCAAGATTGGATGGTAGCGTTGGACTTGCAGGGCGCTTATTTTCACATCCTCGTCCTACCGGCCCACCAGTGTTACCTACGGTTCAAGGTAGGCCACAAGCATTTTCATTTTACCCTGCTTCCCTTTGGCCTTACCATCACCCCTCGGGTGTTCACGAAAGGGATGGTGGTGGTCGCAGCTCATCTGCGCAGTCTTCCCCTATCTGGACCACTGGCTGTTGAAGGCGGGCTCGCCCCAAGCAGTTTTCTCCCACCTCCAGACTACGGCCGACCTCCTGCGTTCGCTGGGGTTCTTCATCAGTGTGCCGAAGTCGCCCCTGATTCCCTCTCAGAAGCTCCTCTTAATTGGAGCGGTTCTGGACACTACATGGTTTCGGGGCTATCCTCCCGAGCAGCTAGTCCGGGATATTCGGGCTATGATTCCAATTTTCAGCCTCTATCCTTGTGTTTCGGTCAGACTGACCCTGAGGCTGCTGACTTGGCTTCCTGCATCCTGCTGGTCGATCATGCCAGGTGGCATGTGCAGGCTCTGCAGTGGGACCTGAAGCTCCAGTGGGCGCAGCATCAGGGGAATCTGTCCAATTGCGTCTAGATCTTGGAGGGCTCTGCTCATCAACTGCAGTGGTGGCTTACGAACCAGGATTGGGTCAATGGCAGATCCCTCTCCCTTCCCCAACCAGACCATACTGTGGTGACGGACGCATCCATTCTGGAAAGGGGAGGCCCCCTGGGGAGGGGGTCAGATCAGAGGCCTCTGGTCTCCGTCGCAGACCAGGCTTCACATCAACCTTCTGGATCTCTGGGCGATTTGACTTGCACTGAAGGCATTCCTTCCCTCTGTCCGGGTAAGAGTAGTGCAGGTGTTCACGGACAACACCAACGCCATGTGGTATTGCAACAAAGAGGGCGAGGTGCGGTCGTGGACCCTGTCAGGAGGCCCTCCGCCTCTGGACATGGCTGGAACATAAGGGCATTTCCTTGGTGGTTCAGTACCTGTCCGGTTCTCTGAACGCCAGGACTGACAAACTCAGCCGTAGGCGCATGATGGATAACGAATGGCGTCTTCACTCGAAGGTGGTGCAATGTCTCTTTCAACAGTGGGGGGAGCCTTGGCTAGATCTATTCGCCACCGAAGAGAATGCCTAATGTTAGCAATTCTGCGTGTTGGAATTTCCAAGGCGGCACTCACTCTGTGACGCTTTTCGTCGCGAGTGGAGTTGCGGTCACTTTTCCGCCTATGCCACTTCTGCCCAGAGTGCTGAAGATCAGGCGCGACTGGGCCCAAGTCATTCTTGTGGTGCCGGATTAGACACGAAGAGTCTGGTATCCTGAGCTGCTCAACATGGCCATCGGACCTCTGATCAGACTGCCTCTTTGGAAGGATCATCTGTCTCAGTAGCAGGGGACAGTTTTCCACCCGAACCTCTCCAGTCTCCACCTTCTTGTGTGGAGATTGAACGGCGGCAGATGACGTCTTTCGACCTGCCTCCTGAACGCTGTGATGTAATCTTGGCAGCCAGGCGTCCCTCCACTAAGACGGTGTACGCCTGTAGGTGGAACAAAATTGTGGCATGGTGCACAGCAAAGGCTATGGATCCCCATTCTGACCCTCTTTCTGAAGTACTCTTGTTTCTTCTCTTTGTCCCAGCAGGGCTCTGCTCTGGACACTATTGAGGGCTATCTTTCAGCCATCTCTGCCTTCCTTCGGTTGCCAGATTAGCCTTCTCTTTTCAAATCCCCAGTAGTTAACCGTTTCCTAAAAGGCTTAACGCATCTTTTTCCTGCAATCTCCTTTGCTATGCCTCAGTGGGACTTGAACCTTGTGCTAACCTATCTCATCTGTGCTCCCTTTGAGCCACTGCATAACTGTCCTTTACGCCTTCTGAATCTTAAAACTGCTTTCCTGGTAACCATCACTTCTGCTAGAAGAGTGAGTGAGCTCCAGGCTCTTTGTTCAAAACCTCCTTTCCTATCTGTTCATCTGGACAAGGTGGTTCTCTGGACCCGTCCATCCTTCCTTTCTAAGGTGGTCACTGCCTTTCACATGGGGCAGACCATTACTTTGCCCACCTTCTTTCCGCCTCCGCATCCTTCAAAGGAAGAAGAGAGGCTCCACCGTCTGGACCCAAAACGTGTGTTCTCCTTCTTTCTGGATCGCACTAAACAGTTCTCCAGTCGGGCTACGCGCTTTCTCCACCAGGGCGATGGCAGCCACTACTGCCTTAGAAAGGGGAGTGCCTCTGAATGTCATCTGTCAGGCAGCCACGTGGGCAATGCTGCACAAGTTCACCAGACACTACTGCCTGGAGAGCCAGGTCCGGAGAGACGGCTTCTTTGGCCGTTCTGTTCTCCAGGATTTTCTGGTGTGATCTTGGTTCGCAGACCCACCACCTGGGTTGATATTGCTGGGGTATCTATTATAAAGTAAGGAATCTATAACTAACGTGTTTCTTTCAGATGCACAAGTTAGTTATATCTGTAAGAAACAGTTAGTTATAGATTCCTTACCGCCCCACCCATCCTCCCCGTTCTGTGAACTGAATTCTATGGTTAAGGACATCCTTTCAGGGCCCTAGTTTTCTGCATCTATGGTCAGTGTCTTGCATGTCGTGTACAGAACTGACATCAGCACGCGAGGGCGGCGTCTAAGTAGCTGCCGCTACGTCATCCCGGCGACCACGACGGACGCAGAGCCGACCGACGCCACCTTTCTGACGCACAGAGGTACTGCTGTCGAAAAAACTTTCCGGATCCAGTCTGACGCCTGGGGTATTTCTAATGTAAGGAATCTATAACTAACAAATGTTTTTTACAGATATATCGTTACCAAAGGTAAGTAACTTGTTCTTTATCGCTCCTGCCAAGCTACAGCAAACGCTCCGCTTCCAGCATGCAAGAGCATTAAAAATTCTCTCACTTACTGGAAGTGGAGCAGAATTTCTTTCACACAGGCAGCTGCCTTTCCTGCAGCTCCCTGTGTGTTAAGGCCGGCTCCCACCGTAGACGGGGAGCCGGCAGGGACCCTGGGTCTCCCCCTGCGATTCCAGTGGAGACTGGGTGCCCTGGGGGCATCCAGCAGACATGGCCGGGAGCTTGTGGTGCGGGGCCAAAATCAGCCCATAAAGGGTGGTCGCATGGCCCCTCTCCACTATTTGAGAAAAGTCGGGCCCCCAGCAGGTGGATGGGGTGCCCTTGGTCTAAATTAACCCAGGGAGGGGGGCTGCCCACTCCCCCTCCTCTATTACTAATAGGCCGAACCCTGGGGGATGGGATCTCTGGGGCCTCAGTCCTGGAAGGGGGACCCTCAGGCCCCTTACCCCATTCCGAAAAGGCCTGTCCCCAGGGGATGGAGTCCCAGGGCTGAAATGGGCACAGGGAAGGGGGGCTACAGGGCCCCTGTTAGAAATGGGATTTCTGGTTGGCTGAGGCTTGCGCCAAAGTCAGGCAGAAACCACCACTCTAGTTAGGGCAAGGAAGTTACACTCCAAAGGTAACCCCTGCTCACCCCCTTTGCAACGTGACACGAGCAGCAAGGCTGATCCCGGAGGCAATATAAGTTAAGTATTTGCGCACACACCCACCAACAACATCCCAGGCCCCCCACAAAAGGAACTCCACACAAGGTTATATATAAAAATAGCCTTTGTATTACCATAAACACATTAGGTCATAATCACACAGGTACACTGTACCAACTGGCACTGGGCAATATTTACAGGGGATTATATATACAGGACAGGGCCACGTAGACCACTGTCGGGAATAACACTTGATAGAAATTAGCACTTAGAACGTTGGATAATTGTAGCATAAAATAGCACTTGTAGAACACAACCAGTAACTACTGGTAAAAGGTATGTACACACTACGCAACCCTAACCACCTTAAGCATCTATCACGCAGGGACACAACCTCACTATTATAACTATACTAGGTAAAACAACCTCCTAGGCAGGACAAACACATGTAGAGGTATAGGCAAAAAGGTAATGCATATAATGCATAGATGACATTAGGTAAGTAATCACATTTTCACCCACAATCACATAACTGACCCCAGGCCAACTTGGCCTCTCAGGGGCTCACAGGCCCAATGTCCAGAATGTCTGGGCTGGCTGCGCAGGCAGCCAAAGAATAATGCACAAAGGTTCAGGGCCTAAACGTAGCAGCTGCCCACTAAGTGCTGATTCAGAAAAGGGGGTGGTGATGAACAGAGTGTCTGAATTAAGCAGACCACTCTTACCTAGTCCAAAGATCAGGGCTTGATCCATCACCGTTTTTTAGCTCACTGCCTCATCCCAGCTCAGAACCTGGCTATATGCAAATTAGTCTGTCCCTGGCCCAGTGCATCATGGGAACAGGGCAGACCAAACTACCAAGCCAGCCAATTCTTCACCAGAAAGGAGACAAGCTTCCGGGGACCGGTTTCTGCCATTTCAGGCGGCGTCGGCCCGGCTTGCTTGAATCCTGATGGAGCAGTGAGCAAGGGACTCATGTCTGAGTATACCCTTCCACGCTTATGGTGGACAAAATGATTCAGAAAAGGGGGTGGTGATGAACAGAGTGTCTGAATTAAGCAGACCACTCTTACCCAGTCCAAAGATCAGGGCTTGATCCATCACCGTTATTTAGCTCACTGCCCCATCCCAGCTCAGAACCTGGCTATATGCAAATTAGTCTGTCCCTGGCCCAGTGCATCATGGGAACAGGGCAGACCAAACTACCAAGCCAATTCTTCACCAAGTGCTGGGCAGCTGGGGAACTGAGCCTGGCACCAGCGTGCCTCCTGGCTCTCCTGTGGGGCTCAATGAAACAACTGTGCCCCAAAATCCCGTGGGAGCCTCGTGGGCTCTAAACAATAATGGGCCCTGGAGCCTCGTGGGCTCTGAATGAACAACTGGGCCCTCACACGTCAGAGCCTCTCTGGGGGCGCGGCCCGCTGCCAGCCGGGGCCGCTCTACCTCCAAAAATGCCCCAAATCACGTGGAGTCCCACTCGGGGGACTCAGAACTCCACTCACCGGTCTGTCCGCCGGAGGCCTTGTCTCCTTCTCGGGCTGCTTCCCGGGGGACTTGGCGGTCTCGCTGGTGCCGCGGGCGGAGCTCCCACTCACCTGGGCCTTGCTGGCGACTGCACCTCCTGGCTGCACTCCGGGACTCTCCCTGCTTCCTGGGTGCGCGTGGGATGCCCTCGAGGCTGGACCAATCCCTGCATGGCCCAGGGGTGACGCGGCGGGAGTCCCTGAGGCTGGGGACCACTCCCAGAGCGGTTTAGGAGGCAGGCACAGCACTCTGCCGGGGATCCCCCCGGGCCGGCGGCGGTTAAGTTTTCCGGGCAAACGAGGGGTAGGCACCCTCTTAAACATGGAAGACGGGGTGGGCACCCGTAACCAAAGTAAAACGCCGAAGCGGGGTGGCACCCGAAAAATAAATAAAACGGGGTGGGCACCCGAAATTAAGGAAAAATTGGCAAATAAGCGGCAGGCAGTGCGGGGTGGGCACCCGCGCCGCAAATCAGCAAAAGGGGGATCCCCACGCCGGGGATTTCAGCTCCGGGCTGCAGTCAAAAACCACAGCGCTCCCCCGAAGGACAAATCAGGCGCTGCCCAGGTGCCTCAGGAAACAAAGTCAAAAGTCCAGCAAGGTCCTTAGGAAGGCAGGGGGGGCAAAGGCTGGGCCCAGGGGCCAGCTCACAGGGCCCACCAGGCAGAGAGGCAGTCCCCAGTGGCGGTTCCTCCTGGTGCCCAGAAACAGTAGGCCCCCCTCAAGTTAGGATCAGGGAAAGAACATTTTGCATGGGGTCACAGCCCCTTCTTATACACAGAAATCCTTTGTCTCAGGCTGCAGGGTTAATGGAACAACCAGATGCAACTGGTTTTGGAGCACACTGTTGTGCTCAGCCCCTCTCCCCATTCACAGGACAGGCTAGGTCATTAGTCGCACCACAGGGGGCGGAGCCAGCATTGTGGAGGGAAAGCCCAGCCCTATTCAGGTCCCAGGTGCACTCCTCCCTCCCATCAATATGCAGATCTCTCCACTCACCACCGGGCAGACCCATCCTGACTCCTGGAGCCAGGCACACCAGCCAGCTCCAGCCAATCACAAGCCAGTCAGCCAATTCACATTTATTACACAGACATGCCAACTTCTAGAAGTGGCACTTCCACACCAGACACAATAAATCCGCGCACATCATCGTGCAGCATTTAATCACACGAGTCCGCATATAATAAACTCAACCCTGCAAAGTTTCAAAGTTTCAAAGTTTATTTATTATGTTTTGGCTCTCAATTGAGGGCCACATAAAATTATACACACAATTGCACATCTCAAATACATTAATAACGACACAGTACCAGAAAAAACACTAGTTATCAACAAGATAAGCAATCAACATTTCCCTATATTTCATTAATAAATATCTAAAATGGCTTTAAAAAATTTAAAAATTCTAGAACAGAACATTTCATTAGGGGGGCAATAAAGTGCATGGAAGAACATTTTTACATTTACAATTCCCAATTGTAAACAAATTGGCTTTAACCATTTCAGACGCAGTGGGCGCAATGCCGGACAAATAAGCAAAACATGATTAACATCCTGTACTTCATTACTACAGAAGTTACATACAGGAGATACCCCGTACCATTTCGCTAAAAGTATGTTAAGAGGGAGCAAATTGTGTCTTAGCAGGTACCATAATCTACGGACCGTATGAGAAATATTCCAAATAAGATATTGTTGGGGTAATTTAGGAATATATGTTTTTATCAGGGCTTCCCTTTCTTTATGTTTAAGATGGGCAAGTATATCTGACTTATAACAGAATTCCCAGGATGAACTTTTTAGTTTAAGCTTGAGTTCAGATGGAGAGAGTAAGAATAACGTACTTTCATCCAATTCAAGCAGAGATACAGCTTTTCTAAAGTTTTTTACTAACTGTGAGTACTCTTTAAAGTTCCCCAGGAGTTCTTTTTTAATAATTTCTCTCAGGGTACCTACTTTACCTCTAGCCAAACAGGCTACCCATCTTACAAGGGCGACTAACCCCTGTGCCCAACAACTTCGAAGTCCGAATTCCAACCTGCATGAAGATGTAGAACATGCAGTGTTAAGAGAAGAAATTTTTCTTAGTACCTTTCCTTCTATTTTATGCATAAAACCCCATTGATTCACCTCCACTAATTCCATTCCATATAAAAGAGTGGCTGGAATTTTTGCTCTAAATACATCTAGAAAGAGGGAAAAATGCCTCTTCCCAGTAGAATTGTATAAGGCACCTAGCCCCGAACCGTGAGCCAGCGCTTTGCGTGAGTTATGGTCAATATGGGGCTTATCACTAAGATTAGCAGAAATTAATTTACCTAAGAAGGTATAGTTTTTAACCACCTCAAGCTTTTGTCCATTAATAGACCAGTTATAATTGCTGGCCCTGCATTTCTTTTTACCAAAGATGCACATCATTTTGCTTTTTGAACTGTTAATTTTCATAAAGTGAGCTTCAGCGAATTGATTCAATGCATGCAGGCGATTAGATAGGCCCTTAGGTGTCAGATCTAGTACAAGTATGTCGTCCGCATACATTAGAATTGATATAGTTGACCCTCCGATTAAGGGAGCTATTCCTTCACAAACTGCTATAGACGATGGTAGGTCAACCATATACAAGGAGAACAATATGGGCGCCAATATGCATCCTTGTTTTAATCCGTTCAGAGAGGGGATAGATTGAGAAAGACCCCTCTCTCCACCTTGTAATACCTTACACCATGTATTCGAGTGTAAGGACTTAACTAGTTCTAGCAAATAACCTGGCATCCCTAGTGCTGCCAACTTTTTCCAGAGTGTTGGACGGTCTACCCTGTCAAACGCCGTGGAAAAATCTATAAATGCTACGTATACCCCCCACCTCGAACACGCCCGTATTTATCCATTATCACTTGTAAAATTGTAAGGTTATCTAATGTTCCATGCTCTTTTCGGAATCCTGTCTGTTCCATGGGTAAAATATTATTGGAATCTGCCCATTCCATTATTAGTATTAAAAGAAGTTTAGCGAAAATTTTTCCTATGGAGTCCAATAAAGCTATTAGACGATAATTAGAAGGATTATCCCGTTCACCCTTTTTAAAAATAGGGATTAATATACTTCCCCTCCAAGAGTGGGGGACTGAACGTAATTTAAAACATGCTAGAAATACTGGAAGGAGAATTCGACTCCAAGCGATATCATCCTGCTTAATTATAGACATAGGGAGTTCGTCTGGACCCATAGCTCCTGAAGAGCGCATACTCTTTATCACAGCGGCTATGGATTTCTCCGTAGGGAGTTCCATTCCGTGGTCACTGTTTGAGTCTGGGACCCAGGTATCCCCCCCTTTCCCATTCGGTGCATATAGAGAGGACACAAATACTGTCCAGACATCTTCAGAGATAGCAATAGGAGTGGAAGTTGTTATTGAACCACATCCTTTCCTTATTATGGACCAGAAGTCTCGAGAATTTTTATACATAGAAGCCTCTCTTAGCTTGATCCATAGAGAGTCTTCTTTTTCTCTTTTTATCTTGGATTTCAATCTTACCCTCCTTCTTTTTAGGACTGCTAAATAATGCTCATTTTCCCCAGTTCTATGACAATATTGTTTCCTAACAATTCTATTTATCTCCTTATTTAATTTTAATAATTGACTAGGGACGAAATATGTCTTTTTAGGATTACCTGTAATCTTAGCCATGGCAGTGACTTTTTTGAGGAATTTTTCCAAATAAAGGAATTCTTCACCTTGCCAGTGAACTAGTTCTAATAGCGTTTGGGTAAGAATTTTTTGTAAATCTTCCCTCTTGGTAGAACCCCAGTAACATCTACCTGAATTACACTTTATAGAAAGACCTCTATTCTTTAGGGACCAGGCATTAGTTTCAGGGGGAATTAATGAGACAGTTATATTAATAATTTTATGGTCACTCAAGGGAGAGTGAGAGATCTCCATATCTTTAATAAAAGAGAACGTATCATAGTCCGTTATTGCATAATCTAGAATGGATTCACCCTTAACGGATCTATGTGTACAGTTAGCAGGAGTATCAGAAGGCATCCTGCCATTTAGGATAAGACCCTCCACGTAACTAAGTTCCTCTAGGAGAATCCTACCTCTTTTATTAGTTTTTAATTTAGTGGGCAGGAATGCTTGAGGTATATAATATGCCTCTTCCTTGGGTTTATTTCTATACATGTCCAAAGAAAAGTTAGATACTTTACTATTTAGGTCCCCCACCAATAAAATATATGGGGGGTGATCTGCCTCTAATTTTTGTTTGACATAAGAAAATATACGCTTTAAAACTCAACCCTGCACTTCCCACACATTACGAACTAACATGGACACACACATTCCCCATGCATTCCTATGGGAGGACAGGCCAATCTCACCACACGCACTCAAAGTGCGCACGCACTTTACACTGGGACACAGTGTTAAAGTGCGCAGAAGCCAAAAAGAACTATCACCAAGTCACATATCAAAGCAAAAAGGTTAGGGGTGAACCTGCCAGAAGGGACAAGTCCAACACAACCCCCTTCCAGCCAAAACGCAGGGCAGACCAATCACCACAGTGATGGGCTTCCCTGCTTTGGGCGATAGAACACGGATGCGGGCCCGCAACTGCAGGGACACCCTCCTGTTCTACGCCACGGTGAACCCTTAGGGTTCCTTCTAAAAAAACGGTCTGGAACAACTGAGCTACCCCACTGGTACTCCCAAGCTGTCCGCGGCCCGGACCTCGCCCTAGGCCACCCATGTGCCACTGGTCCTTGCCTACTCGCAGAGCTGGGGGTAGCAACCACTGGTACATAGTAGCCATTCTCCACTCTCATTGTCCTCAGGACAGGGCTAGACTGCCACTGGTTTACCAGCCTAGGGTCTACACCCTCAGGCGTACCAGGAGTCACAGGTGAGGCTCTCCTCCCCCTACATCTCCTTCTAGGGTACCGCCCTCTCCTCCTTCGAGGGGTACCCATAGAACACCACTCTCCCAACCTAGGATTTAACCCCTCAGGTTGCACTGGGGTCAGGGGCGGGGACTCCCACCCTCTGCACCCCCTTCCAGGGTTCTGCACCCTCCCAACTGGAGTGGTACCCCTGGAAGATGAACCGGTCAGGACGCTGGTTACAGACGTCCTACCCTTCAGGTCAGGCTGATCCTGAACCTGGCCTCCCAACCTCTGGTCTAAAACCTTTGGTGGTATACTTGCCTGGCACTCCAGGACTTCTGGGGACTCACACACCATCCCCCCGAGTGTAACATATGACTCATATGTTGCGTGACAGTCTGCCTGGCACAGATCTCCTGTCCCCTGTCCACCTGACAGTGCGTGAAGATTCCCCAGGACAGACGTGTCGTCACCATGGTCACCTTTAGGAGACTCAGCCCTCCCGGCTGGTCCCTGACCCAATTGCACCTCCACTGGGGAACACAGCCCCATGCCACCCCTCTCGCTGGACTTCTGTACCCTCCCTACTGGAGCGGCACTGCCAGACACCAGAACCACTGGAGCTCTGCTTACTGATGCTCCAGGTCCTCTATACACTAGGAGATCCTCCTCAAATGGACTAACAGGACAGCCTAGGTCCCCAACCTGGTGTTCCCTAAAGAAACCATCCAGGCTTTGAGACAGGGCTTCGGGCGTCTGGAGACTCTCGGTCACACACTCACTCCTACTCCACTGAGACAGGTCGTGGGCACCCGAAATTAAGGAAAAAAGGGCAAATAAGCGGCAGGCAGTCGGGGTGGGCACCCGTGCTGCAAATCGGCAAAAGGGGGATCTCCACACCGGGGAATCCCTCAAGAACGGGGATTGCAGCTCCGGGCTGCAGTCGAAAACCACAGCGCTCCCCTGAAGGACAAATGAGGTGCCTCAGGAAACTGAAGGAATCAAATAAATTCTAACGGGTCACACTTACCAATAACCCATATACGATTAAGGATAACTAATAATTGGGTTGGCAATGGAGAAGGTTCAATCATTTATTCATCAAAGACAAACCCTGACAGGGGAGCCCCGGTCTACACAACCTCGAAGGTGCGCAGAGGAGACTGCTTACATGTTCAAAGTACAAAGCATATATACGTTTTCACACTTCAAGAATAACACCCTACAAGGAAAAACACAGTTTGTCAGCAGGCCAAGAGGAATACCCATATAAGGCATACTTGATTGCTAGTATCCTAGGCTTCAGCTATTCCGGGGGCAGGTCAACCCGTTGCCTCCCAGTCTATCTAAAGCCGGGGAAGACAAGAACGGGCTTTGTGAGAATGTACGCATCCCGCAAGGAAGGCAGGTGCGACCTTGAGTTTCCCTTGAGCTACCAGTTAGCAGACATCGACCATGATTTGGCTGACGCCATGGTTCAGAGAAAAGACATAGTCACGTGATTTCAGGGAAACCGCATTTGCACACCGAGAAACGAAACAAAATGGCTTCAGCCATGCCAATAGTACTAACCTACGAAGAGTAAATATAGGTAACTAAATGAATACACTTTATTCTAATTAATCGAGTATATGTTTACGAGGTTATATTGGACATATTAGGCCAACAATGTGTGTTTATTGCAAATTTGATCCCTACAGACAGCCCTTTTGGCCTAATATGGCCAATACACATACTTTTATTCTACAAATACCCCCTCATCTATTTGCATTAAATCAGACACTTCCTTTTGGATCATCTGTTTTTCTACCTTGATTTGTCGAGAACACTGCAATGCCGACGTGATCCTGGGGGCACAAAACGAGCAACAGGTAGGGCTGCATTAGAGACACAAGCAGCATGTAAATATTACTCCAAATGCCCCCGCCAGTATTATAAATATCTTCCAACCCCAGGTAGCTAAAAGACCCCAAAACCAGCTGCTAAGAGACCAGGTGCCATTCTCAACATGGGCCTCACTAGCTAATCGATGTAATTTCTGTATAGCCAAATGGATAGTGGGGGCTGAATCTGGAATATACACGCAGCAAGAACTGCCGATCACAAGACAGGCTCCTCCCCTATCGGCGAGGATGACGTCAAGAACCATCCGGTTCTGGAGCGAAACAAGCCTCGTCGCAGCAAGTTCTACTGTGATGTTAGTTAAGATTCCAGTAGTGGTCTGGACCACATTCTCAACTATCCTCGACAAACCTCTTATACTGCGACTATTGAATATGGGCCCCCAGAAGGGAGTAAGTCCCTTCGCAAAGTCTTCAAATTGTTGCAAGGAAGTATCTGTTTGATCAGTGGCATCAAGATCATAACTTCTAATGTTTCGGCTCACTACTTCCTCTTTCTGTATCAACTGATGAGTTCTATGATAGTCAGGAGGGGCAATATATACAGGGGGATAAAGAAACGAAAGATAACAACTTCCTGCCCAACCCTGGGGAAGCCATGTGTAGGTATTCTCACCACACACAAAATAAACATCTGGTGGGGTGATCATAGGTGGGGTACTGTACACTTGTAGAGTGTAGGTGTAATTACATCTACTCCTGCATACCTTAACATGGCCTCTACCCTGAATGCAGAATGGGGAGGTAGTAATAATGATAGGAATTGGTAAGGCCTTGTCATTTGTAACATTTCGGTCCTTAAAATGCTGAAAATACATTGTATCATTGAAAAGTTCAAAATCCTGCATTTCTTCCATTAGCCATGTAAAATTCTTATAATCAGTATATAAATTCATACAGGCATTAGGGTCCAATGAGCCCTCTCCTTCATTTCCAGCTGCATCAAATCCCTGATGTTTCTCTATGTATTTTAAAATGGCTTCATAATCTTTTTCAGTATACATTTTCGGTTCGGCTACATAATGCGAATACATCAAAGATAACAATTGGAACCATGTCTCACAACTGGCTAAATAGGACATCGGTAGGGAAATGAACAGTTCATGTTGGTACATGACTGAAGGGAGTAGTCCACATACCCAACAGTTTGTCTTATTTGTAGTGGAATGGGTCTGATGCAACATTTCTATAAAGGCATTTTGCATATAAGTCTCTCTATGTCTAGCCTTATGAGGGGGCAAAGAGTAAAAGAGATGTTCTTCTGGGGCAACAGTGGTGCCTAATAATTTCTGTACTGGATGCTGAAATTCTAGATATACAAACACACTCATCATAATAATTGTGATAATAATGATAAAAACAACGAACGCCACCATCACTCTGGTGGACCATCCGGAAAACAAATGCATATTATCCATATATCGCCGAGGGGCTAGTGGTCTCATCTTCCATTGCAAATCGGGCAAAAGGAAACATGCTCGCTAAGAGTTCAGATATAACTCGGTCCCTCTCTATAAGTCCAAAAACTATCTGTATCCACAAAGCACGCACGCCACCAGAGGGGTTCTTCTTCCCTGTGTCCGTTCAGAGCCTCACAGGCAGACTCTCGTCATTCATATCCATGGACAATACAGCAAACAATTTCCTTTGTTTTGTAGAACGACCGCAGCCCCCAACTCAGTCTTTCTTGCTGAACAGAGCTATTTAGCACAATGTTCCAAGCTCTCAACGCGTTCAGTCCAGTGTCTCGCTCAGTACCCCAGCA
Source organism: Lissotriton helveticus (assembly GCF_964261635.1). Lineage (NCBI taxonomy): Eukaryota > Metazoa > Chordata > Amphibia > Caudata > Salamandridae > Lissotriton > Lissotriton helveticus. The sequence continues at coordinate 1,426,199,141 of NC_136059.1, read as the reverse complement.
AATCTATCCAAGGTTTCTAAACTCAAGTCTTTCCCTAACTCCTACCAAGAGGATCTGGGGTACAGCGCTGTTTTCGGGGCTGCAGGTCGTATTTGCAGTGACCAGGTCGCTCCTGATCAGAAAACAACTCAGTGGCACGGGCATCAGATACATCTGAATCCTGTGATGGACCCTCAATGCTGGTCTCTGCTGATTGGGCCACCACTTTGTCGACTGGGGGCACAGCTTTACTTGGCTGCCCCCTTTCTCGAGCTTCTGAAATAGGCACAAAGCTCTGGGGCGATTCCCCTTCTTGGCTTGGAATTCCTTCGCGGTTTTGCAAATCGAAGGGCAAAGGTAGAGGGAGTTGTTTCAAATGACTCGCATGAATCCAATGTTTCCGCCTGTGCACCTTCACAGCTGACCTGGTAACGAGAATGATCTGGTAGGGCTCAGACTATCTCGGCTCCAAACTCGATTTCCTCTGGTAGTTCCTTACTAGAACCCACTGACCGGGTTCCAGCCGATGACCGGGACCCTCTGGTAGCGGCCGCAATGTCTCGGATATCTGTTGATGAATAGAACGCAGATCTTTAGTTAATGCATACAAATAATCTGTCATCAAAGGATAATCAGTGTCTCTAAAGGACCTAGGTCTAGGGACTCCCCACACATTGGCGGGTCGGCCAAAAATGACCTCATATAGAGACAATCCGGTTCTCGTGTGTGGAGTCGTTCTCAAGGATAATAATGCCAAAGGGAGTGCATCAGGCCATTTTACTCCAGTGCTTTCGCAGATCTTGGCCATTTTCAATTTTAATATGCCAATTGTAATTTTCAACTAACCCTTCTGACTGGGGGTGTCTGGCTGCATGGAACTTCTGGCGAATTTGTAAACCATCACATACACTCTGAACTAATGCCGAATTGAAGTGTGTTCCATTGTCTGTCCATATATTTCGAGGCAAACAATACCTGGGGAAATATTCGTTAATCAAAGCTTTAGCAGTTGCCACCGCAGTGGCTTCTTTGGTGGGGTAGGCTTCAACCCACTTACTGAAAGCACAAACCACCACCAGCACGTATTTCAAAGTATTAACTCTCTCCATTTGGATGTAATCAATCTGAATAATTTCAAAAGGCAAGGATGGTGGTGCAAAATTGCCACTTGGAACGGACTCTCTGCCCCCTGAATTATAGCGTAAGCATACTGGACAATATTTGACCACATGTGCGGCCGTCTTGGGAATGTTTGGGTTGCTCCAGACGGGGTCTAACACAGCACAAATACCCTTTGCTCCTATGTGTGCCGGGCCATGGGCCATGGTCACTACCGCATATACCAATGCATTAGGGAGTAACCAACGCTGTCTTTCAGTTCGATCTATCCAACATTCGTTCTTGTCCAGTTTCCCCACTTCCTGCTCCCATTTCTGTGCCTCATCCATGGTGGCTTCCTTCTGTAATTCCCTTACACTTTCTATGGTATTATCAAATACGGACGTTTCCGCCACCCACTGGGTTGAAGTACTGGGAAACATGGGAGTTACTTTAGTCTGAGCTGTTTCTTTCGCCACTGAATCTGCATAGGCATTTCCCTTTCCTGTGGAATCGACTATTTTCTGATGGGCGCTACATTTGATAATGGCCACTTTATCTGGTAGTGTCAAAGCTAACAATAAACGATCAATTAAAGGACCATGTTGAATCTTTTGGCCATGTGTGGTAAAGAAACCCCTTTCCCTCCATAATCTCCCAAAACTATGGGCAACGCCGAAGGCGTACTGGCTGTTCGTGTAAATGTTTACTTTCAATCCTTTGCTAATTTCACACGTACGTAACAAAGCTATTAGTTCAGCTGCCTGGGCTGAGTGGTGTGAAATCCTAGCAGTTTCTACTACTGTTTTCAAAGTCGTAATAGCATACGCAGCTGTTGCAGTTCCATCTGGTAACTTAAAACAGGAACCATCAACATACAATTCTCCTTGGGGTTCTGGTAAAGGAATATCTGTGAGATCTACACGGCCCTTTGTCTCTTCCTCAGTTCTAAACACACAATCATGGATATCGTCCTTTGTATCACTAGAAGGGAGAGGTAATAGTGTTGCTGGATTCAATGTGGCACATCTCTTAATGGTAATGTGGGGTGCAAACAATGTCCATTTGTATCCTGTCAAGCGGGCACTCGTAAGGTGCTGGGTTTTAGTTTTATTTAACAAAACATCCACAGCATGTGGTACCATTACTGTGAGGTCAGTGTTCAACACTATCCCCTCTGATTGTCGGATGGCCACCGCTACCGCCACAGTGGCCATCAGACAACTGGGAAGGGCTTGTGCCACTATGTCCAGTACTGATGAAAAGAAGGCACAGGGTCTTTGTTTCCCCCCGAAATCCTGAGTTAATACTGAAAGAGAACAACCGTACACCTCGTGCACATAGAGTGAAAAAGGCTTCCGGTAATCCGGGGTACCCAAGACCGGTGCAGAACATAAAGCACCTTTCAAAGAGTCAAAGGCTTCTTGGCATTCATCCGTCCAGGGTAGGGGTTCATGCACATCTTTGGTAGTCAAGTACAACAAGGGTTTAGAGATGAGGGAATAGTTAGGAATGCATTGGCGACAGTAAGAGGTTATGCCAAGAAAAGCACGGACATCACGTTGAGTACACGGTACAGACATGTTAGTGATTACAGATATTTGTTCTGATGTTAGTCGTCTCCCCGCTTTCGACAGTAAGTGGCCAAGGTAGGTCACTTCCTGTCGACAATATTGAAATTTGGAAAGGGAGACCTTATTTCCTTTTTTAGCCAAATGGTGTAACAACTTCACAGTTGCATCTCTGCACCCATCCTCCGTATCAGAGGCCACCAAAATGTCGTCCACATATTGAATGATGGCATTGCCGGTGGGCAAAACTAGTTCATCCAATACTTCTTTCAAGGCCTGGCTATATATACTAGGACTTTCTGTATAGCCTTGAGGTGTGTGCGTAAATCTAAAACTTTGTCCTCCTAATGAGAATCCGAAGATATGTCTGCTATCAGGATGAATAGGAATGCTAAAGAAAGCTTTCTTCAAATCGATAACAGAAAAATATCGGGCAGTAGGGGGAATCATGGTAAGGATCGTAGTGATATCTGGTACCACAGGGTATTGTGGGACCACTATTTTATTGACCGCTCTAAGGTCAATCACAAAACAATATGCGGACTTATAATCCGGGGTACCATCAATTGGAGTCTTTTTCAAAATCGGCAAAATGGGGCTGTTACAGATATTTGCAGCTGTTTCTTCCACCACCCCTTTTTCAACTAGGTCGCGAATAATATGGAGCAATGCTTGTTCACCCTCTGGTGATATTTTAAACTGTGGAATGCGAGGCATCTTTGCATTTGGTTTTATGGTGATTGACACAGGGTCTATTCTTAACAGACCCACGTCGGTATCCCCTTTCGCCCACAAGGTCGGAGGGATGGTAGCAAATTCAGGAGGCAATGGTTCGTTTTTAGCAAAATACTGAGCCATCTCTATAGGTGGTTTCTGCATGGTTAGAAAAACACCATCGGGTGAGCAGTAGATTCGTGCATGAAGTTTCTTTAAAATATCCAAACCTAACAAATTCTCTCCACAATTAGAAGTAAGGAGAAAAGGGGTATGCATAGAAATGGGACCAATCGTAAAAGGCAAAGGTTTTGAAACGGGGCTGACTACCGGTATTCCAGAGAATCCGACTGATACATTATTTTGGCCAGACAGAGCTGCCCCTGGGATCATCGCCCCAGTATCCACTAAAAACTTCCCTGATGTACCCAACAGTTCTCCTTCTACATAAGGTCCCTCTTGGTCCACTGGTACTGTAATACGGCCCCCGCTCTGTCCTTGGCTGTCTCATGCGTACTCCCGGTCCTCGTATCTGTCACTCTGATAGCTTTCATTATAGTATTGTCTATTCTGGGGGTCGTCAAAATGATTCTTACGAGAACCCTCGTGCTGCGATTCTTCCCTCCTCATACTATTTCGATCTATATTTCCCCGACCTCTTCCTCGACCCCTACTGGGTCCGTTTTGTCCTTGTAGCAAAGGGCAATCTATTCTCCAATGTCCCTCCTCCTTACAATAGGAACATTGGTTTATCCCAATATTCGGCTGGCCCCCTCTGCCTCTCCCCACTGGCTGGCCCCTTTGATACGAGCCCCGCACTCCCCTTCCTGTCATTTGACCTCTGCTAACTTGTTGCAATAATACCCTTGTTTTGAAATCCTTAGTCTTCTTCTCTAATCTGTCCTTGCTCTCATTCTCGCGATGCTCGTAATATTGGGCCATACTAAGAATGACGGATGGTGCAGCTGTAGTCCACGTACTTTCAGACGACTGAAGGCGAGACATAACCTCCGGGAGTAGATTGGTAACAAACCTATTCACAAATAGTCGAATTCCCCCTTCTGTAGAGAGGTCCTGTCCACTGAAATCCATAAACACCTTCTCAAACCGAGTAAAGAAGTCAGACACACTTTCATCCTTCTTCTGTCTACATGCTGTTAATTTATCCCAATCTACCTTCCTAGGGGGTAAAAGAGTTTTCATAATGTTACAATTTTATCGGGCACGGCTAATATTTCATCCCGGGGCTTCTCACCTGGCTTTCGTTCCTTGTCCCAATTCTTTAATTGGTCCCATGTTCCTCCTAATTCGGGGATATGATCAGTATCATGAATCTGCCTCCAGATATCGACCGGGATTAGGAGACCAAAAAATAGCTCGATATCAGCTATAGTCATGATGGCAGAATTGGCAGCTTCGGTCAATTCTTTGTAATAAGCTGTAGGATTTTTACGGGGATCTGGCAGCTGGGCTTTTAATGTAAGCACTTCACTCCGTTTCCAAGTGGTATAAACCCATTGTTCCTGAAGCCTGGCATCCACCCTGGCCCTAGTTACTACATTATTAGCATCTTTTAATTCAGGTACTTCAGGGAAAAAGAGGGGATGCACCTCTCTCATGGGGTGCTGCGCTCCCCATTCAGCGCTCTTTCGGTGCATCCTTTCCCTATAACTCAAAAGGGTGTTAACATTTTGATATACTTCCTCGACTTGGAGATGGAATTTATGAGCATGATCCCTGATGTCACGCAGTATCTGAGAAGGTAAGCCTTCCTCAAAACACTCTTCCCATAGTGAGATCAATCGGATAGCCATGCTCTCCAGAGCCAGTTGTTGTGCAACGGGTTCAAAATCCTTCATAGTACTCCAAATATCTTCTAATGTATAAATAGGATTCTGCATCCACTGGGATGCCTGAATTATAATAGCTCTTCTCTCCTCCTGCCCTAACAGCGACCGAGTGAAAGCTCGTTGATCACTCGGGTCAGACATCGGTCGCTTGGGTGTGGCACCAGGGCCAACCATATTTCGAAGATCCAACGAGGTTTGAGTTGGAGGAGAAAGAAATACAGGGTGCAAGGGAGAAGGGACAGCCGCGTCCGGCCGAAGGGATAATACGGGTGAGGTGGTTAGTCAAAGAGAAGGAGGGGAAACCGGAATGTCTGATCCAGATCCGCCAACGGGAGCCGTGGCAATCATTCCCGACGGTGGTCGGGCGGTTGCACCAGCACTCGCCTGATCGACTCGCACCACAGGCACGGCCGGATACAGACTTTGCGGGGCATAATGGGGAGGTGGTCGGGTTTCCAACAACTCTTCCAATTCATCTCCTGTCTCTGGTCTGGCTACATAGCTTTTATCGGTCTCCAACCGAAACTGCCTATCCATCCGTTCAATATTCTTCTCCACTTTGTCTTTATCATATGCGATAGCTTTCTGTGTGACCGTCTGACCCGACTTCATCTTCCCCAGCTTCTCTTCCCTAATTCGTCGTCTTTTTGCCTCCTTCAACTTTAAGTTCAAGGAGTCAAACAGTGACTGACGACTCTTTTTCATAAACAATTCATTCTGTATATAACTTATCTTTTTCTCATCAAAAGACCCCGTGAGAGGCCACTGTAAATCCGAATTGTCTCTGGTGTACTTGTTCCACAGAGTATTAAACTAAATTGGCTGTAATCCATGTTTGGTGAACATATCGAAACTGGGGCTGCCTTCGGGAGGGGCAGGCTGTCTTTCTTCGAGCCGCGTTCCTCTCCGACAACAGCACCCGAAACACATTTTACTAAAACACGGCATTGTGCTTTATTCTACTCGCTCCTTTTACATATAATTACACACACACACAATCGGACGCGTCCTTTCATAGCATTCACTCATACAATTGTCACAATAAAGTGCTGCAAAGCAGTGCAAGGCAATTAGTTCTCGGAACCTTTTCAAATGCAAATGACGTCTTCAAATACGAACAGAGCCCGTCGACTCCTGTTCGGGGAATCGATTCAAAAGAATTCCAGACCAACAGATTCACAAAAAGAGACAATCGTTAGAGTGCTCCGAGACCCTCAGATAGGTGAACCACGAACTCTCTCACATGCCCTCCCATGGTCCTGTTCTGGTTGGGCCGGGTATCTGGACACGTCTCCAGACCCCTAGCTTACCCAGTTGCTCCCAGAGCTGTCCCGGAGAGAATTCGGCCGAGCGAGCAACACCGTACTCTACTAAGGCATCAGAGGTAGTCTCAATTAATCACAAAACAAGTCCGTGAGGTCTCTACTCGTGCAGCCCCTTCGCCACAACGATAGATCCCCCGATTCCCTCGTGGTCCGGCTTCCCCAGCCACCTTCAAACAAAGACAGTTAACTGTATATCCAAAAAGAAACGCTTCCTTGAAGTGAGTCTTATCCAATTCAATTTCAAAGATCACTCACCTGGTGCACTCAGGTCGATTGCGGGTTCTCCACTGCCGACATCTAAACAGACCGACACAGTCTGCTCTTCTCTCGGGTTAAGCCCGTGGGACTCCGGCGTAGGGTCTTCAACAGCTGGGAGGGGTACTGGGCTCGAGAGGGGAACGGCTCGTTTTCATACCACAAACGGGTGTCTCAAATCAGGATCCTCTTTCTGTCCACCCACTCGGCCAGAACTACTCCTTGTCCCGCTACTCCTGCTTACAGGAGGGGACGACCCTATCGCGGAGTCCCGGCGGAGTCGCCAACTGAAGGAATCAAATAAATTCTAACGGGTCACACTTACCAATAACCCATATACGATTAAGGATAACTAATAATTCAGTCGACAATGGAGAAGGTTAAATCATTTATTCATCAAAGACAAACCCTGACAGGGGAGCCCCAGTCTACACAACCTCGAAGGTGCGCAGAGGAGACTGCTTACATGTTCAAAGTACAAAGCATATATACGTTTTCACACTTCAAGAATGACACCCTACAAGGAAAAACACAGTTTGTCAGCAGGCCAAGAGGAATACCCATATAAGGCACAATTGATTGCTAGTATCCTAGGCTTCAGCTATTCCGGGGGCAGGTCAACCGGTTGCCTCCCAGTCTATCTAAAGCCGGGGAGGACAAGAACAGGCTTTGTGAGAATGTACGCATCCCGCAAGGAAGGCACGTGCGACCTTGAGTTTCCCTTGAGCTACCAGTTAGCAGACATCGACCATGATTTGGCTGACGCCATGGTTCAGAGAAAAGACATAGTCACGTGATTTCAGGGAAAACGCATTTGCACACCGAGAAACGAAACAAAATGGCTTCAGCCATGCCAATAGTAATAACCTACAAAGAGTGAATATAGGTAACTTAATGAATACACTTTATTCTAATTAATCGAGTATATGTTTACGAGGTTATATTGGACATATTAGTCCAACAATGTGTGTTTATTGCAAATTTGATCCCTACAAAACAAAGTCAAAAGTTTAGGAAGGCAGGGGGGGCAAAGGCTGGGCCCAGGGGCCAGCTCACAGGGCCCTCCAGGCAGGGAGGCAGTCCCCAGTGGCGGTTTCTCCTGGTGCCCAGCAGCAGTAGGCCCCCCTCAAGTTAGGATCAGGGAAAGAACATTTTGCATAGGGTCACAGCCCCTTCTTATACCCAGAAATCCTTTGTCTCAGGCTGCAGGGTTAAGGGAAAAAACAGATGCAACTGGTTTTGAAGCACTCTATTGTGCTCAGCCCCTTTCCCCTTTCACAGGACAGGCCAGCATCATAAGTCGCACCACAGGGGGCGGAGCCAGCATTGTGGAGGGAAAGCCCAGCGCTATTCAGGTCCCAGGTGCACTCCTCCCTCTCATCAATATGCAGATCTCTCCACTCCCCACCGGGGCAGACCCATCCTGACTCCTGGAGCCAGGCACACCAGCCAGCTCCATCCAATCACAAGCCAGACAGCCAATTCACATTTATTACACAGACATGCCAACTTCTATAAGTGGCACTTCCACACCAGACACAATAAATCGGCGCACATCATCGCGCAGCATTTAATCACACGAGTCCGCACATACTAAACTCGACCCTGCACTCCCCACACATCAGGAACTAACATGGACACACACATTCCCCATGCATTCCTATGGGATGGCAGGCCAATCTCACCACACGCACTCAGAGTGTGCACGCACTTTACACTGGGACACAGTGTTAAAGTGCGCAGACGCCAAAAATAACTAGCACCAAGTTGCATATCAAAGCAAAAAGTTTAGGGGTGAACCTGCCAGAAGGGCCAATTCCAACAGCCCCCCTCTCCTAATTAAAAAAAAAAAAGCTGCCTGGCAAGTTGCCAGAGGCCCCGCCCCCTCTCACCACTCTGCAAGCATGCCTCCTGGTGCACTACTAGTTGGATTAAGTCCCCTTGACTGCTGAGGGCCCCCTTGGGGCCCAACTATCCCTTCTGTTACCTCCAGTAAGTCCCACACAGTGGGAATGCTGAGAGGTCTTTTGAGGCCACAGTGAGAAGTTAGCCTGGCATATGATGTCCACTAGTTCTAGTGGGCACCTTGCACCAGTCTAATCGACTCTTATTGATGGTGGTTGTAAAGTAAACCTTATAGAAAGCTATCCTAGTGGTAGCATGGACCAGCAGTCTGAGGGTAAGACTTCAGAGAGCGCATTAAGCAAGTTGTTTTACCAATTGTATTTATTCTAAACACAACCCCTCTGCACTCTTTGAGGTCAGAGGTAAAAGCACAATACAAGTTACTCAATTAGCATACGATAAGTTGCACAGTATACAGTTTGCCCTAGGGGCCTCACAAACCATATACTAAAATAGTGGTATAAGAACCACGTCTGGAATAGAAAGTAGGCCTAGGGAATCGCTGGGGCTACTCTAAACAACCAAAGGTTAGGATGCTGGAGGAACAACAAAAACAACCATTTGAAAGAGGGTCTCAAGGCATATTATAGACCAAAACATAGACATAACCCCCAAGGGGTACACTTATAACAACAAACACATGTCTATGGGTCTGTGAAGTCAACTTAAATATCCTGTTCAAAACACAACCAAATAGTGAACAATTGATGTGCTCCCATGTGTACTAGAGGCACAGCATGATACCACCAGGGTATAAAAAGTACCCATCAGTTCCCGTTCGGTACCGCCCTTGTCATCATATGGGTTCTCCATACACCAAGGAGAATATGCTCGCAACCACTAGATGTTTAAAGTGGTTGCCACCAAACCATTGAGAATAGTAATTAGGAATGGGAGAACCCATATGATAACAAGGGCGGCACCAAACGGGAACTGATGGGTACTTTTTATACCCTGGTGGTATCATGCTGTGCCTCTAGTACACATGGGAGCACATCAATGTTTCACTATTTGTTTGTGTCTTGAACGGGATATTTAAGTTGACTTCACAGACCCATAGACATGTGTTTGTTGTTATAGGATGCAGGAGGCCCACGGGAGACGCGTGCAGTGTCTAAACACAGCCGCGAGTTACCATTGACTTTCTATGGGAAACAAAGAAGTTACAGATTAAGGGCACAAAGGCATGAACTACGATGGAGCCCTTTTAGACTAGGCCACTAGGAGAGTCAATACCCACAGGAGCACTGGAGTACTTGAGTTACCTCACCCAGGGTAGCCGGGAGCATAGGGGTCTTTTCGTGTCAGGTTTCGTCGTCGATTCCAATGGAGAGCTGCGAAGAAGTGCTGCAGGCGACCAGACGAAAAGTGTCCGGTGGATTCAGGAGTGATTCGAAGATCTGAAGAACCTGAAAGCAGAGGGGACTGAGTGTGGGTCACTAGCCAGTGACCAGGAAGGAACCAGGCGATGTGGGATGATTTCAGGTGAAGAGGTGAAGCTTGTCTCTGCAGCCACGACGACCAGGAGCTGGATTCGAGCTGTCCCATGAAGGATTTAGTTGACTGCGGTGTCGGTATCCGGATTGGATCCAACAAGCCTTGGCAAACGTAATCCACGCAGGAGATGAAGATTGGCTCTGGTGCAGACCAGCAAGGTCTGAGGCGCTTCTCCTTTGTAGGGAAGCTGGAGCAAGCCTGGAGCAACCAGGAAAGCGAGTTAGTTTTAAAAGGAAGTCTTCCAGGGGCTCACTAGCCAACGGGCAAGGAACCAGGAAGATGCGTCGAGCTGAAATGCAGCATCAGTCAGGGCCACCACAGCATCAGTCAGGGCCACCACAGCATCAGTCAGGGTCACCACTGCATCACTCAGCGCCACCGCAGCATCACTCAGCGCCACCGCAGCATCACTCAGCGCCACCGCAGCATCACTCAGCGCCACCGCAGCATCACTCAGCGCCACCGCAGCATCACTCAGCGCCACCGCAGCATCAGTCAGCGCCACCGCAGCATCAGTCAGCGCCACCGCAGCATCAGTCAGCGCCACCGCAGCATCAGTCAGCGCCACCGCAGCATCAGTCAGCGCCACCGCAGCATCAGTCAGCACCACCGCAGCATCAGTCAGCACCACCGCAGCATCAGTCAGCACCATCACTCAGCACCACCGCAGCATAACTCAGCGTCAATGCAGCATCACTCAGCGCCACTACAGCATCACTCAGGCCCAGCACAGCATCACTCGGGCCAACACAGCATCACTCGGGGCCAACACAGCATCACTCGGGGCCAACACAGCATCACTCGGGGCCAACACAGCATCACTCGGGGCCAACACAGCATCACTCGGGGCCAACACAGCATCACTCGGGGCCAACACAGCATCACTCGGGGCCAACACAGCATCACTCGGGGCCAACACAGCATCACTCGGGGCCAACACAGCATCACTCGGGGCCAACACAGCATCACTCGGGGCCAACACAGCATCACTCGGGGCCAACACAGCATCACTCGGGGCCAACACAGCATCACTCGGGGCCAACACAGCATCACTCGGGGCCAACACAGCATCACTCGGGGCCAGCACAGCATCACTCGGGGCCAGCACAGCATCACTCGGGGCCAGCACAGCATCACTCGGGGCCAGCACAGCATCACTCGGGGCCAGCACAGCATCACTCGGGGCCAGCACAGCATCACTCGGGGCCAGCACAGCATCACTCGGGGCCAGCACAGCATCACTCGGGGCCAGCACAGCATCACTCAGGGCCAGCACAGCATCACTCAGGGCCAGCACAGGATCACTCAAGTGGCACTTTTTTATTAAAACTTTTTTGCATGCTGCACAGAAGCCACACTTCTCAACAGCACAGCTTAAACACATTGGCAAAGTCAATAGCTGCCTATACACTTAAAAGGCCATAAAGGCGAGACCTATTGGCTATGCCAATGCTTGTTATTGGGGCAGGCGGCGTTGGCCTGCAAAAAACATTTTATTTGGGGCAGATGATATCAAATATTCACAACATTTCTGCCAGTGCCATGCACCAGTTTCATTAAAGGATTGAAAATGCTTACAAGACAAAACCAATAGATGTCTCACAGCAGCGCCACAGTGTTTCAAAATACAAGCATATTCCCATGCAGCGAGAACCCAGAGGCACCATCTAGCAAAACAGCAACCCAAGAACCTGCTCACTGCAGTGACGGACCAGCACTAGGCCTAGATACGCAGCTTTGAGTTCCAATTTAGCGGGTCCGCCCATGAAAGATACCGACCCCAAGCCTAACGAGAACAAGCAGTATCGTAGCACATAGATTGGACAACTGGGAATCTTCAACTTGTTTGTCATAAGCTACAAATAAGAATTGTCTGAGATGCAGCCGTCTCAATTAAAGTGCTGCGGCTTTAATGACAGAATTAACGTTTGTATTTTAAGAGACCTCTTCCCAATGTCTCATGCTGCATACAAAACAGCTCCTTCATTTTTAGGAGTATTATGTGTTGTCCTTTCAATAGACAGTCATGTCTTTTGAAAGCTTTCCAGTGCGATATTTCACACAGAGGAGTACCAAAGGGGCCTTTTAGTGAGCAGAAGGTTGATTTTAGTAATGGGCAGTGTTTCCATTCAGAAGCTCTTGAAGTGCTTGTCCGACAAAGGAGCACCGTACTCTCTATGGACATATTGCGTGTCTGCTGCCACTACACGGACGGTAATGGGCTCTCTCTGAAAGACATTTCCCCGGGCTTGCCAGCCTTGACAGGGGTGGACTACTCCGGTTGGGGGCAAATAAATACAGCATAGTTAATTTGTAACATTTCTTGCAGCAAAAAGTCCAATGTGTTGCTGACCACTATAGTCTGCCGACTATGTGTTGCTGGCTGTTTCTTTTCAGAAGAGGTGAATGAATGAATGAAAAAATGAATGAAATACTTTATTGTATGATTACATAAAATCATTTACAAAAGCGAAGCATATTACGACCATGGTAAAAACAAACAAAACATTTAAAGTGCAATGAGATTAAAAGAAGAGTTAAAAAAAATTTATACATATACATCGGGTTGGACAATCAGTACCCTAATGTCAGATCATCTTAGCTTATCAAGATTGGTACCGAGTCACCAATGGCCATGTAATACTTTGTTTATTCAGAAGAGGTGACCCTTAATAGGCCACTTCTTTTAAAATAATCTGTTGCCAACATCTCTTTGAAATGGAGCGTTCCTAAACTGATCGTACATGTAGTTACGTTCTCTTCATAAAACAATTGTGGTTTAAGGTAGAAACATGAGTGAAAGCATATGCAGAGAAGAAGTCACTACTTGAAAAATAAGCTGTGCTTATTTTGTAATAACTCAGTGGCTTTTGTCTCTGAATGGATGAATGTATGCCATGCATCTGCTTACCTTGAAATTCAGATATTCCTTTGAATACTCATGGTACTGCATGATCAGAAGGATTAATGAAAAAGCAGCTGCCAGACACCATAGGCGGCGGCTCCTTTGCTTACATCATAAACATGAGTCTAAGAGCAGACAACTATAAAGCGGCGACGAGAGGAAAGTGGTGCAATCACAAACGAGGGGCGGGGGTCCTGTTGGGGTAAGGCACAGGGAAATTAACTGAATTGCAAGCCGCACTGTGCCAGCGAGCAGCAGTAGAGGGATGAAAGAAAAAGTATTGCACTCAATCAAAACATATGGCTCATAGTGAAAGGACCCACGTAACAGGAGGCGAAGCCACGGTGGGAACAAAGCAGCCACAAGGCGGGACAAATGTACAATATTCACCAATGAAAAATATGGAACTTGTAAAGGCAGACAAAGCAATCAATGAAAAGCGGTGGGCACGTTCAATCTGCACAGAGGTGTAATACAGCATGTGTAGAAGAGCAGCGCATGTTCGCTGCCTCTAGGTTCAACCTAAAAAGAATGATGGAACTTTTTTTTAGCTTTTCAAACCTTGCATCTGCTGTCTTTAAACACTATAAATGTGAGCTGTTCCTGTTACCCGCTGCAAAGTTCTTTGGTGTACCAAACTCGGAAGGACGAAATCCTGAGTTGGCCTGAGCAGGGTTCCCAATGCGTAACTTTGAGATCACATTAGATGCCTCTGTTGTGCACTTTCTCACTCGGCTCTCTTGCCTGCTTGTAATCTCTATCTGGCATGCTTGCATTATTGTTCTTTATCCCATTCTGAAAGTTCAGTTTATATCCTCATTTCATTGTGATGGGAAGTTTGTAAGGCGAGGTTTAATACTTGGTTTAGGCAAGAAGTCCAGTGATTTCAATTTTTCTGATTTACTGATTTAGAATATAAAAGACTGCAGGCAACTGAAGAAGCTCCATTTCCTTGATTCACAAGAGCAATATTCAGTGCCCCCCCTTTGCATTTCTTATTGTTTGGGCTCCTTAATGATCATGTGATTCCACCTTTTGGGACCAACTTTAGTATGGTGTAAAAACCAGGCCTCCGACTAGCTTTTATCTCCATTAAAATGAGAGAAACATGAATAATTATAGTTGAGGTGGGGAATTAATATACAGTGTTTTACTCAAACTTGCTTCTATCACCTGAAAATATAGTGGACCTTGGTTAACATGGATATTCCCATTTACCTATGCTTGCTGCTCTAAGCCACAATGTGCTATTTCTGAGTCTATTCAGAAATTAGAAAAACAATGTTTAACATATTTTGTGTAGTAGTTCTGAAAACTATTGTAAGTAGGTGGAATATTGCTAAAACATCAACCGCACACAATAAGATGCGATAAAATATATGCTTAAGTGAGAGTAAATCCGGTTGTATCAAACTCTGGAATGGTCTTGGATCAAAAGCTATGTGAAATAATGTGACCTAAGTACACTTGCCTGCCTTAACCGCCTATTTATCCAGTTTAATGTGGGAACCCATAAATCTCCCATGTTTTCTCTTCAACTCTCTTCCTATATCCATCCAAGTTGGTTCTTCTGCCAAACCTTTTTTTGCCCGATCCTCCACTACTGCCGCCTAATACCTCTACTCCTACCTATAACCTCTACTTTAGTATTTGTACCTCACCTGTATGCTAGCACCTCTATCCCTCCTATACCCTGTCATCTATTCGCCTGTTCATGCTCTTCTACCTCTACCTGTCCACCCTGCAACCTACCCTGTAACCTCTTACCAGTAGTCTTCCCTACCTTAGTTCCTCTACCTTCATCTATACTTTATTTATTTATTTATTTAGGAAGTTTTCTATAGCGCTGTCAAGACTCGGAGGTAGCAGAGCGCTTTACAGTAATAGAATGACAAAAATCTGTATAACCATATACAAAACATGAACATGAACATAACATATGTAAGGTATAAGCATTCAATGAGTGACGTAAGCGGAACATGGGTGAGTTGCCGAGCTTCTTTGGTTATGGAATTCACTGTAGTCAAATAGTTCAGGGGTTGCTTGCTGACCCCGGTTATCCACAGCCTAGGGAGCGGATCAGGAACAAGGATTTGAGTTGCCTTTTGAATTCCACAAAAGAAGGAATAGTTCTGATGTGCGGGGGGATGGAGTTCCAGATTTTGGGGGCGTTTCCAGTGAAGGAGCAGTCCGCTGTTCTTTTCTTTCTGGTTTTGGGTAGGATGAGCAGGAAGGAGTTCGAGCTTCTCAGATTCCTGGCTTGGCCTGCTTTTTTGAGTTTATTTGCCAGGTATTCGGGTTTGCCGGTATGGAGGGCTTTGTGGGTTAGACAGGCCGTTCTGAAGTTACTACACATTTCTACTGGGAGCCATTTGAGTTCCTTGAGTGCTGGGGAGATGTGATCCGATTTTTTGATGCCGGTAATCATTCTAGCTGCAGCATGTGGTGTTGTTTTGATCGGTGCCAAATTCGATTTCGGGATGCCTGTTAGGATTGCGTTCCCATAGTCTAATCTTGACAGTACCAGAGATTGAGTGGCCACTTTGAGATCCTTGTTAGGAATGTAGGGTTTGATCTTGTTCAACAATCTGAGGTTAAAGAAAGCACCTTTGGCTGCATTCTTGATGTGTTTTACCATGTTTAGTTTGGGGTCTATGATGATGCCAAGAGATTTAACAGAGTCGGCTAGAGTAAGATTTCCTTTAAGCGCATCAATTGCTTTTAGCCATTCGGTGATTTGAGGGTTGTCTTCCTTGTTCGAGATGAGGAGTGTCTCAGTTTTGTCTGGATTCAGTTTCAAGTGATTGTTTGTCTGCCATTGTTGACTTCTTTCAGGACATCATTTAGTCTATGTATGTCAGTGAGAGAGGAAGTTTCCAGATACATTTGTGTATCGTCCGCGTAGAGGTGAAAGCGGATGTTGGCTTTTCTGAGTAGCTTGGAGAGTAGTTCCATATAGATGTTAAAAAGCTGAGGCGAGAGCACCGGGGTGCGAGAGCACTGGGGAGATACCCCAGTGACTCCATCCCGCCTTTGCATCAGTACCCTGTGGCTCTACCCATTACTTCTGCCCCATTTTCTCTGAATACCTTCATAAGGGTTTTTTGGTCAAATTCCTCGAAATTCACCAAATAGGTATTTCAACAGCATTGGTCATCAAGTTGGATTTCTTCATCATTGACTTTATCCAGGATTAAGATACTCCACACGGGGTCTGCAATGTTGATTCATGAACTAAAGTGAATTTTTATAATGTGATTTCTTGTGTAATATACATAGTATAACACATTTGAATGGTTTTCTACCAGGTAATGTTTGAAGTGCTGAATGTGTGGAAGAAAAAGTTTAGGTCCGGTTTATGGCCCACCTGTCTGCAATACCTATTATTACCAATTCTATTAACAAATATATATTAAGGATGGGCTTTGGCTCCCATTAGCTTTTTGGTGTATTATTCCGCATCCTAAGGGATGCTGACAGTGTAGTGCACAATGGATTTTATTATACATCTTTCGAGTACACTAAACCGCACACATTCAGTTTATTTGATAGATGCATTGTATAAAGACAGCATTTATTTTTTCTTTGGTGTTTTTCATTGCAGCTGGCTTTTTTTTTTATTACAACAGTATTTTAGTTAGGATTTAAAATTCACACCAGACTTTTTGGCTTTGCTAGTCTATATTCCTTGTAGTGGACTGTTTTAATAGGCAGGAGCCAAGTGTCACCTCTGTAACATAGTATACGTATGATTTCATTTGATAAATGGTGTGTTGGACTAAGCACGCATTGGCGCTTTTCGTGTAGAGGGTAACATTCAGAATGTTGTATGCTTTTTTTATTTGGGGCACCAACATTATTGGGCACAAATGATACTTAGACATTTTCACAGGAGATGTTTCCATTAATTAACTTATTTTCACTGCAACAGTTTTCTGTAAACCTGTTCTACTCTTGCCTGAAAAGTCTCTGTACCCTCTTGTCTGTGAAGTAATGGTGCAGGCAATGCTGGGTTAACATATGCTAGTGCCTCCTGTAATGTTTTCCTCTGTTCTTGGCAGGATGCATTTAGGAGGGCTTTTAGAGCCAACTGAAATTCCTTTTTGTTTTAGGGTTCCGTGGTGAAGTGAGATTTTTAATGCACATTTTAAAGATGAAATCAAAATTATGACTTATTAATCAAGCATTTTAGAAATATACGAGGTAATAATGTCTAATTTGCACCAAGTGTGAGAAGGTGGCCTAGTATATTCTGTCCACTTATTAAAGTGGGCACCCTGTACCAGTCCACATGAGCCTTATGATGTATGAGGTCAAAGATAACCTTTAGAAAGCTATCCTAGTGGTAGCTGTGGAGAGCAGCCTTCAGGCTTAAACTTGAAGGAATGTAAAGAAGCTTTTTTACCAGAATATTACCTCCGGAATGACTAAATGAAGGAGAACCACACAGTAGTTATATAAAAAATATGTATTTATTAATATGACACTCTCTACTATCCTCCACACGAGGATAGAACACAAAGCACACAATACGAATTCAATAGAACAGTTATAAGTAGCACAATACACAGTGGGCTCCAGGGGAGACCAAACCATATACTAAAATAGTGGTATAAAAGTCACGACTGAGATAAAGACAAGGTCTGGAGCACGTAGAATCGCTGGGACTCCAAGGAACCACCCAAGGTCAGTAGACTGCACCGCTCCTGCGTACCAGCCGCTCGCCCCTCCCCTCTCCCCTACTTAAATGGCGACCGATGCGCGGTCGCGCCACTGGCGTGCCGAAGGCGTGTCTAAGTCATGCCCGTCTGTGCCCGGACCATGCCCAGCGCCAGAACGCCTGGCCCTCACGAGAGCCACGGCACCTGATGATGCTACGACGCCGGCTTCCTCCACGGACTCAACACCGGACGATCATCAAACTGCTTCCAGGCCAACCCGATACTCACCCACGGACCCTTCACCTGCCGTAGCGGCAGCTTTACCAGCCGCCGAACACCCGCATGCCCTACCCCACCCGTCAGAGCAGAACGCAACCACCTCAGATGCATACTACTCCACACCCGCTCAGTCCACAAACACGCCGTCAAACTCTGGGACCTACTCGACTCTGCCTCCCCGGACGTCGACTTCCTAACAGAGACCTGGATGAACCCCTCCTCCGCACCCGACATTGCCGGAGCTATCCCAGATGGATACAAGATCACTAGAAGGGACCGCACCAACAGACCAGGAGGAGGAATCGCCATCGTCTACAGGAATACCCTCAGAATCTCGACTGGCAAGACAGACACCTCCAGCACGGCCGAACACCTGCACTTCCAGATCCACACTGACCCCAACACCACCCTCAGAGGAAGACTCGTTTACCGCCCCCTCGGACCCCGGCCACAGTTCATTGACGCCATCTCAGACATAGTTAGCACGCACGCTCTTTCGTTCATAGACTATATCCTCCGACGAGGCCTGAATTTTCACCTCGAACGCCGACAACAGCAACTCCGTTGCTCTGCTCGATAACCTCGCCAACCTCTGACTCAAACAGCTAGTCACAACACCGACCCACACCGCCAGACACACGCTCAACCCCATCCTCTCAGTCATCAACCACATCATCTTCAGCCACAGCACCGAATTTTACTGGACCAACCACCGCTGCGTCCACTTCACATTCAAGAAACCCAGCGTGCACCACCACCCGCTACTTATCCCCTACCACAGCTAGAACAAGATCACAGAAGACCATCTCATCACCGCCCGAGACCCACCGACAAACACCACCGACTAAGTCGCCAACAACCTCAGGCAATGGATCGATGACTGCGCCAGCACTCTTGCCCCGATTAAAAAATCCTGAAACAGACGCACCGACAGAAAGGCCAGCTGGTTCACCACAGACCTCCAGGAATCCAAGCGGACCTGCCGAGAAAAAGTGGCACCATGAAAAGACACCGGACAACCACGCAGCCCTAAAGAACTCCAGCCCCAAGCACCACCAACTCATTCGAGCCACCAAAAGGACCTCCTTCAAGGAACACATCGACGACAATGCACACAACAGCAAAGAGCTCTTCAACATCATGAAGGAAGGAGCTCTCCAACCCCAACTCCATCGACATCCCGCCGTCGCAAGACCTATGTGACTCCCTAGCCACTTTCTTTCACCGTAAGATAACAGACATCCACGACGGCTTCAACACCCAGACCTTCCCTACAGCCACCAACACTGGACTCACCGCCCCCATCCTCACCAGCCACCTGCTCTCCTGGACTCACGTCAATGACGACAACATCATCAAGACCATGAACACCATCCACTCCGGCTCACCATCCGACCTCTGCCCTCACCACATCTTCAACAAAGCAAACTACAGCATCGCACCCCAACTTAGGAAGATCATCAGCAGCTCATTCGAGACCACCACCTTCCCGGAAAGCTGGAAGCACGCCAAGATCAACGCCCTACTCAAGAAACCCACAGCGGACCCAAAGGACCTCAAGAACTTCTGGTCCATTTCCCTCCTCCCGTTCCCAGCGAAAGTCTTCGAAAAGATCGACAACAGGCAACTGACCCACTTCCACGAGGAGAACAACATCCTGGACCCGTCCCAATCTGGTTTCTGCAGGAATCACAGCACTGAAACCGCCCTCATCGTTGCCACAGACGACATCAGGACCCTACTGGACAATGGTGAACCCGCTGCCCTCATCCTCCTGTACTTCTCAGCCGCCTTCGACACCGTCTGCCACCACATCCTTCACACATGCCTACACAACGTAGGAATACGCGACAAAGCCCTGGACTGGATCACCTCCTTCTTCACCGACAGAACCCAGAGGGTCCGCCTCCCCCCCTTCCGTTCCGAAGCCACCAAGATCTGCTGCGTACCCCAAGGATCATCCCTCAGCCCCACCCTCTTCAACGTCTACATGGCACCGCTCGCCAACATCGTCCGCTCAGCTGATCCTCTCACTCACCAAAAACACCGCCACTGCCAAAACCAACCTCCACAAAGGAATGAAGGCCGTCGCCAGCTGGATGCAGACCAGCCACCTGAAACTTAACTCAAACAAGAAAGGGGTCCTCATCTTCGGATCCTCTTCCTCTGCCTGGGACGACTCTTGGTGGCCAGCCGTCCTGGGAGCTGTACCGTATCAAAAAGACAATTCTGAAACACTGGCCACTTGCTTTGGAGGATGACTTCAAGGGCATATTTTCACTCAACCCTATATTCGCATATGAACGTACAAAAAATCTAAAGGAACTGTTAAACACTAAAGAAAGCACAAGCATGATCAAACATCGAGGCACCCTACCATGCCACAATTATGGGAATTGCAATTCTATCATTAAAGGAAACACAATCACACACCCCACCAAGGGTACCAAGATTAAGTTGAAAGTAACAGGTACATGTGATAGCAACAATTTGGTGTACTTGTTGAAATGTCCATGTGGACTCGCTTACGTAGGGAAAACCGTAAGAAAAATCAAAACTCGTATTATCGAGCATAAGAGCAACATCCGATTAAAAAATCCAAAATTCACAGTTGCTGCACATTTTAATGCATCAAATCACAATCCCAGCCAGTTATGCTTCTGCATCTTGGAAATGGTACCATCACTCCCCGGACAGGACAATTCCAAACATCTTCTAATAAGAAAACTGTTTTGGATACACCGCTTATCTACCGTACAGCCAATGGGACTGAATGAACGTCTAGAATATAGTTGCTTTCTTTAGAATGTACGTTTCATATAGGACATAGATTATTTGGACATGCACTTACCACTATGAATTATGACAGATCCGTGCTCTTTTCACACCTTATTGTACATTCTGTTTGCACATACGACATTCTTAACACCTAATGATTTCAATACCGCTCATTGTACACATACAGGTTACACTTGTACGTCATATCCTAAATGTCAACATCTTTTCCATGTATCATATTTTTTTACTCTCGTACGTCATATCCTAAATGTCTACATCTTTCTCATGTATTATACTTTTTCAATTTCTTTTATTATCTAATTTTTTCCATTGCTTCACTTTTCTCGCATACTGTTTATTTTCGTTCTGAATATCATCGTTTGAACATGACAATCACATCTCGGATACATTATCCGACATGCATATTTAATGTAGTATTTCTTCACGTTCTATCTGCCGGAGGGAACATCACTCATCACATGTTACTTTTCTACGAATCAGGTTCGCCGGTACACACATCACGTGACTACCACACACACACGTTTTAAAACGTAGCGTGCACTCGCACTTTACTCCGTGTCTTCCGGGCACGGGGAATACACCGCGTTAGATTCCGGTAAGTTTTCACCATGATAACCTCTTTTCCAAAACCTTGCCGAAGAGTCTTAGGGACTCATTTTTTACCCTTTTACTTTACCTTCCAGGCAAGTCTCTGAGAACTGTACCATTAGCGTACCCGTTTACCTTAACCACAGGTCAGACTATGTTTATATGCATGTATTTTAACTATCGCTCACAGCTTTGTCACAGTTGAGTCACAATCGTAAACCCGTTTTTTCAACATCCTTTTCACGAAATTGGTGTACACTACTAGAATGTTCCCGCTATTGCCTAATTTCACTGCACGTGCACTTTTCATCATCACGAACGTTCCAGTTTTCATCACCCCTTCTTTTCATCATTCGCAGTTTTTAGTCCTCATTTAATCAGCGCGTAACTGCACTGAGCGTCGGTTCACCATTCGACTCATTTGATTGTTTCCGCATGAGAAAGTACGCACTGTAAACAGATCACCATTACCTTTTCTTAATCCAAACTGCCTTTGCTCGTTCATGTTTTTGTGTACAAACAAGCATGTACACAACCACCACCTAAATGTGACAAGTATTAAACAGTTGACATGATGTATGTTCATAAGTTTACTGCTAAAGTGTGCTTTACTTGATTGCTTTAAGAGAACAATTCCGCTGATGAAGGGCTCTCGCCTGAAATGCATTGGGCAAAACATCACAACATGATGTAACATATTATGAAAACAATAATATGAAAATAAAACGATGAATTGAAAACTTCACACAAACTCGCATTGAATGTTTTCTTAAAACAACGCAACTGAAGTTTATCTTGAGTGCCTCCAGGAGACGTTACTCCTACGGGAAACAACGCGCATTCCTAGTGTGGAAATGCTACTTCTAGAAGTTGGCATGTCTGTGTAATAAAGGTGAAATTACTGTCTGGCTTGTGATTGGCTGGAGCTGGCTGGTGTGCCTGGCTCCAGGAGTCAGGATGGGTCTGCCCCAGTGGTGAATAGAGAGATTGACAGCCAGATGGGTGGGAGGAGTGCACCTGGGACCTGAATAGGGCTTGGCTTTCCCTGCACAATGCTGGCTCCGCCCCCTGTGGTGCAACTGATGACCCTAGCCTGTCCTCTGAATGGGGAGAGGGGCTGAGCATAACAGAGTGCTCCGAAACCAGTTGCATCTGTTTTTTCCCTAACCCTGCACTACTAGACAAAGGATTTATGTGTATAAAAAGGGACTGTGACCCCTTGCAAAATGTTCACTCTGATCCTGATCTGAGGGGGGCCTGCTGCTGCTGGGCACCAGGAGGAACCGACACTGGGGACTGCCTCCCTGCCTGGAGGGCCCTGTGAGCTGGCCCCAGGGCCCAGCATTGCCCCCCTGCCTTTCTAAAAGACTTTTTGCTGGACTCTGCCTCTAAAAGCTCCAGGGGTGCGCTATGTCCTAATTGCTGGGTGCACTCCTACTTTTAACCGCAGCCCGGAGCTGCTTTCGCCTTTCCGAGGGGTTTCCCGGCGTGGGGATCCCCCTGACTTTGATTATCGGCACGGGTGCCCACCCCGCTCATTGCTGTGCCCAGAAAACCCCAGCAGATGCCCACCCCGCCAGGGATCGTGAACGTAACAGAACGGGAGCCTACCCCGTAGTGGCATCCTTCACGGGTGCCCACCCCGCCTTGCACGAAGAGAGAGTGAGATGAGCCGGCGCCCGCGCCTGACGGTGGGCGGGGCTGGCTGAGACAAAGATGAGCCTCGCGGGCTCCATTTCCGCCCTGCTCAGCTCCGGTCCCAGGAGCGGACCGGGCAAGAGATCAGCACCAGCTGGGGCTCTCCTGTGTAAGAAGAGCCCCCCGCTCCCCACCTGCAGCCTACCCGGTGCGTGGCGGACTGGGCAGCGCTGGAGATCTCAGACAGCCAAAGACCGGGAGGAGTGGTGCCGCCCCAGAAGAGACAGACCGGAGGAGTCCCGGTGAGTGAGGTCCCGGGTTGTTGGTTCCTTTGAGGTGCAGGGCTACTCGCATCAATCACCGAGCGGCCCCGGCTGACAGCGTGCCGCTCCCACGAAGGTCCCTAGTTACGAGGGGGAGAGGGGGCACATCGGGGCATATTGTCGTTGCCCGCTACCTCATGGGGAGCACTCATTGTGTTTACAGCCCACAAGTACTTAGGGGCATTACAGAGGGTAGAGCGGCCCCGGTTGGCAGCGGGCGGCTCCCCCAATGTGGGGCACAGTTATTTCAGAGTCCACGAGGCCCCCACGATTGTTTTGGGCACCAGTGTTATTCAGAGCCCCAGAAGAGAGCCAGTAGGCACGCTGGTGCCAGGCTCAGTTCCCACAGCTGCCCAGCACTTAGTGGGCAGCTGCTTAGTTTAGGCCCTGCACATACTTCTTTGGCTGCCTGCTCAGCCAGCCCAGACATTCTGGACATTGGGCCTGTGAGCCCCTGAGAGGCCAGGTTGGCCTGGGGTCAGTTCTGTGATCTTTTTGGTGCAAATGTGATACTTGCCTAATGTGATTTATGCAATGCTTTATGCCTATACCTCTACATGTGTTTTTCCTGCCTAGGAGGTTGTTTTACCTAGTATAGTTATACTAGTGAGTTCATGGTGCCCTGCGTGATATATGCCTAAGGTGTTTAGGATTGCGTAGCGTGTTCCTACCTTCTTCCAGTGATTAATGGTTGTGTGCTACATTTGCTATTTGGTGCTGCAGTTATTATATGTGCTATGTGCTATGCGTTATTCCTACCAAGTGCTAATTCTACCAAGTGCTTATTCCTGACAGTGGTCCATGTGGCCATGTCCTGTGTATATAATCCCCTGTAAATTCCGCCCGTGCCAGTGGCACAGTGTAAATTGTGTGTTTATTATCTTATGTGTTTGGTATAATACAAAGGCTATTTTTATATATAACCTTGTGTGGAGTTTCCTTTGTGGTGGGCCTTGGGTGGTGTTGCTGGGTGCGCGCGCAAACGCTTTACACCTCACCTCCGAGATAAGCCTGACTGCTCGTGCCAAGCTACCAAGGGGGTGAGCAGGGGTTATCTTTGACGGGTGACTTACTTGCCCTGACTAGAGTGGTGGTTTCTGCCTGGCTTTAGCACAAGCCTTAGCCAACCAGAAATCCCCATTTCTAACACCTCTGCATGCCTCATCCTCGACATACCCCGCCACACCCTCATCACTGCTCACCTGAAAGACCTGCCCTGGCTCCCAGTCAAGAAGAGGATCACTGTCAAGCTCCTCACCCACACCCACAAAGCACCACACAATGCCGGACCAGCATACCTCAACAAGCATTTACAATGCAGTAGGTCTCGCATTAGGAAAGTGTGAGCTATTGGTATTGTAAATGACAATTTTTTTAAATGTGTTGGCTTTGAAAATATATAAATTAATAGCATTGTTATTCACAAAGCCAATAGCTTACACTTTCCTGAAGCGAGTCCTATTGGCTATGGCAATGCTTGTTGGTAGCAAGTAAGGACAGTGCTGTTGTGGTGCTGAGTGATGCTGTTGTGGTGCTGAGTGATGATGTGGTTGGGCTGAGTGATGTGGTGGTGTATTAGAGTGATGTGGTGGTGTCTCAGAGTCAGGTGGTGGTGTCCCAGAGTGAGGTGGTGGTGTCCCAGAGTGAGGTGGTGGTGTCCCAGAATGAGGTGGTGGTGTCCCAGAGTGATGTGGTGGTGTCCCAGAGTGATGTGGTGGTGTCCCAGAGTGATGTGGTGGTGTCCCAGAATGATGTGGTGGTGTCCCAGAGTGATGTGGTGGTGTCCCAGAGTGAGGTGGTGGTGTCCCAGAGTGAGGTGGTGGTGTCCCAGAGTGAGGTGGTGGTGTCCCAGAGTCAGGTGGTGGTGTCCCAGAGTGAGGTGGTGGTGTCCCAGAGTGAGGTGGTGGTGTCCCAGAATGAGGTGGTGGTGTCCCAGAGTGATATGGTGGTGTCTGTGAGTAATGTGGTGGTGTTCCTGAGTGATGTGGTGGTGTTCCTGAGTGATGTGGTGGTGTTCCTGAGTGATGTGGTGGTGTTCCTGAGTGATGTGGTGGTGTTCCTGAGTGATGTGGTGGTGTTCCTGAGTGATGTGGTGGTGTCCCAGAGTGAGGTGGTGGTGTCCCAGAATGAGGTGGTGGTGTCCCAGAGTGATATGGTGGTGTCTGTGAGTGATGTGGTGGTGTTCCTGAGTGATGTGGTGGTGTTCCTGAGTGATGTGGTGGTGTTCCTGAGTGATGTGGTGGTGTTCCTGAGTGATGTGGTGGTGTTCCTGAGTGATGTGGTGGTGTTCCTGAGTGATGTGGTGGTGCCTGTGAGTGATGTGGTGGTGCCCCAGAGTGATGTGGTGGTGTCCCAGAGTGATGTGGTGGTGTCCCAGAGTGATGTGGTGGTGTCCCAGAGTGATGTGGTGGTGTCCCAGAGTGATGTGGTGGTGTCCCAGAGTGATGTGGTGGTGTCCCAGAGTGAGGTGGTGGTGTCCCAGAGTGAGGTGGTGGTGTCCCAGAGTGAGGTGGTGGTGTCCCAGAGTGATATGGTGGTGTCTGTGAGTGATGTGGTGGTGTTCCTGAGTGATGTGGTGGTGTTCCTGAGTGATGTGGTGGTGTTCCTGAGTGATGTGGTGGTGTTCCTGAGTGATGTGGTGGTGTTCCTGAGTGATGTGGTGGTGTCCCTGAGTGATGTGGTGGTGTCCCAGAGTGATGTGGTGGTGTCCCAGAGTGATGTGGTGGTGTCCCAGAGTGATGTGGTGGTGTCCCAGAGTGATGTGGTGGTGTCCATGAGTGATGTGGTGGTGTCCCTGAGTGATGTGGTGGTGTCCCTGGGTGATGTGGTGGTGTCCCTGGGTGATGTGGTGGTGTCCCTGGGTGATGTGGTGGTGTCCTAGAGTGATGTGGTGGTCTCCTAGAGTGATGTGGTGGTGTCCTAGAGTGATGTGGTGGTGTCCTAGAGTGATGTGGTGGTGCCTGTGAGTGATGTGGTGGTGCCTGTGAGTGATGTGGTGGTGTCCCAGAGTGATGTGGTGGTGTCCCAGAGTGATGTGGTGGTGTCCCAGAGTGATGTGGTGGTGTCCATGAGTGATGTGGTGGTGTCCATGAGTGATGTGGTGGTGTCCATGAGTGATGTGGTGGTGTCCATGAGTGATGTGGTGGTGTCCCTGGGTGATGTGGTGGTGTCCCTGGGTGATGTGGTGGTGTCCCTGGGTGATGTGGTGGTGTCCTAGAGTGATGTGGTGGTCTCCTAGAGTGATGTGGTGGTGTCCTAGAGTGATGTGGTGGTGTCCTAGAGTGATGTGGTGGTGCCTGTGAGTGATGTGGTGGTGCCTGTGAGTGATGTGGTGGTGTCCCTGAGTGATGTGGTGGTGCCCCTGAGGGATGTGGTGGTCTCCCTGAGGGATGTGGTGGTCTCCCTGAGTGATGTGGTGGTGTCCCTGAGTGATGTGGTGGTGTCCCTGAGTGATGTGGTGGTGTCCCTGAGTGATGTGGTGGTGTCCCTGAGTGATGTGGTGGTGTCCCTGAGTGGTGCCCCTGAGTGATGTGGTGGTGACCCCTGAGTGATGTGGTGGTGCCCCCTGAGTGATGTGGTGGTGTCCCTGAGTGATGTGGCGGTGTCCCTGAGTGATGTGGCGGTGTCCCTGAGTGATGTGGTGTTGTGTGACATTCAGCAGTGTGAGGCATGCAGCAGTGTGAGGCGTGCAGCAGTGTGAGGCGTGCAGCAGTGTGAGGCGTGCAGCAGTGTGAGGCGTGCAGCAGTGTGAGGCGTGCAGCAGTGTGAGGCGTGCAGCAGTGTGAGGCGTGCAGCAGTGTGAGGCGTGCAGCAGTGTGAGGCGTGCAGCAGTGTGAGGCGTGCAGCAGTGTGAGGCGTGCAGCAGTGTGAGGCGTGCAGCAGTGTGAGGCGTGCAGCAGTGTGTGGCATGCAGCAGGGTGAGTAATGCAGCAGTGTGCAGCATGCAGCAGGGTGTCGTGCAGCAGTGTGAGTAAGTCGTGCAGCAGTGTGAGTGAGTCGTACAGCAGTGCGAGTGAGTCATGCAGCAGTGCGAGTGAGGCAGTGTGAGTGAGTCGTGCAGCAGTGTGAGTGAGTCGTGCAGCAGTGTGAGTCGTGCAGCAGTGTGGTGCAGCAGTGTGTGTCGTGCAGCAGTGTGTGTCATGCAGCCGTGTGTGTCGTGCAGCCGTGTGTGTCGTGCAGCCGTGTGTCGTGCAGCCGTGTGTCGTGCAGCCGTGTGTGTCGTGCAGCCGTGTGTGTCGTGCAGCCGTGTGGGTCGTGCAGCAGTGTGTGTCGTGCAGCCGTGTGCGGCGTGCAGCAGTGTGCGGCGTGCAGCAGTGTGTGGCGTGCAGCAGTGTGTGGCGTGCAGCAGTGTGTGGCGTGCAGCAGTGTGTGGCGTGCAGCACTGTGCGGCGTGCAGCAGTGTGCGTCGTGCAGCAGTGTGCGGCGTGCAGCAGTGTGTGGCGTGCAGCAGTGTGTGGCGTGCAGCAGTGTGAGTCGTGCAGCAGTGTGAGTCGTGCAGCAGTGTGAGTCGTGCAGCAGTGTGAGTCGTGCAGCGTGCAGCAGTGTGAGTCGTGCAGCAGTGTGAGTAATGCACCTGTGTGCGGCGTGCAGCAGTGTGAGTAATGCACCTGTGTGTGGCGTGCAGCAGTGTGTGGCGTGCAGCAGTGTGTGGCGTGCAGCATTGAGGCGTGCAGCATTGAGGCGTGCAGCATTGTGGCGTGCAGCAATGTGCAGCAGTGTGAGGTGTGCAGCAATATGCGGCGTGCAGCAGTGTGTGGCGTGCAGCAGTGTGTGGCGTGCAGCAGTGTGCGGCATGCAGCAGTGTGCGGCATGCAGCAGTGTGCGGCGTGCAGCAGTGTGAGTCCTGCAGCAGTGTGAGTCCTGCAGCCGTGTGTGTCGTGCAGCCGTGTGTGTCGTGCAGCCGTGTGTGTCGTGCAGCCGTGTGCGGCGTGCAGCAGTGTGCGGCGTGCAGCAGTGTGCGGCGTGCAGCAGTGTGCGGCGTGCAGCAGTGTGCGGCGTGCAGCAGTGTGCGGCGTGCAGCAGTGTGCGGCGTGCAGCAGTGTGCGGCGTGCAGCAGTGTGCGGCGTGCAGCAGTGTGCGGCGTGCAGCAGTGTGCGGCGTGCAGCAGTGAGTCGTGCAGCAGTGTGAGTCGTGCAGCAGTGTGAGTCGTGCAGCAGTGTGAGTCGTGCAGCAGTGTGAGTCGTGCAGCGTGCAGCAGTGTGAGTCGTGCAGCAGTGTGAGTCGTGCAGCGTGCAGCAGTGTGCGGCGTGCAGCAGTGTGAGTAATGCACCTGTGTGCGGCGTGCAGCAGTGTGAGTAATGCACCTGTGTGCGGCGTGCAGCAGTGTGAGTAATGCACCTGTGTGCGGCGTGCAGCAGTGTGAGTAATGCACCTGTGTGCGGCGTGCAGCAGTGTGTGGCGTGCAGCAGTGTGTGGCGTGCAGCAGTGTGTGGCGTGCAGCATTGAGGCGTGCAGCATTGTGGCGTGCAGCAATGTGCAGCAGTGTGAGGTGTGCAGCAATATGCGGCGTGCAGCAGTGTGTGGCATGCAGCAGTGTGTGGCATGCAGCAGTGTGCGGCGTGCAGCAGTGTGAGTCGTGCAGCAGTGTGAGTCGTGCAGCAGTGTGAGTCGTGCAGCAGTGTGAGTCGTGCAGCAGTGTGAGTCGTGCAGCAGTGTGAGTCGTGCAGCAGTGTGAGTCGTGCAGCAGTGTGAGTCGTGCAGCAGTGTGAGTCGTGCAGCATTGAGGCGTGCAGCATTGAGGCGTGCAGCATTTAGGCGTGTAGCAGTGAGAGTAATGCAGCAGTGTGTGGCGTGCAGCAGTGTGTGGCGTGCAGCAGTGTGTGGCGTGCAGCAGTGTGTGGCGTGCAGCAGTGTGTGGCGTGCAGCAGTGTGCGGCGTGCAGCAGTGTGCAGCAGTGTGAGGCGTGCAGCACTGTGATGCGTGCAGTGTGAGTGAGTCGTGCAGCAGTGCGAGTGAGGCAGTGTGAGTCGTGCAGCAGTGTGAGTGAGTCATGCAGCAGTGTGAGTAGTGCAGCAGTGTGAGTGAGTAGTGCAGCAGTGTGAGTGAGTAGTGCAGCAGTGTGAGTGAGTCGTGCAGCAGTGTGAGTGAGTCGTGCAGCAGTGCGAGTGAGTCGTACAGCAGTGCGAGTGAGTCGTACAGCAGTGCGAGTGAGTCATGCAGCAGTGCGAGTGAGTCATGCAGCAGTGCGAGTGAGGCAGTGTGAGTGAGTCGTGCAGCAGTGTGTCGTGCAGCAGTGTGTCGTG
This sequence comes from Lissotriton helveticus, assembly GCF_964261635.1. Classification (NCBI taxonomy): domain Eukaryota; kingdom Metazoa; phylum Chordata; class Amphibia; order Caudata; family Salamandridae; genus Lissotriton; species Lissotriton helveticus. The sequence continues at coordinate 1,426,169,512 of NC_136059.1, read as the reverse complement.
CAGCAGTGAGTCGTGCAGCAGTGAGTCGTGCAGCAGTTTGAGTCGTGCAGCAGTGTGAGTCGTGCAGCAGTGTGTCGTGCAGCAGTGTGAGTCGCGCACCAGTGTGAGTCGCGCAGCAGTGTGAGTCGCGCAGCAGTGTGAGTCGCGCAGCAGTGTGAGTCGCGCAGCAGTGTGAGAGTCATGCAGCAGTGCGAGTGAGTCGTACAGCAGTGCGGGTGAGTCGTACAGCAGTGCGGGTGAGTCGTACAGCAGTGCGGGTGAGTCGTACAGCAGTGCGGGTGAGTCGTGCAGCAGTGCGGGTGAGTCGTGCAGCAGTGCGAGTGAGTCGTGCAGCAGTGCGAGTGAGTCGTGCAGCAGTGCGAGTGAGTCGTGCAGCAGTGCGAGTGAGTCGTGCAGCAGTGCGAGTGAGTCGTGCAGCAGTGCGAGTCGTGCAGCAGTGCGAGTCGTGCAGCAGTGCGAGGCGTGCAGCAGTGCGAGGCGTGCAGCAGTGTGAGGCGTGCAGCAGTGTGAGGCGTGCAGCAGTGTGTGGCGTGCAGCAGTGTGTGGCGTGCAGCAGTGTGTGGCTGTTAGAAATGGGATCCCTGGCTGGTCAGGGCTTGCGCCAAAGTCAGTCAGAGACCACCACTCCCAAGTCAGGGCAAGGGAGTTACACGCCAAGATAACCCCTGCTCACCCTCTAGGTAACGTGGCGCGAGCAGCAAGGCTAAACTTGGAGGCGATGTGAGTTAAGTATTTGCGCACGCACCCCAGCAACAACACCCAGGCCCACCACGAAGGAAACTCCACACAAGGTTATATGTAAAAATAGCCTTTGTATTACACCAAAACACATTAGATAAAACACACACTTTACAATGTGCCAACAGGCACGGGCAGAATTTACAGGGGATATGTACAAGACAGGGCCAAATGGACCACTGTCAGGAATCAGCACTTTTAGAACTTGAAATACTGTGAGAATTTCACCTAGGACATATAATAATAATCACTTTTAGCACACAACCAGTAACTACTGGTAACCAGGACCTCACTAGCACCACCTGTACTAGGAGAACAACCACCTAAGTATCATAATACCTGTAGGGGTGTAAGCACATAACACATGATGCATAACATACATTCAGAGGTGTAAGGAACAAGGCACATGACGCATTAACAACACATTCAGAGGTGCAAGAACAAGGCATATGACGCATAAAAACACATTCTGAGGTGCAGAAAATGAACAATTGTGCCAAACTCACATAAGTCACCACCTGTGACTGTCCATAGGCCAACTGGCCTTGTGGGGGCTAGGACGCCGTGTCCCAGTGTCAGGGGCCTAAACATGGCAGCTGCCCACGAAGTGCTGGGCAGCTGTGTAACAAGGATGGGGCCAACGTTGGAGCCTCGCAGGCTCTGGCCAACTGACTGTCCCCTGAGCCCCTCTGGGCTCTAAACACAGCAAGGTCGCCTGAACCTCTCTGGGCTTTTAACTAATGATGTGCCCCTCGTTGGAGTCCCTCCTGGACTCAAGACAAATAAATGCCCCCTCGAGCATCCCGGGGCTCGTCAACACATGGGGCCGCGTGGGGGAGAAAGAAGACTGCTCTTGAGCCTCTCGGGGCTCTGCCACGCACTTTGCCCCATGAGCCCTCCTGGGCTCTCTGCCAGAAAGGTGAGGCTTAAGCTCAAAAACAAAGAATGCGGCCCAAGCCTCTCCGGGCTCAAAATGAAGAACGCCCCTGCTCTGGAGGGGAGGGGCGGGCACTGGCAATGTGCCCCGACGCCCCCCCTCTCCTTCAGCCACTCACCGGGTCTCGCGGCAGCTCTTCTCGCTTCGGTGCGAGCCCTGGGCTCGAGGTGTCTCTCTGTGCGGCCCGGCCTCTGTATAGGGCGAAATAGGTGCGGTGCAGTACGTCTCAAGCGTACTCTGTACAAAGAAGGGATGCGGACCTCAGTACGCCTCAAGCGTACGACGAACAAAACTTCAATGCGGGCCTAAAGGATACGCTTCCGGCGTATGATGCGAACCTCCCACAGTTCGCAGCGTAGTGCGAGTCGTACCCGGCCGGTAACAACACGCCGGTACGGCTCGCAGGATCAGAGGCGATGCAGCTGGTGAGTTCGCCTCCAGCGTACTCTGGGCCTCGAACTCCTGCGCCCAGTATGCCTCAACATAGGCGCCTCGCACCTGTGCCAGCCAAACACTGCTGCCCCAGTACGCCTCGAGCGTACGCTTCGTAGGGGCCCGGTGCGCTTTGATACGCTTCTAGCGTACGGAGCGTACTTGTTGGCAGGGGCGATTTTGTACGCTCCGGGGCAATGCCGGGTGGGCACCGGCTTTACAAAAGCGCTCCCAAGCGCTCTAAGATGATGAACAGCGCTCCCAGGCGCTGCTGGACAATAAAGCGCTCCCAAGCGCTATAGGCACTGGTAAAGCGATTCCTGGCGCTAGAGATGAAGCCAGCGCTCCCAAGCGCTTTAGGACAAAGTACCAGCGCTCCCAGGTGCTGGAGGGGTGCCACAGTCCAGCAGAAATTAAAGCGCTCCTCAGCGCTAGGGCAGCAATGAAAACTCCAACAAAGTTCTTCAGGTGGGCAGGGGGGCAAGGCTGGGCCAGAGCCAGTTCACTGGGTCTCCAGGCAGGGAGACAATCCAAGTGGCGGTCCTCCTGGCCCCAGCCACAGCAGCAGCCCCCTCAGGCAGGATCCTGGCAGAGAACACTTTGTGTGGGGACACAGCCCCATTTTTATACACCACATTCCTTTGTCTGTAGGTGCAGGGTGGGGGAGAAACCAGTCGCAGCTGGTTTTGGAGCACCCTTGATGGCCCAATCACCCTTTTCATTCACTGGCAGGACTAGGGTCATCAGTCGCACCACAGGGGGCGGAGCCAGCATTGTGTGGGGAAAAGCCCAGCCCCATTCAGGACACAGGTGCACTCCTCCCCAACCATCAGCATGCTAATCTCCACACTCACCACCCGGCAGACCCATCATGACTCATGGAGCCTGGCATCCCAGCCAGCTCCAGCCAATCACACGCCAGCACCTTCACAGCACACACATAGCCATGTCTAGAAGTGGCACTTCCACACTCGACACAAGCATGCCACATATATCATTGCGAAGCATTCAGTCACACGAGTCCGCACATACCAGACTCGAGCCTGTACACCTCACGCATCAGGAACTACCAGGGACACATACATTCCCCATGCATTCCTATGGAAGGGCAGGCCTATCTCATCACATGCACTCAGAGTGCGCACGCACTTTCCACTGAGACACAGTGAAAGTGCGCAGAACCCAAAAATCACCATCACCAGGTCACCATTAAAAGCAAAAACTTTAGGGGTGAACCTGCCAGAAGGGCCAAGTCCAACAGTGGCGTGCACCAGTGTGAGTCGTGCACCAGTGTGAGTCGTGCAGCAGTGTGAGTCGTGCAGCAGTGTGAGTCGTGCAGCAGTGTGAGTCGTGCAGCAGTGTGAGTCGTGCAGCAGTGTGAGTCGTGCAGCAGTGTGAGTCGTGCAGCAGTGTGAGTCGTGCAGCAGTGTGAGTCGTGCAGCAGTGTGAGTCGTGCAGCAGTGTGAGTCGTGTGAGTCGTGCAGCAGTGTGAGTCGTGCAGCAGTGTGAGTCGTGCAGCAGTGTGAGTCGTGCAGCAGTGTGAGTCGTGCAGCAGTGTGAGTCGTGCAGCAGTGTGAGTCGTGCAGCAGTGTGAGTCGTGCAGCAGTGTGAGTCGTGCAGCAGTGTGAGTCGTGCAGCAGTGTGAGTCGTGCAGCAGTGTGAGTCGTGCAGCATTGAGTGGCGTGCAGCAGTGTGTGGCGTGCAGCAGTGTGTGGCGTGCAGCAGTGTGTGGCGTGCAGCAGTGTGTGGCGTGCAGCAGTGTGTGGCGTGCAGCAGTGTGTGGCGTGCAGCAGTGAGAGTAATGCAGCATTGAGGCGTGCAGCATTGAGGCGTGCAGCATTGAGGCGTGCAGCAGTGTGTGGCGTGCAGCAGTGTGTGGCGTGCAGCAGTGTGTGGCGTGCAGCAGTGTGAGGCATGCAGCATTGAGGCATGCAGCATTGAGGCGTGCAGCAGTGAGAGTAATGCAGCAGTGTGAGTCGTGCAGCAGTGTGAGTCGTGCAGCAGTGTGAGTTGTGCAGCAGTGTGAGTCGTGCAGCAGTGTGAGGCATGCAGCATTGAGGCGTGCAGCAGTGAGAGTAATGCAGCAGTGTGTGGCGTGCAGCAGTGTGTGGCGTGCAGCAGTGTGTGGCGTGCAGCAGTGTGTGGCGTGCAGCAGTGTGGCGTGCAGCAGTGTGTGGCGTGCAGCAGTGTGTGGCGTGCAGCAGTGAGAGTAATGCAGCAGTGTGAGGCGTGCAGCAGTGTGATGCGTGCAGTGTGAGTGAGTCGTGCAGCAGTGCGAGTGAGGCAGTGTGAGTGAGTCGTGCAGCAGTGTGAGTGAGTCGTGCAGCAGTGTGAGTGAGTCGTGCAGCAGTGTGAATGAGTCGTGCAGCAGTGTGAGTGAGTCGTGCAGCAGTGTGAGTGAGTCGTGCAGCAGTGTGAGTGAGTCGTGCAGCAGTGTGAGTGAGTCGTGCAGCAGTGTGAGTGAGTCGTACAGCAGTGCGAGTGAGTCGTGCAGCAGTGCGAGTGAGGCAGTGTGAGTGAGTCGTGCAGCAGTGAGTGAGTCGTGCAGCAGTGAGTGAGTCGTGCAGCAGTGAGTGAGTCGTGCAGCAGTGAGTGAGTCGTGCAGCAGTGAGTGAGTCGTGCAGCAGTGAGTGAGTCGTGCAGCAGTGTGAGTCGTGCAGCAGTGAGTGAGTCGTGCAGCAGTGTGAGTCGTGCGAGTCGTGCGGCAGTGCGAGTCGTGCGGCAGTGCGAGTCGTGCGGCAGTGTGAGTCGTGCGGCAGTGTGAGTTGTGCGGCAGTGTGAGTCGTGCGGCAGTGTGAGTCGTGCGGCAGTGTGAGTCGTGCGGCAGTGTGAGTCGTGCGGCAGTGTGAGTCGTGCGGCAGTGTGAGTCGTGCGGCAGTGTGAGGCGTGCAGCAGTACGAGGCGTGCGGCAGTGTGAGGCGTGCGGCAGTGTGAAGCATGCAGCAGTGTGAGTAATGCAGCAGTGTGCAGCAGTGTGAGGCGAGCAGCAGTGTGAGGCGAGCGGCAGTGTGAGGCGTGCGGCAGTGTGAGGCGTGCGGCAGTGTGAGGCGTGCGGCAGTGTGAGGCGTGCGGCAGTGTGAGGCGTGCGGCAGTGTGAGGCGTGCGGCAGTGTGAGGTGTGAGGCGTGCGGCAGTGTGAGGCGTGCAGCAGTGTGAGGCGTGCAGCAGTGTGAGGCGTGCAGCAGTGTGAGGTGTGCAGCAGTGTGAGGCCTGCAGCAGTGTGTGGCGGGCGACGTGCAGCAGTGTGAGTAATGCAGCAGTGTGCAGCAGCGTGCGGCAGTGTGAGGCGTGCAGCAGTGTGAGGCGTGCAGCAGTGTGAGGCGTGCAGCAGTGTGAGGCGTGCAGCAGTGTGAGGCGTGCAGCAGTGTGAGGCGTGCAGCAGTGTGAGGCGTGCAGCAGTGTGAGGCGTGCAGCAGTGTGAGGCGTGCAGCAGTGTGAGGCGTGCAGCAGTGTGAGGCGTGCAGCAGTGTGAGGCGTGCAGCAGTGTGAGGCGTGCAGCAGTGTGAGGCGTGCAGCAGTGTGAGGCCTGCAGCAGTGTGAGGCCTGCAGCAGTGTGAGGCCTGCAGCAGTGCGAGGCCTGCAGCAGTGTGTGGTGGGCGGCGTGCAGCAGTGTGCAGCGTGCAACAGTGTGAGTAATGCAGCAGTGTGTAGCAGCGTGCAGCAGTGTGACAGTGTGAGGCGTGCAGCAGTGTGAGGCGTGCAGCAGTGTGAGGCGTGCAGCAGTGTGTGGCGTGCAGCAGTGTGGCGGCGGCGTGCAGCAGTGTGTGGTGTGCAGTAATGTGGCGTGCAGGAGGTGTCGTGCGGCAGTGTGAAGCGTGCGGCAGTGTGCGGCAGTGTGAGGTGTGCGGCAGTGTGAGGTGTGCGGCAGTGTGAGGTGTGCGGCAGTGTGAGGTGTGCGGCAGTGTGAGGCGTGCGGCAGTGTGAGGTGTGCGGCAGTGTGAGGCGTGCGGCAGTGTGAGGCGTGCGGCAGTGTGAGGCGTGCGGCAGTGTGAGGCGTGCGGCAGTGTGAGGCGTGCGGCAGTGTGAGGCGTGCAGTAATGTGTGGCGTGCAGCAGTGTGAGGCGTGCAGCAGTGTGAGGCGTGCAGCAGTGTGAGGCGTGCAGCAGTGTGAGGCGTGCAGCAGTGTGAGGCATGCAGCAGTGTGAGGCCTGCAGCAGTGTGAGGCCTGCAGCAGTGTGAGGCCTGCAGCAGTGTGAGGCCTGCAGCAGTGTGAGGCCTGCAGCAGTGCGAGGCCTGCAGCAGTGTGTGGCGTGCAGCAGTGTGTGGCGTGCAGCAGTGTGTGGTGGGTGGCGTGCAGCAGTGTGAGGCGTGCAGCAGTGTGCAGCGTGCAACAGTGTGAGTAATGCAGCAGTGTGTAGCAGCGTGCAGCAGTGTGAGGCGTGCAGCAGTGTGAGGCTTGCAGCAGTGTGAGGCATGCAGCAGTGTGAGGCGTGCAGCAGTGTGTGGCGTGCAGCAGTGTGTGGCGGCGGCGTGCAGCAGTGTGTGGTGTGCAGTAATGTGTGGCGTGCAGGAGTGTCGTGCAGCAGTGTGAGGCGTGCAGCAGTGTGAGGCGTGCAGCAGTGTGAGGCGTGCGGCAGTGTGAGGCGTGCGGCAGTGTGAAGCGTGCGGCAGTGTGAAGCGTGCGGCAGTGTGAGGCGTGCGGCAGTGTGAGGTGTGCGGCAGTGTGAGGCGTGCGGCAGTGTGAGGCGTGCGGCAGTGTGAGGCGTGCGGCAGTGTGAGGCGTGCGGCAGTGTGAGGCGTGCGGCAGTGTGAGGCGTGCGGCAGTGTGAGGCGTGCGGCAGTGTGAGGCGTGCAGTAATGTGAGGCGTGCAGTAATGTGAGGCGTGCAGTAATGTGTGGCGTGCAGCAGTGTCGTGCAGCAGTGAGGCATGCAGCAGTGAGGCGTGCGGCAGTGTGAGGCGTGCGGCAGTGTGAGGCGTGCGGCAGTGTGAGGCGTGCGGCAGTGTGAGGCGTGCGGCAGTGTGAGGCGTGCGGCAGTGTGAGGCGTGCGGCTGTGTGTGGCGTGAGGCGTGCAGCAGTGTGAGGTGTGCGGCAGTGTGCAGCATGCAGCAGTGAGTAATGCAGCAGTGTGAGGCGTGCAGTAGTGTGAGGCGTGCAGTAGTGTGAGGCGTGCAGTAGTGTGAGGCGTACAGTAGTGTGAGGTGTGTGGCGTGCAGCAGTGTGAGGCGTGGGGGAAAAATGCACTGAGAGAGTGGGGGGAGCACAAGCCGACGAAAGAGTGGGGGAGGGGATACTCGAGCCGACGTAACAGTGGGGGGAAAAAGCTTGTGCCGACAATAGTGGGGGGAATAAGCACTAGCAGACGAAAGAGTGGGTATAGAAATGCACGATCAGACGAAAAAACATGAGTCAGAGAAGAAAGTAAAATGTGAGCCAGGGGGGGCATGGCCAAGCAGCATGGCCGACAGGACGTGAGCTCCTCCGGCTCCCGGCAGGCCGCCACTTTGATCCTGTATAAAAGATCCTTTTAGAGCTCGTTGGCGAGGAAATAAGATGTCCACGAGATCGGGCTGCCATGAGCTGCATACTGACTCAGTTGGAGGCTGCTCACAGGCAGGACAGCGGAGAACACAGCCCGGACTGTCCGGAGGCGGGGCCGCAAGCACTCGAGGCCAGGGACTGAGGCCTACCCCACTGGAGACGGAGGCATCCTGACGCGGGAGGACCCACTGCCATCGGGGCCTCCCGCGGTGAGTGGTGTGCCGGGGGACAGAGCGGGGCCCGCTGACAGACGGGGCCCCGAGTGGGCGATTGTGACCAGTGATTGCCTGGTCTGCGGAAGGGGAGAGGCCCGGCCGGTCTGAAGACAGGGCCGCCGCAAATCAAGGCCGTGGTCTGAGGCCTGCATCCGAGTGACGAGGGAGGCGCGGGAGGCCCTCTGCCATCGGGGCCTCCCATGGTGACTGAAGAGGCATTAGCGGACGGGGCCCACTGTTGGTGGGGGCCGGCTGCAGAGGGAGCGGTCTGCCCTACCAGGTGGCGGGGTTGCTGGAACCTGCAGAGGGAGACTGCGGCCTGCAGATTTGAGGAGGCTGAGCGACGGGAGGGCCTGCTGCCACCGGGGCCCCCAGAGAGGAAAAGAGTGTGGCTGCGGAGGACCGGGGCTCTGCAGGCTGGGGTCCGGTAGACGAGAGACTGGTGCATGGATGCCCCCAAGTAATTGAGGAGGCCTGCTCTGAGCGGCGACCCAGGGGCCGTGGACGGGGCTGAAGCAACTGGCTCCTGTGTGACGGTGTTGGACAGAGTGGGGGGCCTTTTGCCATCGGGGCCCCCCGGGAGTGGGGGTGCGGACAAGACCCGGGACCCGCTGTCGGCTGGAGCCCCGGCCTGGTGGAGGCCTCCTGAAGCTGGCTGGCCCCGGAGGAGGGAGCCGGGCCCCGTGGCACGTGAGAGCCACGCGGGCCTACCCCACATGGGACGACTTATCCTGAGGGACACCGGGTTGCGTGGGAGCAGCGGCGATCAGCGTACAGCGAGCGGCTGGGCTGACAGACCCGTGGCCGAGGTCGAAGCCTGGCAGTTGTGACATAGGCGTGCCCTCTGACCTCTCGCTGCAGGTCTGGTTGGGTGCTGATCGGCCGGGAGGGACGCCCTGCGGTGGTGAGACTCCCTGAGGAGCCTGCCTTCTAGATTGTGAGGCTGTGGACCGGTGTGCAGGGACACCCCGTGGAGCCTACCATACAACTCCTGCTGGGGTGGATGTAGCGGAGGAGTTCCTGGGAGCCGGCCTGACGTGGGGAGAGCCCGGGAGGGCTGTGGAGAAGAAGCAAGGGCTCCTGAAGATTACAGAGGATTGTTGGGAGATTCGCTGGCCCCCTTGTTGACCGACGCTTGAGAGGAGAGGGCTGGCCTGGAGCGGGGCACTGGCGTGGACCCCTGTCGCGCCGGACGTTCCGGGACGGGCCTGGGTGACCGAGTAGCTGTGAGGGGCCCGTGGGACTTCCTGTCACTAAGGGAGCCTTAGGGGGACCCTCTTTCCCCGATGTCCACCATGCGTAAGGATAAAACCCCCGGGCTACGCAGCCAAACACCATCACGCAGTATACTACGCAGCGGCTCACCTCGCAGAGATTTACGTGCCAGTCGGGCCAGGATGAGGGGGAACCGGCCCCAGGGGAGCCCTCCTGGGCAGAACTGCTACAGGCGATACAGGGGTCCCACTCCGCCTGGAGCACCAAATTGAGACGGTCTCTATCGACGTGAATCTCTTACGGACTGACCTGCGCAAGGTGGCCGATAAGGTGACAGATGCAGATGGGAATATCACTCAATTGCAAGGGGAGGTGGCGTCCCTCAAAATAACAGTTGCGCAGCTTACGACCACGACGGAGGCCCTGGAGCGGAGAGCAGAGGATGCAGAAGGGAGAGCGCGCCGCAGTAACATTTGTGTACTAGGTATTCCGGAACGGGCGGAGGCAGGCAACTCAGAACGTTTTCTGGAGCACTGGATTCGAACTGTACTGTGTCCAGAGGGACTGTCAAACGTATTCCTGATTGAACGTGCACATAGGGAGATGGTACCGCCGCCGAAGCCTGGAGCCCCGCCCACGGCCCTCATAGCCAAGATCCTTAACTACCGTGATAGGGACTGCATCCTTAGAGCGGCGAGGGAATCTGCGGGTCTCACGTTTGAAAATGTCAAGGTCTCCATTTTCCCGAATTATACCCAATTGGTCCAGGAGCAGCGGAAGTCCTTCCTGGTGGTTAAACAAAAACTCCGGGAATTGCACCTACAGTATATGCTTCTCTACCCGGCTAAACTTAAGGTTATTTCCCAGGGGAAGGCGCACTTCTTCGAAGCCCCGGAGGAAGTGTGGGAGTGGCTCGAGATAAGGGGGGATGCCCTGCCGCTGGGAGAGCATGGTGGACACCGCAGCACATGAAGGACAAGACCGCGAAGGAGGCGTACCAACAGGCGGAGAAGATGGACCCGTACGGATGAAGGAGAGGAGGGCCGGCAGGTCACGGTGGGGGAGGATGGTGCCCTCCGCCTGGATTTGTCGGAGACTGACCACTTGCCAACGACATCAAAATCTCCACTGCCGGGAGACTAACTTGTTCCAGACACGCTGCAGCCCCCCACGGATATTATATCACCTACTAGTAATACGATTCCGTAGACGGCAGGGGCGCTGGGCCCGCCATCGGAAGCTTCATAGTGAGGACTGGTACTGTATGGCCTGCTTGACTCTGGGACTGGTAGCGGGCTGACCGGGCCGGGGCTACTGCATACAGGGAGGCTATTCTCTGTCTACTGTTTCTCGGATTGGAGCGGCTGGTTAGACGGTGAAGGTGTGGACATACAGTGGAAGCTATCACTGTAATGGCCCGAGTCCTGCCTTCCTGATCTGATGGCGGCCTTGCTGGGAGCTGAGGGGGGGGGGGGGAGTGTTTCTGTCTTGGGCGGGAGGTTAAGTCAGTTAGGCAGATGGGGTGGCTGTGCACGTCCTGGCACCAGCATGGGAAGGGCATATCGGCTGATTGTGTTGTTGCTAGTATAATGCTCGTGGGTGGGGTTGGGCGGGGGTTGTTGAAAGGGTTTGTTGTAGGCATCGCATGTATGGCACCTCGGGCACGGGACTGGAGGGACACTGGGATTAACGGTCTGTGGGGTGGCGGGATATATAGTTGACAATGGGGTACAAATTTATGAGTTGGAATGTGAGAGGACTAGGCACAGTTCTTTCTTTGCTCCGGCGGCACGGGGTCTTCATTGCATGTCTCCAGGAGACCCATCTTACTGATGAGGGAGCACAGAAGTTGGATAAAAAGTGGCGGGGGCAGATATTCCATTCCTCTTATTCTACGTATGCTAGGGGGTTGTTAGTTTGGGTGGCACCTGGGTTCCCATTTACAGTCCAGTATGTAGAAGCAGACGTTCAGGGCAGATACCTGCTTCTCAGGGCTAAATTAGATGGCAAAACCATTGTCATTTTGAATACATACGCACCTATTGTAGATGATCCAGGCTTTTTCGGGGCTCTCCAGGACGTACTGATTGACGATTTGGGGGCTCCGATACTTTGGATGGGGGATTTGAATTGTGTTTTGGACCCGGTCCTACATAGGTCCCCACCACGAGAGGGCACAAAACCTTGCATGACTGCGCAGCTTCAGGAGGTCATGGAGAATATCGGGCCCGTGGATGTCTGGCGTCAGACAAACCAGACACTGCAAGTCTACACCTGTTTTTCCCCCACGCATAATACATATAGTCGCTTCGATAGGGCTTTAGTTGCCAACCCAGAGATTACAATGTCCGTAGAAGTGACACACCAGGCGCGCTTTTTATCCATCACTCCCCGGTGGCATGCCGGGTGCAGTGGGGGGATCCAGTCTTCCGCCCGCGCACATGGAGGTTTCCGGTGGATATCCTCTGATCAGGTGGGGAAGGCGCATGTGGAGACGGCGCTTGGGGACTATGTAGATCTTAATTCGGGGGATGGGGGCCTATCGCTGGCCACCAAGTGGGAGACCCTAAAGGTGGTGGTGAGCGGAGCCTGCATGGGACTCATATATGGGGTCCGGAAGCAGCTTCTACAGGAGCTGCAGGCGGCGGAAGGCGCACTACTAAACCTCCAAGCCGCGGCATTCCCCGACGACCTGCAGAGGGAGGACGAGCACACGGCCCTGGCTAAGGTCCATGATACTTTAGACCGCCTTGATAAGTATACTCTGGGCCAATATAGGCAGCGTATTCATAGGGAGGGGGACTAGTCGGGGCAGCTCCTGGCTTGGATCCTCCGTAAGGAGCAGACCCCGGAACGTGTAGTGGCTCTCCGGAACTCGAGTGGGGACATGGTACATTCAGAGGGTGCCATCCTTGAGACCCTCAGATCCCATCTCCAGCAGGTGTACACTGCGGGCCCAGGCGTATCTGCAGCGTCTTATTCCCCTTACCTGCAGGGACTGGCCCTGCCATCCCTCTCCACTGAGGACCAGGAGGACCTGGATTTGGCACTAACGTTGAGTGAGGTGCGGCAAGCTTTGGCTCGCCTGCCACGCGCGAAGTCACTGGGGAGTGCTGGATTCCCACCGGAGTTTTACCACCAGTACGGGGACACATTGTCGCGACTAATTGTACAGGTCTTTGCTGAGTCCTTTGAGAACAGTTCTCTCCCGCGGAGCATGTCCACTGGGGAGATTTGCATGATTCATAAGCCAGGGGGGGACAAACTCGAACCTTCCGCATATCGGATGTAAAAATCTTGACTAAATTATTGGCCACCCGTCTGGCACCGCATATGGCGCATATGGTCCATCCGGACCAATGCGGCTTCATTCCAGGACGTACAACCGCCATGAACCTACGGCGCTTAAATCACATCACACATGAGGTCTGCGGGTCAGAAGAACAGACGGTACTCGTGTCTGTTGACCTCGCTAAGGCGTTCGATACGGTGGACTGGGGTTACTTGCAAGAGGTCCTCCGAGTGATGGGTCTGGGCCCCAATTTTTGCAGATGGATCCAAATCCTATATCAGTACCCCCGGGCTAGGGTACGACTGGGGGCTGCACGTTCGGAGGAGTGGCAATTGGGACGGGGTACGCGACAGGGGTGACCCCTCTCGCAGCTACTCTTCGCCCAGGCTATAGAGCCTTCGGCCGTTCGGATCCATTCGGAGATGACGCAATGGGGCATACGAGTGGGTGACACCTGTAATATTATATCCCTGTATGCAGACGATGCCTTGTTTTACCTGAGGGCCCCGAGAGAGGCTCTTCCAGTGTTGTTACACCAGCTAGATAGGTGCGGAGAAGCGTCAGGACTAAGACTCAATAGACACAAGTCCCTTATCTATCCGTTGTCGGGCTGGATTCGGTGCCCCGGGAGGATTTGCCGGAGCTCTGGCTGCGATGGAAAAGAGATAGCTTTCACTATTTGGGTATTCATGTGGCCTCAACGGAGGCGCAGTCACTGGCCTGCAATATCGATAGGGTGATTAAGTCCGTGCAGCGTTCGGTGACTTTTTGGAACACCCTGCCGTTATCACTCATGGGTCGGTTGGCCGTCGCTAAGATGGTGATGTTGCCTAGGACCCTTTACATACTTCAGAACACACTGTGTCTTCTTCCCCCGAGGGTCTTCCGGACACTGAATATGCTCCTTACATCTCTACTCTGGATGGACAGGTTTAGTAGAGTAGCCCTGCATACAGTGGTGCGCTTCTACGAGGAAGGAGGCCTAGAGGCCCCACGCTTTGATTTGTATTATTATGCTGCGCAGCTGCTACCGGCTGCTAGATGGTTTGCAGATGCGGACGTCTGGGAGACGCAACTGTTGGCAGGTAGAGCCACGGTTCTGGAATTGAGGGAGGCTTTGATGCGAGGCAGGGGGGCGAGTGAGACTTTGCCCTATGTAGTGAGGCACACGGCGAGCATTTGGCACCGATTCGTAGAGAGTGTGTTGCGGACGGCACCCTTCCACAGGGACTTACCGATTTAGATCCTGGTGCCCATGGTGACAATGGAACAACATATGTCCTTCTGGGCCTGGCGGGAGGGGGCCTGTGAAACACTTACCGACCTGTACCCCACCGAGACCTTTCTGACATACGAACAAGCGGAGAAGGCCTTTGGTCTTCGCAGAGGGCAGTACCTGCATTATCAGGGGCTGCGCAAAGTAGTGCGGTCGCTTTGGACTCCATACCCAGAGGCTCCACCAATGACTCATACCTTAAATATCCTGCTGTCTTGTGGTAGGGGCCGTAGACTTGTTTCCCTACTATATGATGCGATGCGTTGGGACTCGGCCGCGCCGGCGCCACCGACGTGGGCGGCCTGGGAAGCGGATTTAGGTATACCACTCGACCAGGGGCAACGCAAGAGCATAGGGGCCCTTACACGGAAGGTATCTTGTAACGCACACTTTAAATTAATACATTTTAATTTCCTACACTGCACCTACCTCACTCCAATCCTGCTGAAGCGCTGCTCCCCGGATAGGGGTGATGCTTGTCCCAGATGTGGCACGGGATGGGCAGGGTTCCTGCACTTGGCTTGGGACTGTCGGTTGATTCAGAACTTTTAGGCGAGCGTAGTAGAACACATAGTGGCCGCACAGGGAATGCGTCTCACGCTGACGCCTTTGCATTTCATGTTGGCGCTGGTCCCTAGGCCAAAGAAACTAAAGCTGTCCTATAGACTAATGCAATTGATGTTGGTACTGGCTAGACGCAGGGTGGCTATCACCTGGATGGGACAGAGGGCCCCGGAGATACCCACATGGCTTAGGGATGTGAGGGAATGGTCCCTGGCTGAAAAGACTCATATGCAGAGCAGCTGGGATGAAAAATTACAAGAGGATCTACTGGCCTGGCGGGTTATGTGTGCTACAGGATTAGGGGGACGGGGACACTCTTTCCACAGCGATTCCAAAGGGGCGAGTGAAGAGCTATTCTCGCCGCGGGGATAGAGTTCTGAAGAGGAGGCCGAGGGAGTCACCTAGAGTGGAACTAGGATAATGCGTAGTGTATGGACTGGTTATGTACTCACAGTAATGCAACTCTTGTATGTTATTCTGCTATGCATTCGGAGTGATCGTGTGGCTCAGTGGAGCCTCTAGCCAACAAAAGTGCCTTAATGAGTCAGGCGAAGTGAATATGTGCAGTTTTGATGCCATTTGAAAGGGAGTTTTGTATGTTGTACATTATAAAACTGAAAAAAATGTGAGCCAGAGAAAGACAGGAAATAAGTAACGAGCCATGTGGAAAAAAAAAAAAGCTCTCGGCTTTGCTGTCGTAGGGGCGGGGGAGTGCATTCCTTGCAAGTCTGATGCGGAGGCGGGGGAGCGGCAGCCTTTGAAGTCTGATGCCGAGGCACAGACAAATGGTGGTGTGTGATGTGGCTGGTGATGATGTGCATGCGCATAGCTCACATGAACTGTACCCGATCCGCAGCTAGGTAGACTTTTCTTTTCCACTTACTATAATCTCGCCTATTTATCCCTGCGGGATAGAATAGGCGAGACCTAAAAAGCATATCACCTTCTACACCTCGAACTGCCTGCCTCAATTGGCCAACCTCGCCACCACCCCACGCGTCCACAGGACCTCCACCGGCGGCAGATCCTTCTCCTACCTCAGTGCCACATGGAACACCGTCCCCACACGTCTGCGACAGACCCAGGACCTGCTGACCTTCAGGAGACTTCTCAAGACCTGGCTGTTCGAGCAGTAGCTGCACCCCCACCCCTGCTCAGCGCCTTGAGACCCTCACTGGTGATTAGTGTACTCTACAAATAAGTGATTGATTGAGTAGACAGGGACCCCACTGAGGCCGGGTACAGTGTGGGAACACAACCGTGGGCTCCGTACAATTCTATGGGAAAGTCTTAGTTACACTTTTAAAGTTTAACAACCCTTCTAGGAGGACTTCGAGCGAACCCTTTGGAACTTGAGAGTTTGAAGAGCCACCCCACCCGTGGATACCGTAGTACCAGAGTTACCTATCCCAGGGGTGCCGGGTGCATAGGTCTGAAGTGGTGTCGGGAACTCTTGTTGTTCTCAATGGAAGGCTGTGAAGAAGTACTGCTGCCGTGAAGGTGAAAAGGGTCTGGGGGAATCCAAGCCTGGATTCTGGAAGGAAGGAAACTGAAAGCAGAGGGGACAGAGTCTAGGTCACTTCAGAGTGACCAGGGGCTCGGAAGACGAATGCCTACCGATGTCGGTGCTTCAGGTGCGAAAAAGCGATGCTTGACTCTGCAGCCACGAGAACCAGGAGACGTTGAGTATGACCAGGAGCCGGAGGTGAGCTGTCCCACGAAGGATGTGGAGTGCTGCGGGGTCAGTGTTCGGCGGGAGCACCAACAAGCCTTGGCAACAGCAACCCACGCAGGAAGGTCAAGCAGGTTACGATGTGGACCAGCAATGTCCAGGAGACTCACCAAGCAATGGGTAGTCAGGGCACGTCTGGAGCAACCAGAAAAGCCCACTAGAAATCAAGATGACCCTCAGGAGGAACCACAGGTCAGATGACCAGGAGTCGCGAGGGGACCTCGAGCAAGATTGTAAAGTACCAGCTCACGGAGCACTCTGTGTGAGGAGGCCGGAGTTCTTTGGTGCAAATACTTCTAAGGGTCAGGACTACACGGAGTCCAGTGCACAAGCTTGGGAATCGCCAACAAGCATATGCAACTGCAAATGTACGCTGTACACAGGGGTTTGTGTTATGCAGTCCCCACGAGGGATACTGGCCTCAAACTTGGTGAAAGGGGATCGACTTTCGGGACCTTTGGTAACCCACCTCCTGTTTTGCTGAAATCTTGTGAGTCCAGAGGAGCTCAGGAGTAGCAGACCGGACAGTTGCGGTTAGGTGCCTGCGAAGAAGGGGAGTGACTCCTTCACTCCAAGGGAGATTCTTCTGTCTTAAGTGCACCACAGGTCCATAAACAGAGCCTGTATGGAGCAAAGGCACAAACTAAGTTTTGGACGGAAAGGGGGCCGAAGTCGAGCCCAGTCAAGGTCCAGCGAAGTCCAAGTTATCCAGACAGTCAAAGGTCAGTGGTTTTGTCTTGTAGAATCTTGTCAACGTAAAATCCAAGGTCTTACAGCCAGGTAAGCCCTTTTGTACCCACAGGAAAGAGTTGGACAGATTCAGGGGACCCTACTAGGGGAGGGGGTAGGACAGAGGGGTGGCTACACCCATGTCTTTTGTCCAGTTTTGCACCAGAGCAGGAGCCAATGGCTCCCAGAACTGGTTTGAGCTGGACTATGCACAGGGACACCAAATGTGGCCCAAGTGCAGACTTTCAGGCACTCTGAGTGCACCCACCCAGCCTAATTCACTAAATCCTGTCTGGGAGGTGTCTCTGGTCGGCATTATCCATTGTGTGCTGTCCGGGTAGAGAAGGCTGGCACCGGTTAGACCAGTGACCCCACGAAGCTCGCTTCATAAGGGTGGAATCATACCTCCCACACCAGTTACTGGTTTGGAGGTATGATTCCAAGTTTTTTTATACCAAACTAGATATGGTTCTATGCAGCCGTTTTCGAGATAGCATTTACTGCGAGGTTATAATGCCTCTAGGGGTGACTTATAAGTTTTAAGTGTAGTGACAATTAGATATAGTGAACCTATATCTAAAGTAAGTGGTGCAAGCACCATCTTACACAGGCTGCAGTAGCAGACCTCGAGTTCTATTTGGCATGGCCTCTCATGGGTGGTATAATACACGCTTCAGGCCATGGGAGGCCTCTGGGGTACCTATGCCCTGGGTACTTGTGTACCATATACTAGGGACTTATAAGGATACCCCAGTATCCAATCTGGAGTGTACCAAAGTACATGTATGTCAATTTAAGGGAGAAAGCAGATAGACTGGGGTCCTGATTAGTAGGATCCCAGTCAGACTAGTCAAAAATAGGGAGACATCAAGCAAAAACTGGGGATAACCATAAAGAGCAGATACTACTTTCGTACACCTGGAAACCCAGCTCAGTGGCACCACACCTTTAGCCTTAAGTCCTGTTTTGTAGGCACAGAGGCTAGCCTTTACAAATCATCAAGGGAAAGTGTAAACGACTCTCAGGAAGGAACACAGAGGGCCTGCCCTTGGAAGATGTGTTATCTCTTCCTGGCACAAAGGCCAATTAGACGTGAGCCCAAAAGGCGAGCTTCAAAGGGGAAGCTGCCTGTAAAGGGCAAATTATGGGCACACAGGAGAGAGGCTGTTCTTTTTTTCTGGTTGTCAGGTTGGTGCATCGGACAAGGGGGGAGGGAGGGGAACAAATATCAAACCAGTTTTCCTGTGGGCATGTAGTTCTTAAGTAGCCAGACCTCTAGGGTGGCTACTGAGCTCCACACTATGAGGGGGCTTCTGCCATCTTAGGAGTGGGCAAAGTGGTGCATTCTGGGACAGCTAGATGTCACATTTGACAGGAAGTTTTCATCAGGAGTGAGGGCACCTGGTAGATCATTAGCTAGTAGCCACTGCATACCCCGAGGGCAGTTTCTTGGGCATAAAAGTGGCACTCAGACCTCATATCACATCTGCGCTGGAGAAAGGAACAAAAGAGGACTACCCTTCTTTTCCCTAAACCTGGCAAAGCGTGGCTGCGCCAAAGACTGGACTGCAACTGCTGACCCTTGGGCTAGCAAAGATCTGTCCTGCTCACGGAAAGTCGTCCCCGAGCCCCAGCTAGAAGAAGTGCCTCCAAGATGTAGTTGGCTGACTTCTTGTCATGGCTACAAGGCCACAAAAGCTAAAGAAACCTTCCTGAGGGAGTTGGTAGCCAAAATTGCCTGACTGCCGAAAGGGCAGCCTGGCAGACTGAACCTTTACGCTCAAAGGTTGCACCAGAGTCCGTTAGACTTGGCAGAGTTGTTGGAGTACACCTTCGTCACCCAATACAGTCACTAGCTTAATTTGAAGTGAACTGCTGGTTTTGCTGTAACCGTAGACCAATAGATCAGTGGTGACTGGTTTTTGACTGGACTTGACCCAGACCTCTAGGAACATATACCACTAGGGCCAAAATCACCGACCTTGTTTGAGGACTGAGGGGTGACCACAGGAAGACCCTTGTCACCAGATCAGCATCCTGTATCCTTTGCAGTAGGACCACTCCATTGATCTATATTGTGGTTCTCCCATAGAGCCTTGACTGGAGACAGCTTTGACTTCAACGTAACTGTACTGCCAAGCCTCATTGGCACCTGGGCCTCACTTCCTGCCAGAGTTGGACACCCGAAGTGGGCCTAGAGTAGTTGGACACAACCTTGCAAACAAAGAAGCAACCAAAGTATTGACAATGCTTGTTTGTGGTTTGAATGAAAAGCTGTGAGAAGTTGGCCTGATGTATGATGTTCACTATTCTAGTGAGCACCTTGTATCAGTCCAAAACACCCTTATGGTGATTGGTTGTAAGTCAACCTTATAGACAAGCTATCCTAGGGGTAGCATGGACATAAGCAGTCTTAGGCTTAACTCAAGAGGGCATGTGAAGCCAGCTGTTTTACCATATGTAATCCTGTAATACCAAATGAAAGGACACCACACAAGTGCTATATTATAAAATATATGTATTTATTACTAGAATAATCCTCTGTACTCTTTGAGGCCAGAAGCACAAGCGTTAAACAAAGAACTTCATATAACATACAAAAGTTGCACAAATATGGATAGGCCCGGTGGCCACTTAAACCATATACTAAAATAGTGGTATAAGAACCAAGTCACAAACAATGGTAAGGCCTAGGGCCTTGGGAATCGCTGGGGCTACACTGGACTAACAGCAGTTAGGACGGGGGCGGCCCACAGGATGGGGGTGCAGTGTCTAATGCACACGCGTGCACCAATAGAAGTCAATGGTGCGTAAAAGTTGCAAAGTTACTGTTTTGGAAGTCTTCCGACTGGACTAGAACTTAGCCACTTTAAACTAGGACACTAGAGGTGTAAACCACTACAGGAGCACCGGTGTTTGATCGTTACCTCACCCACAGGAAGCGGGTGCATAGGTGCCAAAGTGTGTCGGGTTTCGTCGTGGAGTTCTATGGAGCCAGGAGGTAAAGATGCTGCAGGAGAGAAGAGTCCGGTTGGATCCAAGGGTGGATCGAAGATGTAGAGTACCTGAAAGCAGAGGGGACAGAGTCTGGGTAACTAGCCAGTGACCAGGAAGGAACCAGGAAGGAACCAGGCGATGTCATGCGCAATCAGGTAGTTGTCATGAAGCTCGTCTCCGCTGCCACGTGGACCCGGGGGCATCGACGATGACCAGGAGTTGAACACGGACTGTCCCACGAAGGCTCGTGCTGTCGATGGTGTCAGCTTCCGGATTGGAGTCAACAGGCCTTGGCAAATGCAACCCACGCAGGAATCGAAGATGGCTTCTGGATCAGACCAGCAAGGTCTGATGGGCTGCTCCTTTTCAGGGGAGCAAGGGCCAGCCTGGAGCAACCAGACCAGCGGTGTAAATTCGAAGGTTCGTCGTCACAGAGGCCACTAGCCAACGGGCAAGTAACCGGACAGACGCGTCGAGCAGGAAAATGCAAAAGGGCTCCACGCAGCACTCGGTGAGTGTGGAGAGGTGAAGTTCGGTGCAAGAGCTGCTCGGGCTGGGGCTTCTCAGTCCCCAATGCACAGCTACGAGGGTGCCTCCGGAGCTGCACCGGAAGCACTTCGCAGGCTTTCCAAGATTGCCCGTCCCACGTCGCCTCCACAGGTCTCACCTTTGCTGTGGCTGTGGATCGGGCTGTTGGATGTCTGGGAATCCGGTTGTTGACGATCTCTGTCGCTCGAGCTCCGGCGGGAGCTGCAACAAAGCAAACCGTTGAGCGCTTGATGGTGCCTGCTTGCACAGGGTGGTCACTCCTTGACCACAAGGGAGATTCTTCAGTCTTCTACGTCGAGTAGGATGTCGAAGGGTCCAGAGTAATGTATCAAAGTTTCAGTCAGGATTATCTCAAGTCTATGGACACAGCTCCTACCTTTATTCCAAATCAAGGGGCTGGATTACCTGCTCGGTCCCTCCTATGGGTGGGACCCAGGAAGAGGGTGGTTACACCCCTTTCCCTTTGTCCAGTTTCGCGCCAGAGCTGGGGCTGGAGTGCCCCAGCACCAGTTTGAACTGGGCTATGCATGGGACACCTTGTGTGCCCCAGGCATTGTCTAGTTTCACTCGCCCTCCCTGCCTCAATCCACTATCTCCTGTCTGGGGTGGTGTAACACCTCCCTGTGGCAGGAAACCCTTTGTCAAGGCCTCCCCTGCCGGAGTTTTGGTCAGCAGCAGGAGGCCAGACTTGTCTGTGGCAGCAGCATCCATTTTGTGATGCTGGGGCTCTGGTTAGTTTTTACGCGTTTACTGTTACCCACATGTCTTATCCCTCTAGAAGGGTGGAATGCTACCCCCGTCGCCAGAACTGGCGAGGGGGTAGTATTCCAAAGCGTATGACACCTTACACGACATGTTTTGATAGAGCCAAACCAAAGTTAGCAATAACCGCGAGGATTATAATGCATTTAAGAATATATGGTATGGCAATATCCCAGAACAGCTATAAGGACATGGTTCCGAAAGCTGCAGACAGGCTCAGCTCATGCTAGAGCACCATCTCACATAAAACCAAGCACTCTGCTTCCAGGATTGTTATGGCCTGCCATAGGAGTGACTTATAGGTGTATATGTGTCCAGATATAGGTTTAGACATAGGTTTACTATATCTAAGCAAGGGGTGATTACACGACCTTGCCCCAGCTGAGTGATCAGCCAGTTGTGTCAGTTTGGACGGCCAGCCAGGGGTGGCAAAAGATATGCTGCAGCCCCTGGTAGGCCTTGGATGCACCTATGCCCTGGGTACCTATAGTACACTGTACAGGGGCCCATAAGGTGACCCAATATCCAATTAGTTATGTACCTAAGGTACATGGAGTCCATTTTACAGAGAGAGCAGATAGCCTGGGGCCCTGGTTAGCAGGGTCCCAGGCCAACTAAGTCAAAAACCAGCTAAACACAAGGCAAAAAATCTGGGGTAATCATAGGCAGGTATCCACCCTCCTACAAAAGCGATTTATTATTTGCTTAATCATTTATAGCTCCGGAACCCTCTGATGGATTGTGTTCGATTTGGTATCTAAAAATGAATAAAATAAGAGCTATTTTTGATAAATTGGTGTCTGATTGTCTTTGTGTCATGTTTCATTCAACTGTTTTGGTACTTCTAAATGCTTTGCACTTGTTGGCTTGCTGCACCTTTCAGTTAATACAGAATCTCCCACATGGTGGCTTACCCCAACGAAGCAGGAGACATTGACACAAAACAAACACCACCTTTAAAAAAGGGTTTTATTTTACAAAATGCAAAGAGACTCTTTTTAGAATAAGGCTTGGGGTTATATTTTACACAATGCTCACTAACAGAAAGGCTTTCCCGAATGCCAAATGCACAACATTCAAATACACAAAGAGATAAATGTATGTTTATATGCAAGCAATAATAATACACTTGTAAATGCACAGTTAAATGCATGAATAGTACTAAAAAATAAACAAGCAGCGAATAATATGTGATAAGAGTCAAGCAAATCTAATATAAGGAGTCCTGCAAGAGATCAAGAAAAATATATACACTGAATACATCAAATGATTACTTTAGATGTGCACCTCACTCAGTCACACATCACAAAGAAAACACCTCAAATGACCAAAGCCACTGGCCAAACATCACAATGGCAATAATCAAAACGCAACACTTCACCTGGTGCAAACACTGCATCTTAGCCCACTCCTGACTGGGGGATTAAACAGCCGTGGATAAGAGCCTCAGCAACCAGGGTTCCGCTGTACCGAAGAAGACGCGTCTGTCCACATTCGGATTCCAAAATCATGGTTTCTAAGTCAACAACCCTCAGCTTTATAATCTCAAAACACACTAAAAGGTTCAGGAAAATTTCCCCCGGCGTCAGAGGAATCTCACCAGTACTGGCCAGCGTCCAAGCAAGCATTCCACGGCAGGAAGGAGTTGCCACGTCCCCTCTCCAATCTCGCATGTTCCAGTCTTTATCTTGACGAAGTTCACGAAAGCCTTCAGAGTACATTAAACAATCTCTCACAAAAACAATCCTTGAACGGGATTAACCCAAACAACTTGCAAGCGTGGCTGTGTGCGCAGAAAAAGCTCAAACGAGGCAGAGGCAGAAAACAGGATGACATGAGGCCATGTCAAAGCCAAAAGTAAGAACTTCATAATACTTCCAGTGTACAACACAATGTATGTTTGTGCACCACTGCTTATAGCATTACATACTTCATCTCTCAATGTACAACACAGAGCACATTTGTACACCACTGCTCACAACACTGCACTTCAAGACCAAAAAGTACATTCCACACCTCACTCTCTCTCTCATGCTTTCGAATGCACATCCCACATGTTCTCTTCTTGGCTACGTTGTTCTACTCTGTGACAGCTCCCACTGAAAGACTGCAAGATTACAAGAAATAAACATTTAACATAAGCAAGGCATATGCAGGAAATTGTATTTTCAGCCTAGGATAAAATAACACACCAAAGTCAATTAAAATAATGGTAGTCAAAGATCATCACAGGGAGTCAGACCACAAGAGTGCCTCTAGCCCTCTACTTGTTCAGTGGCATAACACAGGCCCTCACAGCCCCCTCTGTGCGGGGGCCCCCCAGCTCCAGGGGGCTCCCTCAGCACAATACTTTTGCGGGAGAGCTCATGATTGAGCCCCTCCAAGTCCCTTGCAGGGGGGCCCTCTCAAGTTTCGCTTCGTCAGTGCACTTGCTCCTTTGACAAAGCCTCACACCTCGAAGCACAGCTACCCAGTGTTGAGCTTAGGTTTTTCAAATGAGTCTGACTGGATCTAAGACCGGTTTAGGAGTTTGTTACATGTGAGGTCGCACAACCATATGTTAGCCGCTTTCCTCATAATAGTTCAGTTTTCCTAAGTATCATTTACTTACTTATTCGCTGGTAAAATGCCAGATTTCTGGGCTGGAAAATTGCAGTGAGCTTTAGAAGACGTAGCTTAGCAGGACACTGTATCTGTGGATCAGTAGAGTCTTTGCAGTCAATTCTACAGAAAAGCGTTAGCTGCTGAGTGATCACTGTGCTCTCAAATTGTGGTCAAACCTCATGCAGTTTGATGCTCCGCAAACATTTGTATTTTGATAGCGGTCCTCTCCTTCTCAGTATTAGGGGAAATCCCTTGCTCAAGGGAGGTGAGGTATGGTGAATTTGGTGGCCGCCCCACTTGTGCCAGGCATACACATTTGTTATTGCTTCTTATAATCCAGATGTAGTCAATCTGCACAGGGCCCTTGTTGAGCCTGAAATGGTGAGCTGTACTTACTATGAAACAGGTAATTCGGGCTCATTCCAGTCACACCTAGCAGCAATGAGCACCACCAGTCCACACTACCAGATAGAGGACCCACAGGCTCTCTGAATCCTCTTGGACATGAGTCTACAGACACGTCTGCCAGAAGGGAGAGTGGTAGGCGCATACCACCCACCTTTGCACACACTGCCTATGAATATTGGGTTAACTTTACTATAAGATAATGTCTGATAAATAATACTGTGATGCCTTGCCCTGGCCTGCCTGAATTACATTGTATTTATCTGGAAGCAGATTATTCACTGTGTACTAATGAATAGATGTGCCTGGATACCCTCACGGGTGACCAGCAGCACACTACAAATCCACCTTCCTTATATTACAATATGTCCTGCACTGCTACAAGCAGCTACATTTAAAGTTGTACTACTTATGTAATACTTTTTTGTTTTATTCAAAAAACGAAAGAGAAAAAAATCTGTTTACTTTGACATATTGAAAACCCTCCTATCGTTAGCAGAAGCACTGGTAAAAAGCTCATTGGAGCCCACAAAGCCTGGTGAGTAATATTAAATGTAGCAAATATTTTTGTTCATTTCTGCTAAGTGACTAGAGCCTGCTCAGCCCCCCCCCCCCCCCCAACCATTATTATAACGGGAAATTGCCTGTTCAGTCAGAGTTGGCATGGATTAAATATAAAATACCTAGATTGGGACTTACCTTTGGAAATTAACTTTGTGTCGTCAAAAAAATCTGTCTTCTCTTCTGTTCAGTGGCTGCAGTTTACCAGCTATGCTTGTGGAATTTATTCAGCACTTTGACATAGTGGGGATCAGATTTTTGGTTGTGAACCTGATGCAGAGGATTCATTCTACTCCTGGATTCAGGGGACTGTGTGACAATGTGTGCCTAGGTATGTGAAGGTATGGCAAGATGTGAGTCATGTTCTCACTATAATCTTATAATCCTCAAAATAAAAAGCCACACTTGGTAGTGTGGGAAACCTTCACCCCGATCACCCTGGAGGAATCCTCCAAAGTTATATCTAAAATTAAGTCAGGATCACCATTTGATCCGTGTCCGCCGACACTGCTAAAAGCCATAACAGAGGAGGTAAACCCTTTGTTTAACTCAATACCCTTACAGAAGAAAGCATTACGGGACCCCACAGTCTTATCTAACCTACGGCCTATCTCGCTTCTCCTGGCTATATGTAAAATGGCAGAAGTCTGTTAATAAGCAGCTGGTGGCTTATTTGGAGGAGAATCATATTCTTCATCCCAACCAAGCCGGGTTTAGAGCCCATCATTCCACAGAATCTGCACTATTGTACACCACAGAGACCTTCAGAGCTGCACTGGATCAGGGCAAGAGGGCGGTCCTGATCCTGTTAGATCTTTCGGCAGCGTTTGACAC
Source organism: Lissotriton helveticus (assembly GCF_964261635.1). Classification (NCBI taxonomy): domain Eukaryota; kingdom Metazoa; phylum Chordata; class Amphibia; order Caudata; family Salamandridae; genus Lissotriton; species Lissotriton helveticus. Next base: position 1,426,144,190 of record NC_136059.1, on the reverse strand, counting down.
GGTGTCCCATGCTATCCTATTACATCGCCTTATGAGTGTTGGCATAGGGGGCACCGTGTCAAAGTGGTTTACAAACTTCTTGAAAGATAGAAGGCAGATCACAATGCTAGGCCAGTTCTGCTATGAGGAGATGGAGGTTCAGTCTGGGGTACCACAGGGCTCCAGTCTGAGCCCCATTTTATTTAATCTGTATATGGTCCCTCTGATTGAACTAATCTCCTCCTTCGGCATTAGCTCTATAGCGTATGCCGACGACACCCAATTGGTCCCAGCCTTTGATGAAGATCCGGCAACCGCCGAAAAGACCCTAAAAGAGTGTCTCACGGCGACCTTTGCCTGGATGAAAAATAACCATCTGAAATGTAATTCGGGCCAAAACAGAAATTGTGCCGTTTGGCAACAACAATTTCTTCTCCCCCCAGGCTTGCTGGCCAAAAGTGGAAGAAGCCCCGCCCAATACCATCGTGGCAGCACGAAATTTGGGCATAAAATTTGACGAGACTCTCGTTTAAACTGCAGGCAAAGGAAGTGGCCGGATCATGTTTTAACATCACAAAGGGCCTTAGGTAATTTTTCGATCTCCTACCCCTATCTGCCAGGCGTACTGTTGCAGTGGCATTAATTACATCCAGACTTGATTACTGCAACAGCCTGTATGCAGGGGTCAATAAATCTGCCCTGCATAAATTGCAGATGGTTCAGCATGCCACAGCAAGATTGGTGCTCATATGGCCAAGGAAATCTTCGGTCTCTGCTGCACTGAAGGAGCTTCATTGGCTTCCTATACAGAAACGCATCCTGTTTAAGGTGTTGACGATTGCTTTTAGGGCCTTTCACAAGTATGGCCCTTTATATCTCTCTAAACATTTTAATAGATATTACCCCACTCCAGCACTTAGATCCGCCACAGCCAACTTAATGAGTGTCCCAAAATTTAAACTGATGACTAAGGGAGGAAAATCCTTGGCAATATTAGGGGCTAAGGCATGGAACTCCCTGCCTCCTCAATTGCGTACCATTACACCCGAAAAAAAAATCAAGAAATCCCTCAAAACATGGATCTATAGTCTGGCAGACTCAGTCTGCAAATTGCTGGTCTAATCACCCTGCTTGAGAACTCCTTTCCGCCCATTTTCAGCTTTTTTAGCATTTTTAGCATATGAGTCTAAGCGCCAAGATGCTCCTAGGAGTGGTAGTGCGCTATATAAATGCCTATCACATCACATCACACTGTGCCCCTGGAATCAAGCCACACCTGGCTGATCCCATAATAAGGGCAAAACTGACTAAGGATTATGGGAGAAGTTAGCCCCGCCGTTCAGGACAGACTGTTCCCATTGGAGCATGGTCAAGGCTGATGTCCATATGCTTGGGTCCAAATAAAGTTGTCATGGTGGGCGAAAAACAATCTTTTCACATACTGCCTGAGCATCACCAGTGACTTAGATTAATGCAATAATTCCATTCATCACTTTGTTTTTCATGCCCTGCATGAAGATTAGAAGCACTTGCAGTTAATCATCTGGCAAAGTGACTGTCTCAGTCCTGCTTTAAATCAAATGAACGGAAGGAAGAGCAAGATCATTTACTGAGGTCCTGTACCCTCGCTTCTCCCAAGAGTAGTTCATTAGTCATCAAAAAAGGGGTAGTCTCTCCTATGCCAAGTGGATGTAACCAGTTTAATCTATTGGCTATGGTATGTGTCGCTGGAAGATCTGAAGTTCAGATCTTGGTGCCCTCACACACCTGTTAAGGTGTCTGACTTCATCATTGGGTGCTCCTCATTTGGCTGGCGCTGCAATCCCTGATGGGCCTGGGGGCTTCTTTATCTTCTTTATCAGAGATCTTTTGAACTGGAAATGCTTGCAAGTGAGGGGGAGATAGGGGTTATTGGGTGAGTGATAACTAAAATTGACTGGTAAAATAAAGACATTTTTATGGTAAAGGAAGCTTACCAGGACTAAAGTAAAAACAAAGGTGATATCATGTGGCCTTCAGGTTCCAGGATAGCTACTAGTCTAGTGTGGTCACTAGTAAGGTGTGGTCAACATGTTTCGTGCCTCGGGTGCCCCAAAATCGGGCAGCACTTCCTCAGGAACTAGGAAAAATCTATTTGTGCCCCCTTTCGAGGGCTAGAGCTCTCCTTTCTAACAACAATGGCCTATTGTGTTAATCGGTGACCCAACGTGATTTCACCTAAAAGAAGGAGACACAAGGTGGAAAAGCACCAGCAACACAATTTAGACTAAAGGAAACCAGGTGCATCATACAGGTTCAGTAGAGTTTTAAAGTGCAATAGTGTATACAGTCGAGTATCTAGGTGATGTGTGCCTGCTAGCTTATCCATCGAGAATCCTTTCCTCACTGTCCAAAGTGTAACAGACATTTTAATTAAAATTATATTAAAAGTTCTTATGTGCAGCACGTAAAATGAGGGCATCTACAAGGTAATAATATATAGTGCAGGGCATCCCACGTTCGGTTGACCCATTATAGGTATGGTTGTGACTTACCTCAATTGAGGTTAGGTAGTGCTTTATAGGTGTAATGGAGAGTCCCGACCCATATGAGGGACACCTTCATGAGAGGAAAAAGGCGGGGTCGTAGTCAGACGTACTGGGCATCGTTATTTAGTCAATAGTGAGTGTCGTCAATTAAGTTACAGCCCGAAAAATTACCTTATTTTGTAAATTGGGATACCCATGCTAATGTGGAAAAGTAAATTTTGCCATGTTCTGTGTCCCTACGCGTCCTCCATCATATGTTGTGTGCATGATTGATATGCATATGTATTCCCCATGTTCGATTAATGACGCAATTACAGTTGTGTCCATCTCTAGTATGTCAGTTTCCAGTTCTCGTGAATACTACGAATATCAGGCCTATGTAAAGCTACGTTGCCACGTTTCTTAGTGTGCACGTTATTTCATTGTAAAGTTCCCGTTTCTAGGCCTCAAAAGGGCCTGGACACCAGATTCAGCTTCTGTCTCCTGAGCCTCGCTGAGGAGCGATACAGCCCCCACCTGTATCCTCGACCCTTCACTTACTTCCTGCCTCACAGTGCCCGGTCCAGCCTGGCTCTGCCTCTGAATCTGCCAAGAGTATGTTATGATTCTAGTTATCAGTCCAGTCCTCCTTCTCTGCATTCCTAAGCTACTGAATCGCATCAATAGTTTCCGTCATTGTCTAGCCTTTACGTCTCCATGTAAGAGAAATACTGCATTTAATGGTCATTTAATATTCTTCATCACGCACTACATGTAGAATAATGCATGCTCCAGTCTTAGAGTCTGTTCGCCTTTACCCCGATAACTTTTGGATTATATCAACATGTTCTCTAAACATCAGATACTAGATAGTGTTTAGGTACATGTCACCCTGACTCTCCAGACTTCAGTCTCTGCTCCTAGCACAGAGTTCATAGCCCCCAGCTTCTCCTAGTAACACGTCATTGCCAGTTTGCGCGCACCATTAGGTTAGAGGTCCCGGCTCCTTAGGTAGCCCCCTCCATGTTTCCGCCCCATTCATGACATATTCTGTTACGTTTGCATCACATGTCTATGTATACGCCCCTGTTACACCTACTTTCACCCTTATCTTTCGCGACTGCTATTGACCACACCCACTGCTCCGCCTATCGTATGTATTGTAATGCAACTGTTTTAGTATATATGATCGTGCACTGTTATTAAATGTTACGCCGATTCCGATCCTGCCCCCGGCAGCGCTGCCATCCTATTCCTGTGCAGGTTGTCCTGTTCCTGTCCTTATGCTGTATTAAACCTGCAAAACTCCTACTACCTCGAATCTTGACTCTTATTTATTGAGCTATCTGTTATTCATTTATCCATTCAAAAATAGAGGTATTATTTATTTATTTACCACATAATGGCGCCCGAACAGGGACTTGCCCTTTCCCCACGCGTCGGTGAAGCCACGCCGACCCCCTGACCCTCTGCAGTCGTGACGGAACTCTTCTGCGCACCGGCAGATATTTCTGCTTTAAGTATCCCTCAGGCCCACGGAGGAGACGGAGGAGGCGGTCCAGCATCCAGACGAGACGGTGGAGGAACGCGGCGAGTCCCGACCAGAGCCCAAGCCGAGAGTCCAAGGTCCGAGGTATCCGGAGGCCCACCCGTAACAGAAGTCCGAAGTTCGTCCGTCCGGCGTCGAAGCAGTCCAGTCCAGTCCGAGGCCTTCCGTTCTTGCTGCCCGGTGAGTACCGTTGCTGGGGTAGTATCTAGACAGGGTCAATCTAAATTGTCTCTGGTCCGATGGGTCTGGGTACGCAGATCTGAAACGAAGTGTTCACCCAGGTGGATACGGGTCTTGATGCGTCCCTTTATGGGACCGGTATGTTCCGTGCTGTTTCAGCAGCGCATCCAGTAATTCTAGTCTGTTCCGTTCTCGAGAAATTCATGTGTTTCTGTTGCTTCATAATGTTATTCAATGTATTTTCAATGTCGTGGTATGCCTGAATTGTTTTCTCAATTGTTATTGTTCCTCGTGTATTGTATTGTGTTCAGATTCAAGTTTGCAATGTCCCTCTTTTTGAGATTACGTCAGTTAAAAACTAGAAAGGGTCTGCTAGAAGAAGCAGTTCCTGTCCCGCCTAGGGACAGTCCAGGTCATTTTATGTATCAAAAGCATGGCATAAGTGCCATACTATATCTAGATTTATGGGTAGAGTATACCAAACAGTTAGAAGAAAAGTATAGATGGCCCGTATCGGGTACATGGGATGCCGAGTGCATCATGAGAGTAGAAGAAGCATTATGGAAAAAGAAAGCCAGACAGTCACAGAAAGATGCCATTGAGTTATGGCGCAAAGAATCTCATAAAAGAACCGAAAAAGAAATCAGAAAGTCAGAACTAAGTAGAGAATCCTTGGAACGAGCCCAGGAAAGGGAACTAATCGAGATAGGTGAACGAGTTAAAACAGAACAGTCAGACAGACAGAGGCATGCCCTCATTAAGGGTATGTATCCTCTTCTTGCCGAGGGCTTGCCAAAAGCGACCCCGGAGGCATCCAGTAATTTCCCGCCACCATTAGTTCCGCTCAAGCTACGTCACAAACCGACCGCAGCTGATATTTTCATTTCGTCCTATTTGGACGACACAGTCCCAGAATATGCAAATCCCGCTCCGCCAGTCCCTGTAAATCAGGCACTTCCCGCTCCTCCAGACACCGGAGTACCTGTTACGGTACCCCCGGTCCAGCCCGCCATACAAGTCCAGCCTGCATTTCCATTTCCCACTCTGCCAGGACGAAGAGCATCAGTAGACGACTCTAGTTTAGGGGCCGCAGGGGGAGGTCCTCCAGGAACCCCGCCGCCACACAAGCGTTTAACGTTAGCCGAATTACATGCACAAGCGTCACAGCGTACGCCCAGATATCAGTCTGTTGCAGAAATAAGAAAAGCCCTTACCGAATGTGGCTATGATCCAGTCCCAGGCGAGGATAATATGGTTTTATATTCATTACGCGTAAGAAAGGTGACCGAGTATCTAGTCACCCTACCAGATATGAAAGAAGATCTAGACAGAATATATCGTTTCATCCGTACAGGGGATGATCCAGAAAGTATTAGTGAAGTCATGTCTCAAAGGAAAGCTGAGATCCAGCTCATGTTATTAAAGTTCCTGATTAATTGTCTAATAAGAGAACAAGATTCCCCGACTAAAGATCAGGCCGAAATGAAAATCCTGACAAGGTGGAGTGATAATATAGCCGAGGGTAAGCACAAGACTATCAGTAGTATAGAGAGTATGTACAAGAAAATCCGTAAAGAAATAATAAAGTTACACGACCAACGTAAAGCAGCACAAGTAAACGAGAAAGAAAATGACTCTTCTACTGAAGAGGTAGACGACGAGAATCCCGCCAGAATAGCGTATGTAGGAAAATCTAGATTTCCAGATCGCCATTTACGCCTAGAACACAAGTCAACTTTCCATCGTCCAACACCAGAACAAGGTTCTCTAGAACAAGTATTTCAAGCTACCGATCACATTCTGAAGTCACGAATCGGTTATAGCGAGTTAAGTACTATGCATGAACAAGAACTAGTCCGATCAGCAGTCCGATGGATTACTGATTCTACCACTTTTCCAGACGAAATAGTGGCACAAATGTTTCTGAAATTGCCCCCAGCCGAGCAACGACTGGTGGGTATGTATATGATCCAGCACCTCATTACATTGTATGAGGGTCAACATTCTGATCCAGGTCCGTTACATGATGTCCTGAACGAGTTACTCCAGTATAAATGGAAAGGTTTAGGTACTGATTTAATTAGTGTCATTCTAGAACAGCGCCACAAATACAGAACGTTTTTTAACCCGCATTTTGTTCATGTCTCACCTCCAGAAAGTAAACCCTTTTACATAGACAGACAGAATCCGTTACGAGAAGTGCATCCAGTTAAGACAGAGGGTGGTGAAATGCAACGAGTGTTTGTTTACACCCCTATCACAAAGATGGAACTCTTAGAGATGAAATAATTAATTCCCTGTCATGACAAAGATCCAGCAGGGTTCCACCGAGAATTAAAAGACATGCTCCGTATGGGAGAATACACGTATCCAGATATTATTAAAATGTTAAAAGTCTTGTTGCCCGCAGGGGTATATGAGAAACTCAAAGAAAAAGAATGGGAGGTGGGAGAGAAAAAGATCGATTGGGCAGTTCTAGAAGCCGAAGATAAGGCACGAGTACCAGGTACCGGTCTTGGAGATAAATGTAAAGAATTACCTGAACTGTTAATACAAGTTTTGCCCAGACTATTAGCAACTAAAAAGGAAGACTGGGATGCAATCTCAGCATGTAAACAGAAACAAGACGAAGACACTAGTGATTTTTACTCTAGATTTGAAAAATGTTTTATTATAAACAGTGGCCTCAAGACGAGTAGCGAGTCATACCCTCATCTTTTTGTTACTAAACTAGTCGAGAATTCAAGTCCACAAGTTAAGAATCGAGTTTTGAAAGTCGAAAGTACCTGGCAAGCTAATACCCCGTCCCAAATGTTACAGATGCTTCAATATCACCAGAATAGAATCAGAGAAGAACAAGAACATGAAAGGAAACGTATGAAAGACACGAAAATGAAAGTACTAGTTGCACAATCTGTTCCTCAAGACAGTCAGAAAAGGGGTCCAAATCAAGCCAGTCATCCTGCAGCTCCCGTTAAAGGGAACTGCAATTATTGTAAACAGCCAGGTCATTTTATAAACGAGTGTGCAGTTCTGAAACACAACATAGCTACCGGTAAGACTAAAGAAAGACCACGTCCGCCTAGACAAGAGCAAGTTTCACAGACTTCTCAGCCACAGAATGCACAACAGACAGTTACTGTACCGCAGCCCATCGCTGCAACACAGCATGTTACACAGCAGATGTACCAGTATGCACAGTCCGAGTATCCAGAGTATCAACCGTATTCATGAAACAGCCTAGAGAGGGAGGTAGGTTTGCCTCTCATCGAGATACCTGTAGATCAAGAAGGTCCCTATGTTCACAGTCAAGTATTAGGGAAAGACAGAAAGTTTCTGATTGATACAGGGGCAAGTAGGACCACCATCAGTCACGCCGAAGTTCCAGGGGCTCCGCTCTCAGGCTCAAGAAATGTTTCCCTTGGATTTTCAGGAAAACCTATTGTAAATGAAATATCAAAGCCAGTTACTCTAGAAGTAGGTCCATTGTCCCGCACTACTGATCTGTTACTTACTAAGTCATGTCCAGAGAATCTATTAGGCATTAAAACACTGAAAGAATTAGGTGCAGTTATATGCTGTTCCCCAGAGGGAATACGATTGTTCCTACGTGACTTCAAGGGTCACTATGTATTACGAGATTTTGATCCCAGATTGTCTAATGTTCCGCAGCATCTATGGGCGCAAGGTCCAACTGATGTTGGCTTTATGCAAATCACACCCCATCGTGTGACTCTCAAGCCAGGTGTAGTGTTACCACGAATCAGGCAGTACAGACTGCCACCTGAGGCTGTAGCAGCCTTATCCAAAATTATTGACGAGCTCATGGCTCAAGGAGTAGTTGTAGAAACTGACTCCAATGTATGTAATTCTCCGATCATTCCTGTCATGAAACGTACTGATCCAAATGCACCCCCAGTATATCGATTAGTGATTGATCTCCGAGAGCTTAATAAATGTATTATTCCCCAGTACCCAGTTGTCCCAGATATCTCTTCCCTATTGACAGCCATTGATTCCGAAGCCTCATTTTTTACGGTCATAGACCTCAATAACGCGTTTTTCAGTGTCCCCATTCATCCAGACAGCCAGTTTCTTTTCGGATTTTGTTTAAATGGAAGGAGCTATATGTTCACACGCGCTCCTCAAGGTTTCACAGAAAGTCCAAGTATTTACAGTCAAGCACTTAAGAGACAACTAGACAATATTCACATGCCAACTGACACTGCCCTACTCCAGTATGTCGATGATCTACTGATCACAGCCCGTTCTGAACGTGCTTGCGAGCAAGCCTCACTTACAGTCTTGTATTTCCTAGCCGAGATGGGGCACAAGGTGTCCCCTTCTAAGCTTCAATTCTGTGTCCAGCAAGTGATCTACTTAGGACACTTACTGTCCAAGAGGGGTAGGCAGTTGACACCAGACCGTATCCAGTTAATAGCGAGTCTTCCTCAGCCCAAGACCCAGAAGGAGGTACGTGCTTTTATCGGCCTTACTTCTTATTGCAGACAATGGATTCCTCAGTATGCATTTCTAGCTAAACCACTGATACAGTTAACGACACAGGAGGCAGCCGTATCGACTGTCCTCCCTTGGACATCTGAACATACACTTAGTTTCAATGAATTAAAGAAAGCCTTATGTCAAGCTCCTGTTCTAGCGACACCGAACTACAGTAAGTATTTTACACTTTTCGTCACAGAACGTGATGGTACAGCATTATCTGTTCTCACACAAGATCAAGTTGGACAATACAAGCCCTGTGCTTATTTTTCGAGCACATTAGATCCTGTAGCCCAGGCTCTGCCTGCGTGCCTTAAGTCAGTTGCAGCCACAGCACTTGCTATCAGACAAAGTGATTCCATAGTATTAGGACACTCCCTGACAGTACAAGTTCCACACTCCGTGGAAGTTCTTTTAAACCGAACACAAACTCAGCACTTGACAATTGCACGTTTAACAGGTTATGAATTGACACTGTTCCAGCCACACATAGAAATCAGACGCTGCAACGTTTTAAATCCTGCTACATTGTTACCATCAGTTACTTCGAATTCTGCCACACACGACTGTGTGGAAGTAGTTAACATCATGACAAAGCCAAGACAAGATCTGACAGATATTCCATTACCAGATCCTGACCTGACACTTTATGTGGATGGTTCATGTATGAGAACAAGTACAGGAGAACTAGTAGCCACGTATGCAGTGACTACCGACACTGAAGTTATAGAGACACACCGTATTGACACCCTGTCTGCTCAAGCGGCGGAGCTAGTTGCTCTGACACAAGCCTGCATACACGCCAAGAATCTGAAAGTTAATGTTTACACAGATTCACGTTACGCATTTGGAGTCGTACACGACTTTGGAGTGCTCTGGCAGGAGAGAGGTTTCATGACTTCTCATGGAACCAAGATTCAGCATGGTCTCCTTATTCAGGCTCTGTTAGATGCCATACATTTACCGACATCCATTGCTATCATGAAATGCAAAGCACATACGAAAGTTACTGACATTATTTCCCAGGGTAATGATCTAGCAGATCGCACAGCCAAGCTTACAGCACAGACACCAGACATTCCAGTTAATAAGACACCGACATACACTCCAGATCTGACTACATGTATGACAGTTAAGGACCCTACTCAAGATGTCATAGATATCCAGTTACATGCTACTCCCGATGAAATCAAGAAATGGTCCGAACAAGGAGGGGTCCAGACAGATCAAGGATGGTTAACGAAGGGTAGAGCCACATGGTTTCTCCCCGACTCTATGGTTCAAGTCATTATTAATACCGCACATAGTCCAGCACATTTAGGAGAAAAAGCCATGTTAGACAGTATCCAGAACATTTGGTTCAACAAGCATTTACAAGCTGCAGCCAAGCAGAAAGTCCGTACCTGTATGATATGTTGTCAGTTTAATCCAGGTAAAAGTGTCCCGGTGGAACAAGGGGGATTCCAGCCTCCTGACCACCCTTTTGAAGTCCTCCAAATGGATTATATTCAGATGGAGCGATGTCGAGGTTTCAAGTATGTCCTTGTAGTTGTATGCGCTTTGTCCAGGTGGACAGAAGCATATCCAGTTCCAGATTACACAGCAGCGACCACTGCCAAGCAGTTGGTTCGTGAGTTCTTCCCCCGTTATGGACTCCCTAGAGTCGTATATTCTGACAACGGCCAGCCATTCTCATCTGAACTCATGAAACACGTGTCCCTTTTGTTAGGGTACCAGTGGAAGTTCCATTGTGTACGCCATCCTGAAGCAGCCGGTCTCGTAGAGAGACATAATCAGACCCTGAAAATTCGAATTGCAAAAGTTTGTCAAGAGAAAGGTGTGGACTGGCTAATAGCTCTGCCAGTTGCCCTGTTCTATATGCGCATGGTCACACATTCCAGATCAGGTCTGTCCCCGTATGAGTTCGTATTCGGCCGCCCCCCTAACATGTGGGGTACACCTAGACCTCGAAGTATTACCGATGTTTCAAGTAATATGCTGACAGATTACCTAGCTTCCTTGATGTCTGCCCTCAACTCTTGTCGTTCACAGGTTGCCGCCGCATTTCCAGACAATACCGAGGTGGCACCGCATGAAATCGTTCCCGGATCCATGGTCTTAGTGCGAAACTTTGATCGTTCAAGTCCACTGGAGCCTCGCTGGAAGGAGCCCCGACAGGTCCTCCTGGCCACCCGTACAGCCGTGAAGTTAGAGGGACGCAAAGGCTGGGTGCATCTTTCGCATATCAAAAGGTTTTATGGATTGAAACCAGTCTCAAAGAACATTTCCCAGGATTTAAAGGACTGCCAAAGTACTATTCTTAAGGACTGTCCCGCAAAAGACACTGATACTGCACCCTCCCTGTTAGAGAAAACTCCGCAACAGGAGTATAAGAAAAAGTTAAGGTCTAGTAAAATAAGTCAGCCAGTTTGATTGTCTAAGTCCTCCCCTAGGTGAAACGGTTAGACCGGTTTCTGACATGTATAAAATAGACCCCCATAGTGAGAGAGTTAGTCAAAACTCAATCCGATGTATCGTTTTCCTATGTTTCATATTATTTCTCAGTATTATGATTTCCTGCACCAGTTATGCATTTTATCTGTATTTTCCAGTTTCTCATGTAAATAAGTCTTCTAATGTTACAGTAGAGCACACGTTTAGTGATCTGCCTCCTCATGAACTCTCTTACCGCCTCGCTATGCGTAACAATTCTTTTATCCGCATGTTACATTATTCACACCAGACCAGCAATGCCACTAATTGTTGGGTGTGTGGTCGACTCCCCCCTTTCCAGACACCGAAGGGAGTTCTGCCACTCTTTCCTTATCCATTTTCACATAATGGTTCGTGTGGAGCATGGTCCACGTTAACGTCATCCTCAACAGATATGTCTTTCCTTAACAGTACATGTTTCCTAGACAAGCAAGGTCTTCCCCACAGAACAGGGTTAGATCTAGAAAACGAAGTTTACAATTTAGGAAATTATTCTTCGAATTTCATGGTCCTGAATGTTCAGTCTGATACTACTCCAGACTTACCTGCTATTTCAGTACTACCAGTCAAAGGCGAATTATGTGTTAGAAATAATGGTTCCGTACATGTAGGACATAGTGATTGTACTACTATTATCAAGTATAGGGACAATGGGAAATCTATTTTCAAAGCTTCACGTCATTCTTATTTTATTTGTGGTCAAACCGCATATGTTCGTCTGCCCCTCGATTGGGAGGGAACCTGTTACATTGCCTTCCTACTGCCACCTGTTTTCCTAGCTCCATCTGATTATCACAGAAACACACGTCTAGTACACATTAGACATAGAAGGGAGTCCCCGATTGTCGATTATACTGAAACTGCTCTAGAACAGTATACAGATTTCAATAGAGGTTTCTTCTTCTTTATAGGACCTATCCAGAATAGTAAGCTAATCCGTAGGTTAACCAGAACCCTTGAAGCTGTAGTAAATGAGACTGCCTCTGCTCTAGGTAACTTAACTGAAGAGCAATCTGCTATGAGATTTGTCGTTTTACAGAATCGTCTCGTCCTTGACGTCATATTGGCCGATAGGGGCGGGGCCTGTAGAGTCATCGGATCTAGTTGCTGCATTTTCATTCCAAATAACGCACCGTCTGTTTATTCAGCTATAACCAGACTCCATAAAATTGCCCATCTGTTACACCAAGATCCAGGCACCTGGACATGGTCCGGTTGGTTCTGGAATATAATTTCCGCTTGGGGATGGAAAGTCTTGTCCTTTCTAGGTATTGCAGTAGCGATCATATTCAGCTGCTGCCTCTGTATACAATGTGGCCCTGCGATTTGCGGCATTTGTGCTACCTCTTGTATTCCTAGTCCCAAGTCCCGTCCTAAATCCAGTTCCAAGAAAATTCGAGACGAGCAAATGATACTGTATGAAATGATAGATGGTATCATGAATATTGATGTTTCCTGATGGAAACGTAGTGACAAGGAGGGAATGTGGAAAAGTAAATTTTGCCATGTTCTGTGTCCCTACGCGTCCTCCATCATATGTTATGTGTGCATGATTGATATGCATATGTATTCCCCATGTTCGATTAATGACGCAATTACAGTTGTGTCCATCTCTAGTATGTCAGTTTCCAGTTCTCGTGAATACTACGAATATCAGGCCTATGTAAAGCTACGTTGCCACGTTTCTTAGTGTGCACGTTATTTCATTGTAAAGTTCCCGTTTCTAGGCCTCAAAAGGGCCTGGACACCAGATTCAGCTTCTGTCTCCTGAGCCTCGCTGAGGAGCGATACAGCCCCCACCTGTATCCTCGACCCTTCACTTACTTCCTGCCTCACAGTGCCCGGTCCAGCCTGGCTCTGCCTCTGAATCTGCCAAGAGTATGTTATGATTCTAGTTATCAGTCCAGTCCTCCTTCTCTGCATTCCTAAGCTACTGAATCGCATCAATAGTTTCCGTCATTGTCTAGCCTTTACGTCTCCATGTAAGAGAAATACTGCATTTAATGGTCATTTAATATTCTTCATCACGCACTACATGTAGAATAATGCATGCTCCAGTCTTAGAGTCTGTTCGCCTTTACCCCGATAACTTTTGGATTATATCAACATGTTCTCTAAACATCAGATACTAGATATTGTTTAGGTACATGTCACCCTGACTCTCCAGACTTCAGTCTCTGCTCCTAGCACAGAGTTCATAGCCCCCAGCTTCTCCTAGTAACACGTCATTGCCAGTTTGCGCGCACCATTAGGTTAGAGGTCCCGGCTCCTTAGGTAGCCCCCTCCATGTTTCCGCCCCATTCATGACATATTCTGTTACGTTTGCATCACATGTCTATGTATACGCCCCTGTTACACCTACTTTCACCCTTATCTTTCGCGACTGCTATTGACCACACCCACTGCTCCGCCTATCGTATGTATTGTAATGCAACTGTTTTAGTATATATGATCGTGCACTGTTATTAAATGTTACGCCGATTCCGATCCTGCCCCCGGCAGCGCTGCCATCCTATTCCTGTGCAGGTTGTCCTGTTCCTGTCCTTATGCTGTATTAAACCTGCAAAACTCCTACTACCTCGAATCTTGACTCTTATTTATTGAGCTATCTGTTATTCATTTATCCATTCAAAAATAGAGGTATTATTTATTTATTTACCACACTATAAAGATATTCTCAGTGAACTTATCTAGAAGTGTGTTTTGAGAGTACTGATGTCTCTCGCGCTCGGACCACCTGATGTGTTCATTCTGTGATGTTGGGTTAGATGGGATAGCATTCTAATAGGTTGCTAGCCTGTGGTGTTGACAAAGGTTTCAAAAATTAGGATCTTCTGGGCACATCATGGGGAATGAGGAGAAAGGAGAAACATGCTCGAAGAGTGAGCTCAAATGCTAGCCGGATCATGGTTCCATAGAGGGAGGAACGATCGTGCCCTCCATGTGTCTAAACTCTGGATCGTGGTAGTGATTCGAGTATTCTCATATAAACAAATGGACAACTGCCAATGGCGTAAACGTTAATACATATGCTGAAACGGTTACTAGATTGCTCCAGCAAGTCTGACAGTCAGTATTGATGTGACCCGTTAAGGTATTGCATTAGTCGTGAAGGCCCAATTAAATGCAGCCCAAAGTGTCTGCGATTCTAAGCACGCTCTGTGCCCCCAATCCCCAGTACACTTACTTAGTGGCTGGTCCGGACAATGCCTTTGAACCTACCTCCATCCGACCTGGAACGGTTAGGCAGCGTGGCAGTCTTTCTCTCAAAGCCACGTTGGTTACGTGGTATAAACGGGTCTTTTCTGTGGTGCATGATGGAGGTAGAGAAGCAGAGGAGAGGGAGCTTAGTAGTGTATTCTGGTATAGGAAGGCCGTATGCAAGTGATGCGCGACTTCTTAGTATGAACTCGTATCTGAAAGAGAAGTTGACATAGTGTCATACTGTGCCATATTAATAACCCCTGGGCATGTTAATGTGCGGTGAGAGATCTGATGTAGTGCACTATGGTATTTCGTACTGGAGTGTCGGTTGGGGTGGCGGCCATCTTAAAGGTGTTAAGAGTAATCTGGAATTAAAGAAGTTGTTAAACGTCCACTGTTCATAGCCCCTGTATAGTAATATACCCCGGGTGTTATGTAGTCAGTCTTTCACCGCAGCCTATTCAAGCATGTTTCTCCTTTCTCTTAGTTACCCATGATGTGCCCAGAAGGTCCTAACTTTTGAAACTTTTTCAGCACCACAGGCTAGTAACCATTAGAATGCTATCCCCATCCAACCCGACATAACAGAATGGATAGATCAGGTGTTCAGACGGCGAGAGACATCAGTACTATCGAAACACACTTCAAGATTAGATCACTGAGAATATCTTTATAGCACGGGTATCCCACTATCCCAATTTAGATAATTTTATGGGCTGTAAGGTAATTGATGACACTCCCTGTTTACTAAATAGCAATACCCAGTAGGTCTGACTACAACCACTCCTTCTTTTCCCTCCCATGAAGGTGTCCATCATATTGGTCAGGACCCTCCATTACGTCTATGAAGCACTACCTAACCTCAATTGTGGTAAGGAGTGTCCATTGATGAAGCACGACACCCTAACAGGTATGTGAGGGCATCAAGATCTGAACTTCAGTTCTTCTAGTGTCACATACCATAGCCATTGGATTAAAGTTGTTGTATATGTGAGAAGTTGGCCTGATATATGATGCTCACTAGTTCTAGTGATCACCTTGTATCAGTCCAAACAACCCTTATGGTGATTGGTTGTAAGTCAACCTTATAGACCAGCTATCCTAATGGTAGCATGGACAAAGCAGTCTTAGGCTAAACTCTTTTGGCATGTGAAGCCAGCTGTTTTACCACAATATAACCCCTTGAATACCATATGAAAGGACACCACACAGGTTGTTATGAAAATAAACAGTATATTTATTAATATCAACACCTCTGAACTCTTTATGAGGTCAGAGGGCTAAGCACATGACAATCTCTTCTGAAAAATACGATAAGTTGCACAAAATCACAATGGTGCCCTAAGGGCACGACAAACCATATACTAAGTAAGTGGAATGTGAAAGTCAATAGAAGGAATGGAGCTGTCCAGAGGCTGTAGGATCGTTGGGACCACGCTACCCTAACACTAGGTAAGTAATAGGAGGCCCACGGAACGCGTGTGCAGAGTGTGCACTCACACGTGAGATGCGTAACAACGTCTATGGACAGTACAGTTCAAGAAAAAGGTGAGTTCGGACAATCCTGACTAGGTAGGACAAAAACGACTGTGGAACTGGACACTTGGACAGTTAAACTACCCTTGAGCACCGAAATGCTCTTGTTACCTCACCCACGGGCTGCGGGTGCATAGGTGCGAAGTCGCGTCGGGTTCTCGCGTTGAAGTCTATGGAGCCTGAAAGAAAAGATGCTGCAGGCGACCAGGAGGAAGATGTCCGGTGCAATCCAAGGGTGGATTGGTGAAGAAGGAGACCTGAAAGCAGAGGGTACAATGTTCACAGTCACTAGCCAGTGACTGGAGTGGAACCAGGAAGGAACCAGATGTCGTCGTCGCGATCAGGTGAAGAGTGGACGCTTGACTCTGCAGCCACGTGGACCAGGAGGTGTCTTAGACCACCAGGATGGAGGCACGAGCTGTCCCACGCAGGCTCTCGCATTCGGCGGTGTTGGATCCGGAATCGGCGTCAACAGGCCTTGGCAAAGGCAACCCACGCGGTGAGTGAAGAAAGCGTCTGGTGAGGACTAGGAGAGTCCGGGGTGCCCCTCTTTTGGAAGGGAGCAAGGGCCAGTCTGGAGCAACCAGACCAGCAGCAAAGATTTCAAAGTTCGTCGTCTAGGAGGCCACTAGCCAGCCGGCAAGTGACCAGACAACGTGTCGAGCAGCAACAAAGCAGAAGGGCCCCACGCAGATCTCGTGGATGCTGGAGGGCTGAACTTCGGTGCAGGGGCTGCTCGGGGATGGGGCTTCTCAGTCCCCAAAGCACTTGGTCGAGTTTACCTCGGGAGTCGTGCTGGAAGCAAAGTGGAGTTTCTTCCAAGATGGCCGGTCCCACGTGTCTCGTCGCACCAACGGGTCTCAGCTTGGCTGCAGATGTGGGTTGAGGTCGGAGAGGTCTGGGAATCCGGGTCTCGTCGGGCTCTGAAGTCTGGATCCTGGAAGGAAGACAAAGGGAAGCCGCTGGACGCTTGATGATGCCTGCTTGTGCAGGGTGGACACTCCTTGCCCACAAGGGAGATTCTTCAGTCTTCTGTGGAGCAGAACATCGAAGTCCACAGTTTCTTCTTGTAGAATATGTTCAGGATAATCGGATTTGGAATGGGACCAGCTCCTACCTTTATCCTGCTAAAGGGGGCTGCACTACTGACTAGGTCCCTCCCCTGGGTGGGACCAGGAAGGGGGTGGCTACACCCCCAATCCTTTGTCCGGCTTCCCGCCAGAGCTGGGGCAGGGATGCCCCAGCAACTGGTTGGAACCAGTGTATGCACAGGACACCTTGTGTGCCCCGGGCATGTCTCATTCCTTTCAAGCCTGCCCTACCCAATACACAAAATCCTGTCTGGGGTGGTGCTAGCACCTCCCAAGGCAGGAAACCCTTTGTCCAAGCCGCCCTCGCTGGAAGGACTCCCAGCAGCAGGAGGTCAGACTTGTGTCTGTAGTGGCAGCATCCATTTTGTGATGCCGATGGCTCGAGTTAACTTTAACCGGGGTTCTCAGTTACATACATGTCGTGTCCCTCTAGAAGGGTGGAATCCTACCCCCGTCGCCAGAATTGGCGAGGGGGTAGTATTCCAAATCGTATGACACCTTACTCGACATGTTTTGATAATGTTATACCAGAGTTGGCTTTTAACCGCGAGGATTATAATGCACTTAAGAGTATATGGTATAGCGTTATCATGGAACAGCTATTAGGACTTGGTTCCGCAAGCTGCAAACGGGCTCAGCTCATGCCAGAGCACCATCTCACATAATTCCAAGCACTCTGCCTTCAGGATTGATAAGGCCTTCCATAGGAGTGACTGATAGGAATATATGTGTCCATTTTAGGTTTAGATATAGGGAACTATATCTAAAGCAAAGGGTGATTACACCACCTTGCCCCAGCTGTCATGCAGCTAGGAATATATGTGTCCATTTTAGGTTTAGATATAGGGAACTATATCTAAAGCAAAGGGTGATTACACCACCTTGCCCCAGCTGTCATGCAGCCAGTTGTGTCTGTTTTGGATGGCCAGCCAGGGGTGGCATAATACATGCTTCAGCCCCTGGTAGGCCCTGGGTACACCCATGCCCTGGATACCTAAGGTATACTGTACAGGGACTGATAAGGTGGCCCAGTACCAATTGGTAAATGCACCTAAAGTACATGGTTGTCAATTTAGAGAGAGAACAGCTAGGCTGTGGGTCTGATTAGCAGGCCCACAGCCAGGGAAAGTCGTAAACCAGTGAAGCAAAAAGCAAAAATCTGGGGTGACCATAGGATTGCAGACCCCACTCTCCTACAGTATATACTTGGCATAGGAGGAACTATCCCTTTTTTGATGTTTCAGTCCTGCTCCACAAGCCTGTGTGGTGCACTAGCAGTCTGCTTATAACTTTTGAAACAATTGGGGTGCCTACAGTGAGCACTTTTGTTAAATCATATTTCATAACATCGACTTTTTCACTCCCACATGTTCTTATTTTCTTTTTCGTTTATACTCTAATCAATAATTCGTATCACCTAATTACCTTGAGCAAAAGTTAGTTTTCTTGTCGTCTTTTAATCATTAAAATATTGTTACTTTTACTAAATTGGTTTGGTAAATTTACTGTTTAGTTTGAAGACTTTAATGTTGATTAGGGGATGCTTAAATTCTTTAATTCTCCAGTATTGAATATTTTATAGATTCACATACTTGAATCTTCCCCGTCGTCATGGTGGGAGTCCCACGGTAACATAGAAAATAGCAGTATTACAACAATACAATAGACCTCTATAGAACAGAAAAAAACTCACTCGAGTAACTGCTCAGCCTCATTTTAGAACATCCAAACTTCAGGCAATCACAGCTGAGACCTCAGAGTTCCCTTTCCCCACAGAGTCACCATACTTCAGATTTCTTACTGCACGTTGTGATAGGAAGTCTCCCTGAGCACTGCTCAGTTACAGTATTTTCTTCTCAACTTTTGATCTCCAGTTTCAGCATTAGCTACTATCAAGGTATTTATTAGACTTTATACTTTTGACCTCTCTGCCTTTGAAAGGCCAGAGCCTAAAAAAGGGCTGGTTAGGCCCTGTAGGACCTGTGGAAAGTGTAGGCTATTTTCTGAATACCCTCACAAACAGTATTTGTATTGCCTCTACCCGTACCACAAACCCAGGTAATGCCAATATTGCCTCACTTTTTCAACAACAACCCTCAAAAATAGGGAGGGAAGGCTGTTACTTTGGCTGCAAAAGGAAATGGCTGCTTTAGATTCGGAGTCTTAATCTGAGGAAAAGCCCATTCTTCCTCAAAGAAAAGAAAGGATGACTGTCAGGCCTGATCGGCGCTTTGCTAAGCAGAGATATCTCTCACCAGTTTCAGGATTGGAGAAGAAGTTGGGCAGCAGACAAGGTCCGTTGATGTGGAGTCAGGTGGTTGACAGAAGTCTTCATTCAGCAGTGCATCAACTGTGAAGTAACTATAGCATAAATTCCAATATGGCAAACTATTTCTGGTGTTTCGCCCTGTAGTTAGTCTTGGCGGTTATTGTGCTCATTCACCTGTGGCGCGTTTTTCTGGTGCGCTTCATTCTTCTGAAAGGAATTCCTGCGAGGTTCTCTTCCAATCGTATTTTCCTGACATTCCTTATCTTCTCGATTCAGAGGTCAGTTAGGCGGTTCCCATACCACTGTCAAAGGAGCATACAGGTATTTTTCCTGGGACTAGAGAGAGTCTAAGGATTTGACTCTATTAATCTGTCCACATCTTGTTTAGCTTTTTTCTTTCAAGTGAGTTTACTTTGTGACAGGAATTAGGCAATATTCCTGAATATAAATTTTTTCTTTGTCTTTGAGTGATTTTCCTTGAACTCGTTTACTCAGCAAAAGATATATATTGAGACAGTTATTTCTTTCTTAGTTCAAAAATGAAGCACAGAGTCTGATTATTCAAGAGCGCAAAAGCTGAACCAATTGATGAACTAATTGCGCGGAGACTTTTTCACCAGTCAGCTCTATATATGTATGCAATAGACTCTATTAACAAGCCACTCTAATCCAAGACTCCACTAACTAGCAGCGCTCAACCTTCTACACTACAAGTAATTATATATATATTTCTGCTTACGAACTCTACCGGAGTTGTTCATCCAACTGCATCATCTAGAGCGACAGAAAAGAAGAATTGTTAGTGGCACTGTATTGACTAGGAACAATATTGTTAAGGCATTTACATAAGGAGAGAAGCTAGTCCACTGCATAAAACAGGTATATAGATGTTTAGATTCACATTTAGAAATTAAGGATATTATTTGCAAAAGTAGTGTACAGAGTAATTAGTGTTTGTCATTACAGATGCTAGGAGACCAGCTTTAGAAGGAGCGCCTGGTGGCAACGCAGTGGCAGTCTCTCTGTCTTCCCATTCCCCTTTCCCCCCTCCCCTCTGCGGTCAGAGTGTAATCTGGTGCGTGGTGGGATTGGGGAGTTGGGAAAATATCATCCTTAAAATTGTTCAGCCCTTCTGCTCCAGTGGAGGCACAAATTGCAGGTATGGAGCTTCTCAACAATGACAGCCCCTCTTCACATCATGGGGACTCTAAGAGATCAAAATCTGAAGACAAAGCTCAACGTAAGCACAGGAAATCCCAGTCAGAGGCTTCAAAACCACCTTCAACTACCGCGTCTGCCTCTCCGACTCCTGTCAGAAACCAATCTTTTGGACCGTTGATGGCATCGTCATCGATGATTTCACTTTCCTCACGAAAACCAGAGGTTTCTGCACCATTGACTGTTTCGTCCACGACGACGTTTAAGATGTTGACAGCAGCAACGACGATGGGAGCTTTAGCAACGATAACAACGTCATTGTCGACAAGGCAGTCACTGTCGACAAAGCCGTCGACTACCGGTTCGTCAACAGTTTTGGAGAGTACTTCCCCACAGATGCAAGCCGTCCAGGCACCGTCAACAGTACCACAGATGACCGCATCAACGGTTGCGCCATCGAAGGAGGGAAGAATTAGTCTCCTTCAGCACAGGCAAATTCAGGAATATTCAAAGTTTTTTTCCTTGCCTTCTGCTCGCATTCTGGACCCTAGAGTCAGAAGATAAAGGTATGTTTGGCCCTGCATACAGTCCATAGCAGTTAAGGGTCAAGTGCCAAGATTCCGATGAGGAGGACATTGAGGGCAATGATCCATCTTCTTATTTGGCCCGAGAATTTTCATTTGAGGATAGGGATACATCTCCCATGCAGAGGCAAGAATCCTTTGAGGAACGCTATCCTTTCGATGACAGAGAGGAGAAACGTCATCACTTCAGGGAACCATCAGTGAACGTTCCAATGTCTCTAGTGTCGGATCTCCGTCACATGCCTAATGATTACTACAAGCTTTTTCCAGACGTAAACGCTCCTCAGATACCTTTACCTCCCCAAGAGGTACCCACTATTAATCCGGTCCAAACTACTCCCAAATCCACAAGGGAGAAGATCCTTCCTCCTCCTCCTATAATCATCACGGAGGACACTCAGGATGCTCAGCCAGAAGGAGAGATTCATACAGATGCCCATGATGAATGGGATGACTACATAGCCCCTATGCCACTGTCTCCTAAACCTCCTGCTTCAGATTCCCCTCCAGCAGACATTGGGGTATTCCATGACCTTTTGGAGCCGGCTTCCAAAATTTTCGATTTACCATTGCTAATAAAACAAACAGTGTTTTCTGTATGATTTTAAACCAGGCACTTAACGTTCAGTGAGAGCAATTTCTAAAATTGACTTTTTATGGCAAGAAGGGCTAAAATGGATGAAGACACCTGCCTCTGTTCCAGCGGTTATTCCGAAACTGGATAAAAAATATAAGGCTCCAGATGACTCGCCTGCGTGCCTCATTGGTCACCCGAGGCCGGACTTGGTCATCATGCAGGCAGCACAGAGAAGAGCTTTGGCGGCTACCTCCATCAGAGCATCTAATTGTAGGAGAGTAGGGTCTGCTATCCTATGGTCACCCCAAATTTTTGCTTTTTGCTTCACTGGTTTATGACTTAATGTGGCTGTGGGCCTGCTAATCAGACCCACAGCCTGCTGTTCTCTCTCTAAATTAATACCAATGCACATTAGGTGCATTACGAAATTGGAAGTGGTTCACCTTATTGGCCCCTGTAACAGTGTACCCCAGGTACCCGGGGCATAGGTGCTTCCAAGGCCTACCAGGGGCTGCAGCACGTATTGTGCCACCCCTGGCCTGGCCTCCCTATTTTGATACAACTGGCTGATCACTCAGATGGGGTAAGTCGGTGTAATCACCCCTTACTTAGGTATAGTATGCCTATATCTAACCTAAAATGGACACATATGTTCCTATCAGCCACTCCAATGGAAGGCCTCATCAATCCTGGAGGCAGAGTGCTTGGAAATATGTCAGATGGTGCTCTGGCATGAGCTGAGCCTGTTTGCAGCTTTCGGAACCACTTCCTTTAGCTGTTCCATGATACTGCCATACCATATACTCTTAAGTGCATTATGAACCTTGCGGTTAAATGCTATCTTTGGTTTGGCTTTATCAAAACATGTCGAGTAAGGTGTCATACGAATTGGAATACTACCCCCTCGCCAGTTCTGGCGACGGGGGTAGCATTCCACCCTTTTAGAGGGACACGACATGTACCTAACCTGAACCCCGGTTAAAGTTAAACGTGAGCCTTAGCATCACAAAATGGATGCTGCCACCCCAGACACAAGTCTGACATCCTGCTGCTGGGAGTCCTTCCAGCGAGGGAGGCTTGGACAAAGGGTTTCCTGCCTTGTGAGGTTCTAGCACCACCCCAGACAGGATTTTGTGTATTGGGTAGGACAGGGCTGAATAGAATGAGACATAATGGGGGCACACAAGGTGTCCCTGTGCATATGCCAGTTCAAACCGGTGCTGGGGCTCTCCAGCCCCAATCTTGGCGCGAAGCTGGATAAAGGAAAGGGGGTGTAACCACCCCCCTTTCTGGTCCCACCCAGAGGAGGGACCTAGCAGGTAATCCGGCCCCTAGAATTGGAATAAGAGTAGGAGCTGTGTCCCAAGACTTCAGATCATCCTGAACTCAACTTGAAACTAAGAAGAAAACTGGACTTCGACATTCTGCTGCACAGAAGACTGAAGAGAATCTCCCTTGTGGCCAAGGAGTGACCACCCTGTGAATACAGGCACCAACCAGCATCTCGACGTCTGCTTTGCCGCCGCCTCCCGCCCGAGCCCAGAGCCTGACAAGACCCAGACTCCCAGACATCTCAGAGCCCGATCCACAGTCCCTGAAAAGAAGAGACCCGTGGAGGCACCGAGAGACGTGGGACCGGACCCCTTGAAAGACCCACGAGAAGCTGACTGCGCAGCACCCGAGGCACCCTCGACGCTGTGCTTTGGGGTTTGAGAAGCCCCACCACCGAGCAGCATTTGCACCGAAGATCATCCCCCCAGCATCTCCACGATCTGCGTGGGGCCCTTTTGCACTTTGCCACTCGACGCGCCATCCCGGCCACTTGCCACGTGGCTAGCAGCCATCTTGGTGACGAAAACTACGAACAACACCGCTGGTCTGGTTGCTCCAGACTGGCCCTCGCTCCCCTGAAAAGTAGCACCCGCTCTGACCTTGCTGGTCCGAGTGAGAAGCTTGCATCGATTTCTGCGTGGCTTGCATTAGCCAAGGCCTGTTTGCTCCGATCAAGAAGCCGGCACCGCCGTCAGCTTGAGCCTTCGTGGGACAGCTCGTGACCAACGCCTGGACGTCCTTGACCTCTTCGTGTCCACGTGGCTGCAGAGACAATCTTCGCCTTTTCACCTGTTTGCACCCGACATCGCCTGGTTCCATCCTGGTTCCACGGTAGTCACTGGCTAGTGACTTTGAACATTGTCCCCTCTGCTTTCAGGTCTTCACCTCTTCAGATCCATCCTTGGATCCACCGGAATGCTCCTCGACGACCCGCCTGCAGCATCTTCATCTCCAGGCACCATCGACCTGCGTGACAAAACCCGACACTACTTCGCACCTGTGCACCCGCTTCCTGTGGGTGAGGTAACTCAGCAACGCCGGTGTTCCCACACTGGTACACACCTCTAGTGCCTAGGTCTAAAGTGTTGTCCTTCTAGGTCCATCGGAAGGTTCCTTAAACACTAACTTTGTAACTTTTACGCACCATTGACTTAACATTGGAGCATGCGTGCGCTTTAAGCACTGCACCCGAGTCCCGCGGGCCTTTCCCGACTTCATCACTGTTAGTCCCGAACAGCTCCAGCGATTCCCCAGACCCTAGGCCTCTTTCCTTTCCCATTGGTGGTTCTTATACCACTATTTTAGTATATGGTTTAGGTGGCCCCTAGGGCTCATCCATATTGTGCAACTTTTGTGTATTTAAACTGTGTTTTGTTTTAACGCATTTGCTTCTGTGCTCATAAAGAGTATAGGGGATATTTGTAGTAAATAAATATATATATATTTTCAATATATATCTGTGTGGTGTCCTTTCATTTGGTATTTAAGGGGATTGTGTATGGTAAAACAGCTTGCTTCACATGCCTTTACAGAGTTTAGCCTAAGACTGCTTTGCCCATGCTACCACTAGGATAGCTGGTCTATAAGGTTGACTTACAACCAATCATCATAAGGGTTTCTTGGCATGGTACAAGGTGATCACTAGAACTAGTGAGCAGCATATACCAGGCCAACTTCTCACACCAGCTGTTTTACCATATGCAATCCCTTTAATACCAAGTGAAAGGACACCACTCAGGTTATATATATAAAATATATATGTATTTATTACTAAATTAATCCTCTGAACTCTTTATGAGGTCAGAGGCACAAGCACATAACAAGATACTCAATTATCATACAATAAGTTGCACAAAATACAGTAGTGCCCTAGGGGCACTTCAAACCATATACTAAAATAGGGGTACAAGAACCACGTCACGAACAAAGGATAGGCCTAGGGCCTAGAGAATCGCTGGCGCTAAGCTGTACTACCAAAGGATAGGGAGCAGGAGGCCCATGGGATGCGTGTGCAGTGTCTTTACACACACGCGAGTTACCATGGAGTTAGAATGGGAACGAAAGAATTGGAAACTAGTTTTTTTAGGGCACTTTCGGATGGAGTAAGAGAAAGTTACTTAAAACTTAGACACTAGGATAGTCAATACCCACAGGAGCACCGAAGTACTCGCGTTACCTCACCCACAGGAAGCTGCAGGTTCACGGCAACTGGTCCAAACAGGAAGTGGAGTATCATAAACATTCTGGAACTCAAAGCAGTGTTTCTAGGTCTGAAGGCCTTACTACCTCGGCTCAAAGGTGCGTCAGTGCTCGTCCGAACAGACAACACTACGACAAAGTTTTATCTCCGAAAGCAAGACAGAACGAGCTCTCATGCACTTTCCCTTTTTGCTCAGCAGATATGGGAATGGCTCCTAGCCAATCACATCTCTATGCGAGTGGAGCATGTACCAGGGTTGCACAATGAGAAGGCTGTCAATCTTTCAGCAGGGCCTCTAAACAGTGCCACGAATGGGAGCTCAACAACCCACACTTGAAGAAGGTATTTCAATCCTGTGGCTACCCAACACTAGATCTGCTTGCTACGTTCCTCAAATAAGTATCTCTTTTTGCAAGCAGATATCCTGATCAAAATTCATGGGGAGAAAAAAAAAGTTACCTGTACACTGTGGTTCTTCAGTATTGATATCTTTTATAGATTCACATGCGACCCTCTCTCCTCCTCGATTAGGCGCACCAACTACCTCAGAGTTTATGTACCTATACACTTGTGCTCGAAATCTGTGGTATGGTGGCTCTGTGGGGAAAGGGAACTCTGAGGTCTAGGCTGTGATTGGCTGAAGTTTGGATGTTCTAAAATGAGGCTGAGAAGTTACTGAAGTGAGTTTTTTTCTGCTTTATGGAGACCTATGGTAATGTTGTAATAGTGTTGTAATACTATTTTTATGTTACTGTGGGACTCTCACCATGACCACGGGGAAGATTCAAGCATGTGAATCTATAAAAGATATCAATACTGGAGAACCACAGTGTACAGGTAAGTAACTTCTTTTTTGCTTTTCTCTAAGGGGAGCCTACTGCTTTGTGTCATCACTGCCAGGAGCTAGTCTATGTTTCCCCATTGAAACTGAATGTTGTGAAAAAGGCAACAGATTACTATTCTGGAGCGACATTATTCTAAAGTACCTACTCAATAATTTACACCCTCCTGCTATGACAAATTCAAAAAAAATATAAGAAAACTACAGAGCATTGAAACATTTGGTCCAATTGATGCGATATATTCGTTTTTTAATTTTATTAAGTATCTTTAGATTTGACATTGTAGTAATCTTTTGCTCTAAGCCTATTGAATTTTTGACTTTCTTCTTAGATGAAAAACACTAATGAGGTGTGCCAAGTGTATGTGTGGCCCAGGATTTAGCGAAAGAAATGCTTTTGTGCTACACACCAACATTTTCTTATTGTACGCCCTGTAACAACTTCATGTTAATAGTGCTTCACCAGTTTTCTGCTAGCAAAGTATTGCTGTTATGTGGGACATATTGGTGCTCAGCCTAAAGGGCAGCTTCCCATCATGACTCATTTAAATGTACCTAGGACTATCCACAACAGTTGCACAGCCCCAGCTGTCACCATGTCTCACTGGAGATATGATATGTTCTTGTACATGGGGACATTGAATCCCCTGATTACTGTCAATCCTAGCTGGGGAGCAAGAGTCCAGTAGGCCTGGGCGGTGAACCTCGCTCCATTCGCGGAGTTTGCAGAGTTTTCTGCACTCCGCAGAGCTCGCGGCTTGCAGAAAACTCCACTTTGCGATGTGCAGTGGAGTTTTTTTTCCCCGGTCACGATTTTAAGTTTGCTATCGCGAACGGTAAGTTCGCGAGCGCAAGCTACCGCTCGGGTAGAATTTCTACCCGAGCAGCAGGAATACCAGCACAAATTGCAGTTCGCACTGCACTCCGCCACTCGCAGAACTACGCCCAGGCCTGGAGTCCAGTACATGATCATTCTGGATAGGGCAAGTTGATGTGACTACTTTATCGAAAGTTGAGTGGAGATGAGTATCATTCTGTTGGGCCCTGAGACCAGTATAGCCATGATGAAAAGTGTCCCCCCCCCCCCTAAAGAAATGTGTTTTATCTGCTTTCTATAGTGTTTTAGGTAATATAACTGTACTTATGGAGAGAAAAAAACTGCACACCTAATGTGAACATCTATTGACGTGAAGACTAATAATGAAGTTACCGATACCCAGTGGAGCTCCAAGAAACTGTAATTCTCACAATATGATCCTTCAGAATGGAATAGTCGTTTCTCTAGAGTCTGCTAATACCAATGGCTGACAGTTTCAGGACTACCCGGATTGCCTCACTTGCAATTCGTTGGACAGTGAGGGAACTGGTAATGCTATACATCGATACATTAGTAAACATTCTTATTATTGGCGACTTGGTATTTCCAAAGACTTATTTGTCTATTGACTTCTTGCATCTCCAGAGTGACTCTCATAAGGTTGAGTTTTGGTCAGATGGCACTGCTTGCAGAGTAGTTTCAACCTAGCTCTAATATGACCGTGACCTGGTTTCACACAGCATTTTGGTGCCAGCACTCCACTATATTGGCACTCCGACCAAAAAGTACTGAATAAATGATATAGCACTCTCAAAAACCAGGTGAAATCCATAATTCGTACAATGACTTCACTGCCGTCCTATTTATTTGTTAACCCCTTTTATTGCAGTTTTGTGGGCATTCTACGTTACATACCAGTTTTGTATGACAATATTGCGTGAATCAAGTATACAAAACATCAGACAGTAAACACGTTGGGTATTTGTATTTCAGTAGTAAGTAAATTGTTTGATGGAACTTAAACTTTACAGTTTCTATATGATGGCGGTCCTCAAAATGATGGGCTTTGGTCCTAATTTCATTGGGTGGGTGCGCCTCCTCTACACTGAGCCATTAGCCCAGGTGGTGGTGAACAATAAGATCTCAGAGATTTTCACACTGGAAAGAGGGACGCAACAGGACTGCCCGCTCTCACCCCTGCTTTTCGCCCTCTCCCTGGAGCCTCTCGCGGCCTGGATAAGACAAGACCTCTCACTGCAGGGGCTCAGATGGGCAGATGGGTGAGAGGACCGGATTTCGCTTTATGCGGATGACATCCTCTTGTACCTCGCCTCCCCCTCCAAATCCCTTAGAGTTGCCCTAGACATTTTCACTAGTTTCGGGAGAAACTCAGGTTAGAGCATTAACTGGGGGAAATCAATGCTATACATCCTACATGGCGACCCCCCTTTCATACCGCAAGATTGCCCGATCAAGATGGCCATTGTCACGGCTCGCGGCGTTGCCGCGGCCGGCCATTTCCGCAACCACACACAGGAAGCCGGGATACTCACTTCCGGCGGAAGTCGAGTACCCGGTCTAGTAGCCAAGCAGCAAGGCACAGAAGCACTTCCGGGGGGAAAACGCATAAACCTTGCGTTTCCCGCCGGCCGAGTGCTTCGGATTCCAGTACCTTGCTGGAACACTCGTTTGCTGAGACCTGCATGCCCTCCAAGCTCTCTTCAGCTGCCTGCATGGCGAGCCGCGCTGAGGGATACTTTGTTTCTGCCTTCACGGAGAGCCACGCTGAGGGATACTTTGTTTCTGCCTTCACGGAGAGCCGCGCTGAGGGATACTTTGTTTCTGCCTTCACGGAGAGCCGCGCTGAGGGATACTTTGTTTCTGCCTTCACGGGGAGCCGCGCTGAGGGATACTTTGTTTCTGCCTTCACGGAGAGCCGCGCTGAGGGATACTTTGACACTTCTAGGAGGCAAGCCGCGCTGAAGCGCTGCCTTGTCTCAGACAGCGCCATTCAGGAGCGCTTGTGCAATCTTCACCTGGGGGTTCCAGGAAAAAGCTTATTTTTCTGTTTTCATGTCCCTTGGTGCGCCGGAGCGCCCTAAGGGTGTACATTGAATCTAGGATTGGGTTTTAGGGTGTGTACTTTAAGTATTCCCACCGCGCAGGAGCGCTTTCATTTTGTTTTAGCTTGGGTAAACGCGCAGGAGCGCTTTTCTTTAGTGTGCACTTGGTTATACCGCGCAGGAGCGCTTTCATTTTGTTTTAGCTTGGGTAAACGCGCAGGAGCGCTTTCTTTTAGTTTGCACTTGGTTCTATCGCGCAGGAGCGCCTTCCTCGCTATTCATCCGGAGCTGCACTCATCGGGGACCCTTCGTTTCAAGAGCCT
The DNA here is from genome assembly GCF_964261635.1 of Lissotriton helveticus. NCBI lineage: Eukaryota > Metazoa > Chordata > Amphibia > Caudata > Salamandridae > Lissotriton > Lissotriton helveticus. The sequence goes on along the minus strand of NC_136059.1, from coordinate 1,426,114,984 downwards.
TGGTGAGTCCTCAAGGGTAACTGGTCCTGTGTGTGTGTATGTGGGGTGGTTCCTTTTCGGGTCTGCTTCACTTTCTGCTCTTCTTGTTCTGGTTTCCATTGACACCGGGACGCCCCACCAGCTCCACGCCGTCCTTAACCCTACACCCTGGCTCCCATCCCTGCGTCCATCTCATCCCTGCTGGGTATAATCGTCCACGAGGGTCAGGTGGGTACAGGGACGGGTGCTCTTGTCGCCTCTTCGGAATCGCGCCACAAGCAAAGGTAAGACTTGTGGGGCAAACCTGACAGAATCCGAAGCCCACGAAAACTATTCCGCCCAGACGACATGAGCGATCAGGAAGTCACTCTGCAGGACATCGCAGTCATGCTGGCTGCCATGCAAACAGAGAACCTCGCCCTCCGCCAGGACATAACGGCCCTACAGGGTCAAATGGCAGCCGGGGTCACTAATCCTTGGGGTTCTACTCCCAGCCCCAGAGCCAGACCAGACGGCCTGTTGAGACAACCAACGTTCACCTTTGGGGGTCCTTCCACCACCACGAACCAAGACACAGCCATCCAGGTCGTCACTCCCCACCCGGTGCAGTTGGCACCACCCGAACGTTTCTACGGAGATAGTACGAAGTACGGAATATTCATCCATCAATGCCAACTACATTTCATGGCTAGAATTGCGGCCTTTCCCGACGATGCTTCCAAGGTCGCCTACATACTATCTTACATGGGTGGGGATGCGGCTCAGTGGTCCATCTCCTTGGTAGAGAACGACGATCCCATGCTTAACCACCTGCCTACGTTTAAGGAAACTATGCGACGTATGTTCGCTCGCCATACCTTCGTGCAGGCTGCAGACAACGAGTTGCTCGGCCTCAAGCAAGGCAACCAGGACTTGCTCCATTACATCACCATGTTCAACCGGCTGGTAATCGAGGCCCACTGGCCAGAGGACAAGAAAGTATCTGTGTTCTATCGGGGGTTACGGGATGACCTAAAGGACCTCATCTCGCAGTATCCCGATCCGCCCGAAGCTATAGGCCCTTTCATTGACATGGTGGTGAAAATGAATTTCCGCCTACAGGAAAGAAAGACCGACAGGGGAAAAGGGAACGACAACCGTCTATTGCCCATCGGAGACAAGGGCGTCGAGAAAGCCAAAGAAGCACCTGCTCCCCAGGGAGAAGCGTCCGAACCCATGCAGATCGGAGGCGTCAGAGGACCCCTGACCAGTCAAGAACGAGAAAAAAGGAGGAAGCAGAACCAGTGCCTGTATTGTGGCAAAAGCGGCCACTTCGTACGGGAATGCCCTGCTAAGCCCTCAAGACCACGAGGCAGAAGGCCGTTCGTGTTGCCCATCAGCAAGGGAGACAAGACGGGAAACGAGGAAACCCAGTAGACACAGGGGTCTGTCTTCTGGGTTCTTCGTCATGCACATCTGCGATCCCGGTGGTATACGACGGTAGTCATCACGTCGGCATGGACGTGTCCTTACGGAATCTGGCGGGCAGAACCTGGGTGGTGACCGCCATGTTGGATTCCGGGGCGACAGGCTGCTTCATCGATACAGCGTTTTCCCGCGTATTGGGTATCGACACTGTGACGAAGGCCCAACCTGAACCCGTCAAGGCCGTTGATGGAACGGACCTTACTTCCGGCCCCATCCGACACCGAACAGAAACCTTGACCATGGTCTTCTCAAACAACCACACCGAGTCCATATGTTTCGACGTCATTGATGCCCCTCAGTTCAAGGTGATCCTGGGTTTGCCTTGGTTGGTGAAGCACAATCCCCGCATCGATTGGGTGACCTGAACCGTCCATCTTGAATCAGAGTACTGTAATAGCACCTGTTACGCGGAGATTGACCTGACAGGTCCTCGGGTCATACAGGCACACTCGTTACCTGTAGTAGGGATGGGAATGGTTTCCCAAGGAACCATACCGAAAGAATACCAGGACCTAGCGGGAGTATTCGATAAGAAGGGAGCCAATACCTTGCCACCCCATCGATCCTTTGACTGCCGCATAGACCTGATTCCCGGCTCCACGTTGCCATGCAGCAGGATCTACTCGCTCACAGAAAAAGAGAACATCCACCTCCGCTCCTATCTGGACGAATACCTGGACAATGGCTTCATACGTCACTCCAGATCTCCGGTTTCCTCTCCTCTTTTCTTCGTGTCGAAGAAGGAAGGGGATTTGAGGACCTGCATCGACTTTCGTGCGATGAACACCATCACGATCAAAAACCGGTACCCGCTACCGTTGATAACCAACCTCTTGGACCAGGTCAAAAACTCCACCATTTACACCAAACTGGACCTTCGGGGGGCTTACCATCTTGTCAGGGTCCGGAAGGGTGACGAATGGAAGACCGCCTTCCGGACGAAGTTCGGCCTCTTCGAATACCAGGTCATGCCGTTCGGACTCTGCAACGCCCCCGCCGCATTCCAGTTTTTTATTGATGAGGTGTTGAGGGACTTCATCGACGTCTTTTGTATCGTCTACATCGACGACATCCTGATTTATTCACAAACCAACGAAGAGCACGTCCATCATGTACGTTCAGTCCTTCAGCAACTGGAGAAACACCGTCTGTACGTGAAGTTAGAAAAAAGCCTGTTTCACGTCACATCGGTTGAGTTCCTGGGGCACATCATCACACCGGCAGGCATTCAAATGGACAACAAAAAGGTGGAAGCCATCCTGTCTTGGCCTACACCTGAGTCGGTGAAGGGCGTCCAACGGTTCCTCGGCTTTTCCAACTATTATCGACGATTTATCACGGGCTTCTCTGAGATGGTGGCTCCCATTACGCGCTTGCTGCGCAAGGGAGTACGTTTTGATTGGGACCAAAAAGCTGACAACGCCTTCCAGGAACTAAAGAGACGGTTTACCATGGCCCCGGTTCTGGTGCACCCTGATACCGAGCAGCCTTTCATCGTAGAGGCTGATGCTTCCAAGGACGCCATAGGCGGTGTGCTCTCACAACGGAACTGCGAGACGGGCCGACTGCATCCCGTGGCTTTTTACTCTAAGAAACTGCAACCCGCCGAGCGCAACTACACCGTGTCTGATCGGGAACTGCTAGCCATCAAGACCGCATTCGAAGAATGGCGACACTTCCTGAAGGACTCGAAACATAAAGTGACCATCTATACTGACCACAGAAACCTGCAGTTTCTACGATCAGCACGTGCCCTCACAGCCCGACAGCTCCGATGGACCTTATTCTTCAACGAGTACGACTTCATGATTACATTCCGGCCCGGGAGAGACAACGCCAAAGCAGATGCACTGTCGCGGCTGGCTGAAACGGAAGAAAACGCTGAGGACCATGTGCCTGGTCTGATCTTACCGGAGAAACATTTCCAGGGCATCATCGCTCCTGTTCGTTCCAGCGGCCCGGCAGAACCCGATACGACACGGTCCGATCCCGTGGTCTCGGAAGGGGATGAAGAAGGAGGGCTAAGAAACCAAACACATCTAACCGGGGTACCCGATCAAACGAAGGCCCTATACTCGTGTCACAATCATGTTCTCTCCGGCCATCCAGGTTACCACAAAACGCTCGATCTTGTGCGGAGGCAGTATTGGTGGCCGACGATGGTGACGGATACAAAGGCATATGTGACGAACTGCGCCGTTTGCCTGCTTGGCAAGAACAGATCCGAACCTTCGGTGGGTCGTTTACAGCCCATTCCTGTGCCTCCTTCTCCCTGGCATACCATCTCCATGGACTTCGTGGTTGAACTCCCGCTCACCAAGACAGGACACACTACGGTTCTCACAATCGTGGACCACCTCACCAAGATGGCACATTTCGTTCCCTTGACGAAACTTCCCTCGGCGGCCGACCTGGCCTTGATATTTGTACAAGAGGTGGTTCGTCTCCATGGCATTCCGTCCGTGATCATAACGGATAGGGGATCGCAGTTCGTGTCCCGTTTTTGGAGGGAGACATGCAGGATACTCGAGATGGACGTACGTCTCTCCTCAGCATACCACCCCCAGACCGACGGCCAGGCCGAAAGGACAAACCACACCATGGAACAGTACCTCCGTTGTCTGCTGCTGTCAGTCAAGAAGGAATGGTCCGAAGTGCTATGGATGGCAGAGTATGCGTACAACAACAGCAAGCATTCGGCCATCGGCATGTCCCCTTTCTTCTGCCTCCATGGACGCCATCCCCGCACGTCGGCATGGGAAGAGCCTCAGGACTGTCCCCTGCCCTCCGTACGTTCTTACCATGAGACACTGCGCGACCTGTGGCAAAAGGCACGGTTCGAGTTGGCAAAAGCAAAAGACAGCTACAAGGAGCGAGCAGATGCTCATCGGCAACGTGAACCCGCGTATCGCGAAGGCGATAGCGTGTGGCTTTCTATTCGGCACCTGAATGTGCATGGGCCCAAGAAACTGTTGCCACGTTATGTGGGCCCCTTTCCTGTGGAGAAGGTAATCAACCCTGTGGCCATGAAGCTGTCCCTGCCTCCACACATGAAAATCCATCCGGTCTTCCACGTCTCCCTGTTGCGGGCAGTTCAGTCTGACGGTTCTCTTCCGTCTCCCCCTTCTCCGGTGGTGGTGGAGGGCCATGATGAATATGAAGTCAGAGCTATCTTGGGGTCCCGTCGTACCAAGGGCAAGCTGTTCTATCTAGTGGACTGGAAGGGGTACGGTCCGGATGAACGATCCTGGGAGCCCTTGTCCCATGTACGCCATGCTCCTGTTCTGGTCTGTGCTTTTCATCTACGTCATCCCCTGTGTCCTCGCCCTGTCTCTCTTTTCTGACTTCGGGGGTGGCTTTGGTGGGGTTCTGTTCTGGGGGTGGGTACTGTCACGGCTCGCGGCGTTGCCGCGGCCGGCCATTTCCGCAACCACACACAGGAAGCCGGGATACTCACTTCCGGCGGAAGTCGAGTACCCGGTCTAGTAGCCAAGCAGCAAGGCACAGAAGCACTTCCGGGGGGAAAACGCATAAACCTTGCGTTTCCCGCCGGCCGAGTGCTTCGGATTCCAGTACCTTGCTGGAACACTCGTTTGCTGAGACCTGCATGCCCTCCAAGCTCTCTTCAGCTGCCTGCACGGCGAGCCGCGCTGAGGGATACTTTGTTTCTGCCTTCACGGAGAGCCGCGCTGAGGGATACTTTGTTTCTGCCTTCACGGAGAGCCGCGCTGAGGGATACTTTGTTTCTGCCTTCACGGAGAGCCGCGCTGAGGGATACTTTGTTTCTGCCTTCACGGAGAGCCGCGCTGAGGGATACTTTGTTTCTGCCTTCACGGAGAGCCGCGCTGAGGGATACTTTGTTTCTGCCTTCACGGAGAGCCGCGCTGAGGGATACTTTGACACTTCTAGGAGGCAAGCCGCGCTGAAGCGCTGCCTTGTCTCAGACAGCGCCATTCAGGAGCGCTTGTGCAATCTTCACCTGGGGGTTCCAGGAAAAAGCTTATTTTTCTGTTTTCATGTCCCTTGGTGCGCCGGAGCGCCCTAAGGGTGTACATTGAATCTAGGATTGGGTTTTAGGGTGTGTACTTTAAGTATTCCCACCGCGCAGGAGCGCTTTCATTTTGTTTTAGCTTGGGTAAACGCGCAGGAGCGCTTTTCTTTAGTGTGCACTTGGTTATACCGCGCAGGAGCGCTTTCATTTTGTTTTAGCTTGGGTAAACGCGCAGGAGCGCTTTCTTTTAGTTTGCACTTGGTTCTATCGCGCAGGAGCGCCTTCCTCGCTATTCATCCGGAGCTGCACTCATCGGGGACCCTTCGTTTCAAGAGCCTTGGTGAGTCCTCAAGGGTAACTGGTCCTGTGTGTGTGTATGTGGGGTGGTTCCTTTTCGGGTCTGCTTCACTTTCTGCTCTTCTTGTTCTGGTTTCCATTGACACCAGCTCCACGCCGTCCTTAACCCTACACCCTGGCTCCCATCCCTGCGTCCATCTCATCCCTGCTGGGTATAATCGTCCACGAGGGTCAGGTGGGTACAGGGACGGGTGCTCTTGTCGCCTCTGCGGAATCGCGCCACAAGCAAAGGTAAGACTTGTGGGGCAAACCTGACAGCCATAGAGGGGTTCATGTACCTTGGAATCTTTATCTCCATGGATGTGACGACTCAATACGAGAGGAATCTCTTACCACCTCCACAAAGGCTAAAAAGCGACAAAGCCATTTGGAAGAGGCTCCCGCTGTCCCTACCGGGTGGAGCAGCTCTTTTCAAGATGATACTATAAACTAAAGAGATGCCAATGCTGCCTATCTCAATTTGATATCAATTTTTCATCTCACCCTTGAATCAAACATAAAGTGAGGAGACCTCAGTTTCTTGAATTAATCTTTTTTTTTGTTTTAATTCACTTCATTAGAAATATTCAATCTTATTTTTGTCAGAATTTCTTTTTTACATTTCAAAAACACTTATAACACACAATATATGCAAAACATTCTGTACAATAGACAAAAAAACATCACCCTCCTATCATTCACACTCAGTCATACCAGATCACTGTCAAACATTCCCAGACAAACTCGCAATCATACCATTCGTATTTACAAGAAATAAACTGGTTTCGTAAAAAACAAATTTTTACATAGCCATAGATTACAATATAAACATAAATCAATAATCCATAAAATTCCGATTTTTTTTTTGATTTCTTATGGCTTTGAAAACACAAGACCTAGATAGTGGTGGGGATGATCCTGGTTATGGGATGGACAGGTGGCTCCTCCCGGAGGCGGGAACTTTAAGACTGCGCTCTACTCTAAACCTAACAGATATACCCTCACAGGACCTACAAGGCACTCTGTCCAATACTGGCATATTGTGAGCCGTAAACTGGGATGGGCTGACAAACTCACTTTGGCTACCCCGCTCTGGTTCTCCGAAAAGCTGGGTACACTGGTTCACACAAAAGGGTTCCACAACTGGGACCTAATAGGGATCTCCCGTATAAAAGACCTATGGGGGCCCAATGGTTTGGTGACATTTGCCCCACTACAGCAAACATACGACTTAGCGCAAGCGGAATACTTTCAATGCATACAGATCAGGCACTCACTCCAGGCTAACATTCCACCTGGAACGACACTCCCGGAATCATCCCCCCTAGAGGACAGACTGCTTGACGGCCATCTACCAGAGAAGGTTATCTCCCTCACATGTATAAAAACGTATACACCACACCCCTGACCCCTTGCTTGCACTTAGGAGAAAGTGGGACACTGACGGTCTTGAGATTGACGATGACGAATGGAGAGAGGCACTCTTCTCCCCCAAAGAAGTAGCGATATCGGCAAAATTGAGACTGATACTACTGAAAATATTACACAGAGTTTACATCTCTGGTACACGACTAGTATTGATGGGTCGGAGTGAGGACGGGCTTTGTAGGAGACAGTGTGGGGAGGTGGGGACGTTCCTTCACATAATATGGGAGTGCCCTCTAATACAAGCCTACTGAGAGCGGGTGCACAACTGTATGTGTACTGTCTGGGGGGTTGACTTGCGACCCAAAATTAAAAGGTGCCTCTTGAACATCTGGGAGCCCACAGACTTGTCCGCAAAAGGCAGAATATGGGCGACGCCTGGACAGGTAATTGCAAAACGCAATATAGCACGCCTATGGGGAGCGGGAACACCTCCAACGCTCAGTGCATGGAAGGAAGACATGGACTGGTGCATGCTGCAAGAGAAGACAGTCTATGTAGCTAGGGGTTGTCCCCGGAAATGGGTGGCAATTTGTTCAAAATGGAATGAGTACATCGGCAACCTGTGTGAACCTCCCTTGCTCCCTCACCTTGACGAACCATTAACACCTTAATGACTTATGTATTGATACCATCGGAAGAGGTATATTTGTATAAGAATCTGTGGATGCAACAATCTAATAACTGTGAATCCCTATGTGTAATGACCCACAAGTTAAATTTTGCAAATAAAACGTTATTAAAAAAAAAAAAAAAACTTTACAGTTTCCACAGGTGATGGTGGTGACCCAACAAATAGTAAATGAAACCGAAAAGTCCCCAATGAACTTAAACCTTCACCACAAGCCCCAAACTGTCATCTCTGATCCAGGTCTCTGCAAGTTGTATGATACTTTAAAAAAAATATATATATAATGTCCTTTGCATAGGGAGTAATGCTACATTATATGGTTGTGGGAGATGGGAAATGGCAGCCAGTGCGTGTAGTTTCCGTCTTGTGATTCTTCAACGGCATTGAAGAGTACAACTTCTGTTCTTGAACAGGATTCTCACTTATGCTATTAGACCCAGATTGCAAGTATTTTTTGTTTTATTGTTTTTCTGAATTAGTTAACATTTTTACTTCAATTTGCTCTCTGCTCAAGGGCCATGATGTTCCTAGGCTAAAACGGACTTTCATTTGCTTGCCTTAGAATTGGTCTACATGCGTGTTAATGTCTCCTTATTCCACCATATGGTGGAAATCGTTTTGGTATATGAACATGGCAGTCCTATGTTTAATTCCAAATAGAGTTTTAGCTTACATTCTCAACGGAAGACACTTACTGGTAGGACATTTTACTTGCCTTTCTCCGATGTTGCTTTAGCCTACAGGTTAATTTTTTTGCTCTCCGTTTTTCCAGGTCTGGTGTCCAATGTCTCCTGAGTTTTACCGTGAATATGTTGCTATTAAAACGAAGAAGCGAATATTGCTATATACCATGAACCCAAACAAGTTTAGGGCATGCCAGTTCCTGATTAAGTTCCATGAACGTCGGAATGACAAGATCATTGTGTTTGCCGACAATGTCTATGCGTTGAAGGAATACGCCATCAGGCTGAACAAGTAAGTGAGACAGAACAAGAGAAATCTGCACCTGGAGTATATTATACGACTGAACAAGCAAGTGATGCCGAATTGTAAGGAAGAGGTGTGTTTAAACGTGCTTCGAACAGAAGGAACATTGGTGGTACCAGTGATTTTCAAAAGTTAGTTTCATGGATGAATGCTGAGGGTCAGATTAAATCAGATATTCTCCAATCTCTCTCTAGAATTTAAGTAGAAAAAAAGCATAAAACTACAAAGGGGAATTAAATGTTTACTGGCTGTCACTCTTTTAATATTTCAGTTCTGGACACTACATTTTTGTGTATGATCGAGAAATAGGAGGACTGGGGTTTCTGCTTTTCTAATGAAAATGCAACTGTGGTGTTCTGTGCCGTGCTCACGGTTTTAAAACTGCATTTCAAGAAACCTGTCTCTCCACGTCTGAAACCTTTATTTATTTATAAAGTTTTATATAGGGCTAGTTAGACCCGGGGGTATCGGCGCGCTTTACATACACAAAGGAAAAGAAAAAGTTGCACTACATCGTAGGACATGAGGATGTGTAAAATATATAAGCAAAGACATCACACGTAAGTATACATTGAAGGAGTGAAAAACGCAAGTGGTTGAAACAGTCAGATAACCCCCATCCTTGAAAGTCCGAGTCAGAGTGAGAGGGAAGACCATTAGTCTATTGATGCCTAGGTTGGTTGACTTGATCTGAGAAGTATTGGTTGAGGAGCAGTAGTTTCAGGTCCTTTTTGAAGCAAAGGAATGAGGGGTTGCATCTGAGGTCAGTAGGGAGTGTGTTCCATATCCTGGGAACATTACCAGAGAAGGATCGGCATTGGGTCGCTTTCCTTTTCAATTTCGGGGGATGAGAAGAAGTGAGTTGGTGCTTCTCAGAGTTCTTGATTTTCCTGCTTTAACCTGTTTGTTTTGCAGGTAATTGGGGGATTGGATGTGGAGGGCCTTGTGTGTAATGCAGGCCAGTTTGTAAATACATCTGCCTTCCATGGGAAGCCAGTTGAGTGATTTGAGGGTAGGTGTGATGTGTTCAATTCTTTTCCACCAGTTTTGAGTCGAGCCACCATATTAAGGACTGACCTTGATGGAGCAAAGCTTTTGGTGCACCTGTTAGGATGGCGTTCCCGTAGTCCAGTTTAGAAAGGACTAGGGATTGTACAATTGTCTTGAAATCATCCTGGGGAATGAAAGGTTTAATTTTCTTGAGGTGTTTTGGAGAGTAAAGTGCACCTTTTGCAGAGTTCTTGATGTGGTCTTTCATTGACAGGTTCTTATCCAGGGTAATGCCTAGTGATTTTGCCAAGTCAGATAGGACATGGGGGCAGTTTAGAACATCAAAATTCTTGAGCCAGCCTTTGATACGTCAGTGGTTACTTTTCGGAGAGAACAGTATAATTCTGTTTTGTCCGGGTTCAGCCTTAAATGGTTTGCGTTAAACCAGGTTTGGCACTTGATTAGCGTGGCATTGAGGTGTTGGACATCCTTGGGTGATTTGATTTTGTGGTATATTTGAGTGTCATCTGCATAGAGGTGGTATTGGCCCCTGCTTGCTTCAGAATAATTGCAAGGGGTTCCATGAAGAGATTCATGAGGGATGGTGAGAGGATCGATGTAGGAGGGTGGATGCCTGACTATGGTTACGCCAAACCTTTTGCCTAGTGTTTAGCTGGTTTTCGACTTAGTTGGCCTGGGATCCTGCTAACCAGGGTCCCAGGCTATCTGCTCTCTCTTAAAATGGACTCCATGCACCCTAGATGCATAACCAAATTGATACTGGACTCCTTGTCAGCCCCTGTACAGTGCACTATAGGTGCCCAGGGCATAGGGGCATCCAAGGCCTACCAGGGGCTGAAGCATAGCTTTTGCCACCCCTGGCTGGTTCTTAAATTGACACAACTGGCTGATCACTCAGCTGGGGCAAGGTGGTGTAATCACCCCTTGCTTAGATATAATATACCTATGTCTAAACCTATATCTGGACACATATATACCTATCAGCCACTCCTATAGCAGGCCTTAACAATCCTGGAGGCAGAGTGCTTGGTTTTATGTGAGATAGTGCTCTGGCATGAGCTGAGCCTGTCTGCAGCTTGCGGGACCATTTCCCTATAGCTGTTCCAGTGATACTGCCATACCATATACTCTTAAGTGCATTATAATCCTTACGGTTATTGAAACTCTGGTTTGGCTTTATCAAAACATGTCGTGTTTGGTGTCATACAACGTGGATAGCTACCCCCTCGACGATTCTGACGATGGGGGCAGCGTCCCACCCCTACTGGAGGGGAAGACATGTTACTTACTACAAATGCGGTTAATCCTAACCAGAGCCCCAGCATCACAAAATGGATGCTGCTGCCACAGACATATGTCTGACCTCCTGCTGCTGACCGAAACTTGGCAGTGGGGGCTTGGACAAAGGGTTTCCTGTCACAGGGAGGTGCCACACCACCCCAGACAGGAGATAGTGGATTGTAGCAGGGAGGGTTGAATGAAACTAGACACTGCTTGGGGCACACAAGGTGTCCCTGGGCAGATTCCAGTCAAACCGGTTCTGGGGCCATCCAGCCCCAGTCCTGGCGGCAAACTGGACAAAGGAAAGGGGTGTAACCGCCCCCTTCCTGGGTCCCACCCATAGGAGGGACCTAGCAGGTAATCCAGCCCCCAGATTTGGAATATAGGTGGGAGCAGTGCCAATGCACATCAGATTATCCTGACTGAAACTTATGAAACGAAACTCTGGACCCTTCGACATCCCACTCGACGTGGAAGACTGAAGAATCTCCCTTGTGGTCAAGGAGTGACCACCCTGTGCAAACAGGCACCATCCAGCACCTCGACGTTTGCTTTGTTGCAGTTCCCGCCGGAACTCGAGCGACAGAGACCGACAAGAGCCAGCTATCCCGACTTCCAACAGCCCGATCCACAGTCCATGCAGAGCTGGGACCCGTGGAGGCGGCCTGAAGCGTGGGAGCGGCCATCTTGAAGTAACTACGAAGCGCTGACCGTGCAGCACCCGAGGCTCCCTCGAAGCTGTGCATTGGAGCGTGAGAAGCTCCAACCCCGAGCAGCTTTTGCACCGAAGCTCACCCCTCTACACTCGACGAGTGCTGCGTGGGGCCCTTCTGCATTTTCCCGCTCAACGCGTTGGTCAGGTCGCTTGCCCGTTGGCTAGTGGCCCCTGAACTGACTAACCTTTAACTTTGAACAGCTGATCTGGTTGCTCCAGATTGGCACTCTCTCCCCTGAAAAGGAGCACCCGCTCAGACCTTGCTGGTCCGAGTGTTAAGCCTTCTTCGAATCCTGCGTGGGTTGCCCTTGCCAAGGTTTGTTGACTCCGATCGTGAAGCCGACACCGCCAACAGCGAGATCCTTCGTGGGACAGCTCGTGATTCTCTCCAGGACATCCTCGGTGCCTCAGAGTCCACGTGGCAGCGGAGGCAAGGCACCCGACATCGACCTGATTGCGCCCGACATTGCCTGGTTCCTTCCTGGTCACTGCCCAGTGACCCAGACTCTGTCCCCTCTGCTTTCAGGTACCCTTCAGCTTTGATCCACCCTTGGATCGCCCCGGACACTTCTCTTCTGGACGCCTGCTGCATCTTCATCTTCAGGCACCATCGAACTGCGTGACGAAACCCGACACACTTTGGCACCTATGCACCCGCTTCCTGTGGGTGAGGTAACTTACTAGCGCCGGAGTTTTTACACTGGTACACACCTCTAGTGCCTAACTCTAAAGTTTGGTAGTCCTAGTCCAGTCGGAAGACTCTTTAATCGGTAAAACAATAACTTTTACGCACCATTGACTTTACATTGGAGCAAGCCGTGCTTTCAGCACTGCACCCGAATCCCGCGGGCTACTCCCGTCCTAACTGTGGTTAGTCCAGTATAGTCCAAGCGATTCCCAAGGCCCTAGGCCTTACCCCCGATCGATTAGTGATTGTTATACCACTTTTTTGATATATGGTTTGAGTGGCCACCGGCCTCATCCAAAAACGTGCAACTTGTATATGTTATATTGTGCTTTTGTTTAAACGCTTGTGCTTCATTGCTCATAAAGAGTAGTGGGGATTATTCTGAGAATAAATACATATATTTTTATAATATATAACTTGTGTGGTGTCCTTTCATTTGGTATTACAGGATTGCATATGGTAAAACAGCTTGCTTCACATGCCCTCTTGAGTTAAGCCTTTAAGGCTGCTTAGTCCATGCTACCCCTAGGATAGCTTGTCTATAAGGTTGACTTACAACCGTCACCATAAGGGATTGTTTGGACAGATACAAGGTGCCCACGGAACTGTGGACATCATACATCAGGCCAACTTCTCACAATCGATCCTTGCTGGGCTCCAAGTTTGACACGTGTTGGTGCAGAGAGGCAGGAGTTGATTTTAATTTGTTGCTAACGGTGCTGAAGGAAGGAAGTGAACCATTCTAGTACTGTGCCATTAATGCCAGAGCGCCTCTTCAAAGTCTTCAGTAAAGCTGAACGGTTTATTGTGTCGAATGCCGCGTATAAGTAAATATGGATGAGGGCTGACGGGCCTCACCTTCATCTAAGGCTCTGTGGATATCATCTGAGATATTGAGCATCGCTGTTTCAGTGCTACAACCTTTCCTGAAACCGGATTGAAAGGTGTTCAGTAGGTTGAAGTTGTCAATATGTTTGTTGAGTTGTTGAACGCATTTCTCTAATGTTTTATCTAGGAACGGAAGGTTGGTGATGGGTCTGAGGTTGTTAATCTCGTTGGGGTCGGCCCCTGGTTTCTTGAGTACAGGGGTGATTTGACCTAGTTGTAGGGAGTCTGGGACGCAACCTGATGCGAGAGAGGAGTTAATGATTTTTGTCCAGAAAGGGGCAATGAGATTTTTTTACTATTGTGGACGGGAGGGGGTCCAAAGTGTGGGAAGTGGGCTTTAAGCTGGTAATTAAATTGAAGACTTTGATTTCTGAGATGAGTTCGAAGTTCGACCAATTAGCGCCATTCTTCAGTTGGAAGCAGGCCTGGTTGTCCGTGGTATGATTTTGATCTGTTTGGTCAGGAGTGGTTAAAAAGGGGCAGGTTGCAGGGGAAGGAGGCTTTGGCGTTTGGATGAAGGATTGCTAAATTTTTCTGACTTTATCTGTGAAGAAGCTGGTGATTTCTTCGCATCGATCCTTGGTGGCTATTATTTCTTGTGGGGGTGTGACGTTTGTTTGACTTTTTATAATGTTGAAGTGTTCTCTAGGTTTATTATTTGCCTGGTCTAGTTGGGTGCGAAAGAACATGGCTTTTTCTCTAAAGATGGGTTTTTTATATGCCTGTCGGCTCCACCTAAGTTTCGCTAGGTGGAGAGTCGAAGGATTTTGTCTACAAGCCCTTTCCGATTGTCTGAGTTTTTGTCTTTCGTTATTAAGATCTACATTGAACCAGGATTTAGATTTGGTAGATCTCAAATTATTGAGTTTGAGTGGAGCTACTTGATCTAACAACTCTGTCATTGCGGACTTAAAGTGGGCTGTGAGATCATTGGCCGTCATATTGGAATGCTGGGGTTGTAAGTGGGCATGAATCCTGGATTCCAGTTCGCTTATAGGGACTCCGTTGATGTTCCTGGTCCAGTGCTTTGGTTTGTCAGATCGTATTGGTTGGTTTCTGACATGTGATTCAATATTAAATAGAGCCAGGATTCTGTGAGTAATGCGATGTCTATTTCTTCCGCAAGTATAACTTCAGCAATATCTGTGGCATGTTTTACTGCTGATCTGCAGTTGAGGAGTATGCATGATAGAGGACAGGGAGCCTCGGTGTTGGTGTTTTCTGTATGTATAGACGTGTATAGAGCAGGGGGCCTTGGCGAGCTGGCAGGTCTAGGGATTCTATTTGTGCTGACTATAACAGGGATTGCAAAAAGGGCCGTGTTCTGGCTTATTGTGAGGTACGAGTCGTTGATCTCCTCTGCTTCTTGTTCTGCGATAGGGCAGAGAGTTCGGCTAAGTCAATGAGCCTGACTCCTTATAGGGTTGGTGTTCCATGGTGTACCAGGTGGGGTCATGGACGGGTGTAGGATATCTGCCGCTAGGGAGTCTATTTTCTGCACCATTCGGGTCAGTAAGTGGGTAAGTGCGCTGAAAGGGCATAATGCCTTCATCTGTGGCAGTGTATGACTAGAGTCAGTGGAAGGAGAGAGTAGTAGGTTGTGTGATTGAGAGGCATCATTGGGATTAGGAGTGGGGATAGATTGGACGTGAGGAGTTGGGTCGTTGTTGCTTCTGGTCAAGGGGTTAGGTGGAGGTGTTGTGCGACTTGGGTCCAATGACGAGGACTGACCAATGTTTAGGAGGAGGTCCGTGCCCAGTGGATTCAATCAATCAATCAATCAATTTATAAAGCGCGCTGCTCACCCTCTAGGGTCGCGAGGCGCTGGGGGGGTCAGTTACTGCTCGTACAGCCAGGTCTTGAGTTGCTTCCTGAAGGAGAGATGGTCCTGGGTCAGCCGTAGGTAGATGGGGAGGGAGTTCCATGTCTTGGCCGCCAGGTAGGAGAAGGATCTTCCTCCGGCGGTGGCTCTGCGAATACGTGGTACGGTGACGAGGGTGAGGCTGGTCGAACGCAGCTGGCGGGTGGGCGTGTAGAAAGTGAGGCGGTTGTTGAGGTACTTGGGGCCCAGGTCGTGGAGAGCCTTGTGAGCGTGGGTGAGGAGTCTGAACGTGATCCTCTTGCTGACAGGGAGCCAGTGCAGGTCTCTCAGGTGGGCGGAGATGTGGTTGTGGCGGGGGATGTCCAGGACGAGTCGTGCGGAGGCGTTCTGTATGCGCTGCAGTCTTTTCTGTAGTTTGGCTGTGGTTCCCGCGTAGAGGGTGTTCCCGTAGTCCAGTCGGCTGCTGACGAGTGCCTGGGTGACCGTCTTCCTGGTTTCGGTCGGGATGTATCGAAAGATCTATCGGAGCATGCGCCGGGTGTTGAAACAGGATGACGAGACGGCGTTGACTTGTTTGGCCATCGAGAGGGAGGAGTCCAGGATGAAGCCCAGGTTTCGTGCGTGGTCTGTTGGCTTGTGGGTGGTGCCCAGGGCAGGGGGCCACCAGGAGTCGTCCCAGGCGGAGGGGGATGATCCCAGGATGAGGACTTCCGTCTTGTCTGAGTTCAGTTTCAGGCGGCTGTTCTTCATCCACTCGGTGATGTCTTTCATTCCTTTGTGTAGGCTGGCTCTGGCGGGGTCGTTGGTGAGGGGAGGATCAGCTGGGTGTCGTCGGCGTAGGAAATTATGTTTAGGTTGTGTTGGCGTGCGATGGCCGCGAGGGGGCTTATGTAGACGTTGAAGAGGGTGGGGCTGAGCGAGGATCCTTGCGGTACGCCGCAGGCGACTTCGGTGGCCGCGGATCGGAACGGGGGAGGCGGACTCTCTGGGTTCTTCCGGTGAGGAACGAGATGATCCACTCCAGTGCCTTCTCTTGGATTCCGGTGTTGCTGAGGCGTTGTATTAGTGTGCGGTTGCAAACTGTGTCGAACGCTGCAGAGAGGTCCAGGAGGATGAGGGCAGCTGTTTCCCCGTTGTCGAGCAGGGATCTGATGTCGTCGGTGGCTGCGATGAGGGCGGTTTCGGTGCTGTGGTTGGCTCAGAAACCGGACTGTGAGGGGTTGAGGGATCCGTTCGTCTCGAGGTGTTTGTTGATGGTCTTCTCGATGACCTTGGCAGGAAAAGGGAGGAGGGAGATGGGGCGGAAGTTCTTGAGGTCAGTGGGGTCCGCTGTTGGTTTCTTCAGGAGGGCGCTGAGCTTGGCATGCTTCCAGCTCTCCGGGAAGGTGGCGGTGGTGAAGGAGATGTTGATGATGTCCCGGAGTTGTGGTGCGATGATGGAGTCGGCCTTGTTGAAGACATGTTGGGGGCAGGGGTCGGTAGGGGATCCGGAGTGGATGGTGTTCATTGTGCGGGTGGTGTCTTCGGTGCTGACCGGGGTCCAGTTGCAGAGGGTGGTGGTGGGTGGCGTTGGTTCGGTGGTTGGGTGCGTGGTCTGTGCGCCGAAGCTGTTGTGTTTGTCAGCGATCTTGCAGTGGAAGAATGAGACAAGTGAGTCGCAGAGGTCTTGCGAGGGTGTGATGTCGTTGTTTCCGGCGCTGGGGTTGGAGAGCTCTTTGACGATGCTGAAGGGTTCCTTGCTGTTGTGGGTGTTGTTGTCCAGTCGTTCTTTGAATGTTGTTCTTTTGGTGGTGCGGATAAGCTGGTGGTGTATGCGGGTGGCGTTCTTGAGGGCTGTCATGTTTTCTGTGGTCTGGTCGTGGCGCCAAGCTTTTTCGAGGGTGCGGCAGTTTTTCTTGGATGTTTTGAGTTCGTTGGTGAACCACAAGGCTTTCTTGCTGCCGGGTCTGCTGGGTGGGTTCTTCAGAGGTGCGAGGTCGTTGGCGCAGTTGGTGATCCACTGTGTGAAGTTGCGGGCTGCTTCGTTGGGGTCCGTTGCGCTGGCGGGAGGGTTCTGGCTGAGGCAGGTGGTGAGCTGGTCGGCGGTGATCTTGTTCCAGCTCCTGCCGGGAACCTGTTGCGGGTGGTGGTGGTGGGTCGTGGTTTTCCTGAAGTTGAGGTGGATGCAGCTGTGATCAGTCCAATGAAGTCCGGTGGAGTGGCTGAAGGAGATGTGCTTGCTGGAGGAGAAGACGGGGTCAAGCGTGTGGCCGGCGTAGTGGGTGGGGGTGTTCACCAGTTGTTTGAGTCCGAGGTTGGCGAGGTTGTCCAGCAGGGTGGGGGTGTTGCTGTCATTGTTGTTCTCCAAGTGGAAGTTGAGGTCCCCTAGGAGGATGTAGTCAGAGGGGGTGAGGGCGTGCGGGCTGATGAAATCTGCGATGGCTTCGCTGAATTGTGTGCGTGGTCCCGGGGGGTCTGTAGATAAGTGTCTCTGAGGGTGGTCTTGGGGTCTGTGTGTATCTGGAAGTGAAGATGCTCGGCGGCGGTGAGGGTGTCGTCGGAGTTGGTCGTGATGCGGATGGTGTTCCTGTGGACGATGGCGAGGCCTCCTCCGGTCTGGTTGACGCAATCCCTCCGGGTGATCTTTTATCCGTCCGGGATGGCGATGTCGGGGGCTGAGGAGGCGTTCATACAGGTTTCCGCGAGGAAGGCGACGTCTGGTGATGTTGTGTCGAGCAGGTTCCAGAGTTCGACGGCGTGTCTGTGGATGGAGCGAGTGTTGAGCAGGATGCACTTGAGGTGGTTGTTGCTGGTGCCTGGCCTTTCAGGTGCGGTGCAGGTCCGGAGGCAGGTGAAGTTGCAGGCCTGGCAGGTGAAGGGTCCGTGGGTGCATTTCGGGGTGGCTCGGTAGCAGGCGGGGTTCCGGCCGGGTTTGAGTGCGTTGAGGGTGGCGGCGTCGTAAGTCCGTCGTGTGAGCTGGCATCGTCGGGGGCCAGGGGTCCTGCCGCTGGGCGCGGTCCAGGCGCGGACGGGCGCAGACGGGCTTGCCTTTGGTGTGCCTTTGGCACGCCAGCGGCGCGGCCGCGCAACGGTCGCCATAAGAGGGAGGAGGGGAGGAGTGGGGAGGAGTGGTCAGCTGGGAGGCGGGAGGGAAGAGCCAATGGGTGTAGGGGGGCGGGGCGCACGGGAGGCAGCAGCGGGAAAGACGGGGGAAGCGGGAGGGGAAATAGAACCAAGAAGCACGGGACGCTCACACAAATGCGCGGGGTACACAAAAGAAGAGAGGGGGCGGCACACGAGGCACTCACTCAAAAATGCGGGGTACAGAAAAAAGAGGCATGGGGGGGCAGGCACACGAGCAGGCACACGAGGAGAACCAAGTCAGGCCAGGCGGCGATCGAGTAGAAAGCTGATCTGGGGAGGATCTGGCGGCAAGCGGGCAGGCAGGCAGAGCTGCAGCGGTGGAGAAGTGACCTACCCGAGGGACAAGGGATTGGTAGTGGGCTTGGAGGTGTGGGCTGTTTGGGTATGTGGCGGTGTGTCGGGGGAGGGTGCGTGTGCAGTGGTTCGAGGGGGGTCAGTGTCCAAGGGATTATCTATGGCGTTCGATATGGAGATGATTTGGGTAGGTGGAGTAGTGGTAGTAGTGGAGTTGGGGATAGTTTGCGAGGGAAAAGTCGGGGCTCCTGAAGTCGAGTTGGGGGGGGGTATCTGTAGTGAGTTCAGTAACGGAAAGATTGTCGATTGAGTCAGATCTGCTTGGCTCAGGATCCACCTTGTGGTGTTTCATAACTGTGTGTTTGCTGGACCTGGTGGTATCGGTTGGAGCCATCGTAATGGGTGTATGACGGCGGAGTGTGATGATAGGGGTAGTGAGGTTATAATTAGTGATGGTGGATGTCCATGAGTTGTGATGTGGGTTGTCTGGGGTGGGAGATTGGGTTGGTTCAGGGTTTGCCGTCAGGGTGGGGGGATAGGGGAGATTGGTTTTGGTGGTCCTGAAGAGTTTGAGAGGAGAATAATGTTGGGAAGTGTCAATGAAAAGTGGTGAGGTGTGGGTCCGTGGCCTGTATCAGAATGTTTCCTGTTCTGAAGATGGAGATTGTGAGTTCCCCTTTAAAGGTAGGGGAGACAATAGTGGAGATATTTTCGCCATAGGGAATGTTTACTGACTTGGCGACTTTAAAGTAAAGAGGTAAGGTGTTTTTCCACTTAGTTGGGCGATTTGTGTAGAAATTTAAGTTAGTTTTCGTCTTACCATTAGTCACGGTGTGGTAGTTGTCTACAATAAGTGTTTCTGGGTGCTGTGTTAAGGTTCTGTGTTTTAGTTTCTTTTTAGCATTGCTGGTCAGATTATCTGGGTAATTTATGGACCATGAGTTGGGTCCGTAGCGCACGAGTTTAGAGATCCGGGTGGGGTTTGGCGAGGGCATAGTGAATGACTGAGGGTTCGGCTCTAAATGAATCAGTGGGAGGAGAAGTTAGTTGTGCATTTGTGTCTTGTTGCGGTGTATGGTTGGTCAAAATAATAATGGAATGCCAATTACTGATTTAGTCTCTTTACTAGAAGCGCTGTTGGTTAAAAAGCAGTGGCATTCCACTGTCCTGTCTCACAATGACAGCATATCCAGGAAGCCTTTGTATCTCTATTTTAGTTCCCGTGAATGAGCGCTAAGCTTGTCCACACAAACAGGCAGTGTGGATCCGAGGACATGTAGTATAAGCTAGCAGAAAGCAAGGTATCCTGCCTTTCTTCTTATGGCCACCAGATGGAGCTCTAGGCTTACGCAAGAGGTCAGGGTCTCCAGGCTATGGTGCGGGACACAACGAAAAGACAGTGGTGGACGAGAGGATGACAAGATGACTGCGGGGGGGGGGGGGGGGGGAATGGAGTGGTCTTCCCAAAATGGTTGAGGATGAAAATAAGTTGGAAGCCATATCATTTTTTTTTTAAATTATATTTTTATTGCAGACAATATAAAAGTTACATGTATCATTTTCCATACTTCAAATACCGGCACTTGCAGTACGTCCATCTCCCAATGTGGCATTACACAGCCCTTCTGCCCACATCCCGGAGGCCGGGCGGCGTGAACTATGACATATTAAAGATCTCACAACAGTAGTCTGGTGCAGCTGCCCAGTATTATGAATTCAAGTCTGCTTTTAAGTTTTGAAACAACCTTTTCCCAGTAAAATTCCCCCCCACTCAGTCCCCTCCTCCATTGAACAACCTAATGAAATGAACCTAAAAGAGCAACGGTACTCAGCCCCACCCTTCCGTGTCCCACCTACCTTCTGTCTCCCCCTGTTGACTCTTGGGCTCAGAGGGAGGTGACAATGTTCATCAGAAGCATCCCTATCCTATGTGTACAACATGCCCACCTCTTATCTAATCTGAGGCGTCTCTAACCAGTCCAGCACTGCCTCATGCGATATTCAATAGGGTTCTTAACTATACCAGCTAGGGAAGCGCCGTTCCTCAATATCCAATATCCAGTTCTAATTTTAAACCAGGCTAACTCCCTCTCCCCTCCCCCCCTCCCTTCCCCGCGTCCCACCATCTCCGCGCGTCTACTCAGTCAATCATGTGTGGTTATGTGTCAGGAACATTAAGTGGTTAGTCGTGTGATCTGTCCTGGGTGTGCCGAGGGGGTTCCCTGTCACCGGTCCATTCCCTCTCTCCGTCGTGGGTTTCCAGGTCCCGTAGAGCCTGTACCAACCCCTCCCATGCTGCCGCTGCGTCTTGAGCTTTGTCGTCTCGGCGTCTACGTGCCATCTGGTATCTAAGGGAACTTTCACAGGTAGCCCATCTCAGGAATTCATTCAGCCATCGATTGTACGAGGGACCCTTCCGTACCTTCCAGTGTCTAGTTATGTCCCGCTTGGCTAGGATAAGGCCCATGTCAATGAACTCGCTTCTGACCCTGTTTTTAGGGGTGAGGGGGAACCAATTCAGGATACTGACAGCATGTCAAACTGCAGCTGTCTGCCTGATACCTGATTCAAGGTGTCTCCTATTCCCTCCCAGTATTCTCTCAGCTCTGGGCAACTCCACATGTGGCCGAGCTCGGCCCCCTCCCTGGTGCAGCGAGGGCACGCCGCCTCTTGCACTCCGAAATACTGATGAATTTTCCCTGGTGTTAAATACGCTCTGTGGAGTATAAAAGAAATGCACTAATTGAAATCGTGCATTCCTGGAGCTCTTACGGGCTCTCCGCATTATCTGCAGCCAGACCATTTCAGGGATCTCTTTTTCCAGATCCGTTTCCCACTTGGCTTTCAACCCGAGCAAGGGCGGCATGTTTTCACAGTGCATCCTAGCATAGATACACGTGACCGCTTTGAAAGTACCCGCCGCCATCATGGTGTATTGACAGGCCATGGTTGTCTTGGGTTCCGAATACCCTTCCTTCCAGTGTGTCTGCATGGCTCTAGTTATCGCTGCATGTAAGAGGAATCCTCCCCTCGGCAAATCAAACCTTTTCTGGAGCGTTTGATAAGGCAGAAGTTCCCTGCCCTCATATAGATCTCCTACCACATGTAGTCCTGCTTCTTCCCAGATCTGCAGCTGCGACCAGTCCCCTAAATGCGGCAACGCCGTCAGCATGCCAATGGGTATTTCCGGCGCATATGGGTGACGCACTCCCGCTCGCCGCTGGGATCTATTCCAGCAAAGGCGGAACGTTTGTTCCTCCAAAGTGAGGTCTCGCAAGGCCAGCCTCTGCTGCATGGTTATGTACGCAAGGACATGGCGCGGTGTTCCTCCCTCCCTTTCTTGATCTGGGCCTCTGAATACCCTTGCCACTTCCTGCGTGAAGATCTGCAACTGTGCAGCCAGATAATAGATCTCGAAATCAGGGACCGCAAGTCCTCCCTCATCTTTCGGTCGAATAAGCGTATGCTGGGCGACTCTGCATCTTCCTGCCCCCCACAGGAATGAAGATATTTGCGATTTTAGCAATTTGAAAATGGAGCAGGGTATCCAAACAGGCAATGTATGAAAATAGTACAGAAGGCGTGGCAGCGCTACCATCTTTAAAAGAGAGATACGGCCCATCAGGGACAGTGGCAAAGTCGCCCAAAAGGCCATACTGCCCTTCAGCGCCCGTATGCAGCGACCCACATTTCCTTCCAACATAGCCGCCGGGGTGTGGTAGATATACACCCCAAGGTATTTCAAACAGGAGGGTTCCCATTTTATTAATGGGTGGCCGTCGGGCCTGGCCTCTCCCTGTCGTACAGGAAACATACATGTCTTGGACCAATTGACTTTGAGGCCCGAGAGCTCCCCAAAACGCTGCAGTAGTCTCTCCGCTCCAGTCAAGGCCGCACCCGCATTCTCAAGGAATAGTAACAGATCGTCTGCGAATAAGGATATAAAATGGCGGCCATCCCTGCCATCTAGTCCCCTATAGTGTCTCCCCTTCCTGACCTCAACAGCCAGCGGTTCGATGGCGAGTGCAAATAAGAGGTGGGACAACGAGCATCCTTGTCTCGTCCCCCTTTCCACAGAGTATTGTTGCGAGATCCACCTCCCGACTCTCACTCTCGCCACCGCTGAGGCATATAAAATTCTTGTCCAGCGTGTGTATTCTTCTCCTAGCCCAAATCGCCTCAAGACCTTGTATAGATAGTCCCATTCCAGACTGTCAAAAGCCTTCTCAATGTCGACAGATAATATCAGGGGGGATTGCGCCTCTAGGTTATCTGCGCCCAGTATCCGAATGAGTCTACGAATGTTCGAGGTGGTGTTACGCGTGGGAATAAATCCCGATTGATTGTTATGGACCAACGAGGTCATATAGGGGCCGCCAAGATATTACTAAGAATTTTGTAATCCGTCGTCAACATGGACAACGGTCTATATGAGGTCACATCGCTGCTGTCTCTGCCAGGTTTCAACAATGGTATCACAAGTGCTTCTCTCATAGATTGGGGCAAGTATCCCGCCTCCTTGGCCTCTCTATATACTTCCACAAGTCGCGGCGCCAGTAATTCTATATATTTATCATAAAATTCTATTGGCAGGCCATCCAGGCCCGGTGTTTTGTTGCGGGCCATACGCTTTATAGCGCCCTGTATCTCCCCTAGTTCAATATCTTTCCCGAGGCCAACAGCCTGGTCATGGTCTACTTGTGGCAAATCCATTTCATCTAGGAAAGCGTCTAACGTAGGCGCCCCACTCTCCACCATGCTCTTATACAGCGTCTCATAATATCTCGTAAAGTTCTGTAGTATTTCGGCCTGCGTGTATACCATTTTCCCATCGTCCCCCTCCAATGTCAGGATGGGGGAACATCGTCGTGTGGGGTTGGCCAGCCAGGCCAGCAATGTACTCGCCTTGTCTCCTTCTGCATGCATCCTCACCGAGTATGCCTTGTGATCAAAGTTACAAAGCCTCTCCACCTCTACCGCTACCGCTTCCCGAGCTGCATTGATGTCTACTTGTAATTCAGGATGGCCAGGTCTCGCCCTTTCTACCTCTCGCAGCTGTTTCTCCACTTTATTGAGGTTTCCTAAGAGGACCTTCCGTACCCTGCTTGCTTCCCAATGCAGAGTCCCCTAATAACTACTTTGAAGGCGTCCCATTCAGTTGCCCTGGACGCTGTTGTACTGGCATTGTCTGTAAAATATTGACAAATCCCCTCTTCAAGTGTTGCATGGAATATTGGGTCATCCAGAGCGTCTGGCTGTAGTTTCCAAGTGGGAACACACGGGGTCTCAGCCATCCAGTCAAAAGTGACCAATAAGGGGTTGTGATCTGAGATTGTTCTGGCTAGGTATTCGGCGCGCACCACAGTCTGGATCGTCAATGGAGAGCACAACATTGTGTCCAGCCGAACATGCAGCTCATGTACACTAGAGAAGGAGTAGTCCCGAGCAGTCGGGTGGCGTACGCGCCAAGCATCCTTCAAACTCCATCGTGCCTGCCATTCCAGCCGACCCCTGGCTAATCGATGCACTGGGGAGTCCCTGAGCGGCGGGTGCGACCTGTCTAGGGAGACATCCTCCACCGAGTTGAAGTCTCCGCCAATCACTACTGGACCCGACAGGTAGTGTGCTAGTGTTCCGGACAGTTTCCCTAAGAACTCCAGTTGTTCCGTGTTGGGTGCATGTATACTACGTAAAGTAATATCACGGCCGTCAGTTTACCCGCCACCGCCACGAACCTACCCTCCGTATCAATCGTCTGTCTGGTCACCTGAAACGGTACTCCAGCCCTTACCCAGATCAATGTCCCTCTAGCAAATGCAGAATAAGTGGTGTTAAACACCTGACCTCGCCACCTACGCTGCAGCGCCAAACCCTCGGTAGCTGTTAAGTGCGTCTCTTGAAGGAACGCAATCTGGACCCCTCTGCGAGTTAAATAAGAATGAACTTTGTGTCTCCTTGCCATTGTGTGTAGCCCCCTCACATTCCAGGTCATGCATCTCAGGTTGTCCACTTCAGCTATTGTCCCATTCCATCTCCCCTCTGACCAATCTGGTCTTTGACCTCGGATCAGTGGTGGAACCTGCCCAACATTGTCCCCGCAGCACCCTCCCCCCCACCCCCCCAACTACAAATGTAAAAAATCTCCAGAAAGGCACATCCCCAACCAGTGCCCGTTCCCCCCCCCCCCCCTCCCAGAACAGGACCCAACAGAGTTCCATCAGCCCCCATCCAAACTCCCATCCTGTAACACAACCTCTCAGCTATCCTGCAGTCGTCACTGCAGGGACCTTAAGGGCCTTAAGGGGATGACTCTCAACCGACAGGTAGCTGCGCCAGCCCCCTCCCCCCACCCTCTGAATCCCCTATAAAGGGCTTGCGGCAGAACAGATTTTGTTATCTCTCTTCACTGTCTGCCTCTCATCAAAGCTCCCCAGTCACAGCCAACATAAAGTTCCTAGGTCTCACGTGTCAGGCATCCAGGATCTCTTTCGCCGAGTTCGGCGTCACCTTTGGTCCCTTGGCGCCATGCGTCTCCGATAAGTCTGTTTCCGAGCCCGTGTGGTTGCCTTCAGAGTCTGTTCCATGCTTCGATGGAGCCGGACTGGCTCCCGAGAGTGCCACCACTGGTTGTAGTGCCGCTCTCCGTTCCTCCGCGGACTGAGACACCGATAGCATCCTGGCGCCCCTTTGTCTTCTGCGGAGCCTCTGGGATTTTCGCAGCTGCGTCGCTTGCTGCATCTCCTCCTCCTGGCAATGCGTGCTGTCGGTTCCCGCTCTGTAGGTCTCGATCCATGTCCAGGCTTCCTCCAGTGTGCAGAAAAAATGAGCAGTGCCTTCCAGTTTCAGCTGCGCGAGCTCCAAAGTGGAGGCCAATACCCTGTTAAGAAAAAGGGCGATGGAAGACGTCCCTTTGTCTTGAAAGGGAAAGGGTCTGTACTCACGGTTCTTCTTGGTGTGCAAGAAGGACAAGAACGAGTTCAGGCCCATTCTGGATTTGCGACAAGCAAACAAATGGATTTGCAGGGAAATGTTTTGCATGCTGTCGTTGCACCAGGTCTATCCTCAGCTGCAAAGGGGGGACTGGCTTTGCGCAATAGACCTGCAAGATGCGTACTTCCATGTGCCCATTGCATGGAAACACCGGAAGTTCCTGCGATTTCTAGTCGGCACCAATCACTATCAGTACACCGTACTACCGTTTGGACTGAAGTCTGCACCCAGGACATTTTTCAAATGCATGGCAGTGGTGGCAGCGCACCTGAGAAAGAACAAGGTGTTTGTCTACCCATACCTGGACGCCTGGTTGATTAAAGCTTCCACCTTCCAGGAAGCGCAATTGCACTTCAGCAAGACGGCTGTTCTGTTGAACCAACTGGGGTTGCATATAAACATGTCCCAAGTCTGTCCCGATTCCTGTCCAGTGCCTGCAGTACTTGGGAGCCTCCATCTATACGCTGTCAGCAAGCGTGTCTCCTTTGGAGGAGAGACGCTTATCGATCCTTCGGAAGGCTCAGGCTCTCATAGCTGCTCCATCTACAACAGTGAGGACGGTGTCTTCTCTACTGGGGTCGATGGCCTCTTGCATCTTCCTCACTCCACATGCACGCCTTCACTTGAGACCGCTGCAGGAAAGCTTGGAGGATCAGTGGGACCAGAGGAAATTGTGCTGGGACGACAGGATCCAGTTGTCTCTTCACGCCCGACAGTCCCTGAGATGGTGGTGCTCAGCAGAGAATCTCCTCAGAGGGGTTCCTTTCCACAAGGACATCCCCACTCAAACTATTGTGACGGATGCGTCTCTCCAGGGATGGGGAGCGCATTCTGACCATCTACAGATCCAGGGAACGTGGTCTCCTGCGGAGTCCACGTATCACATCAATTTCCTGGAACTCAGAGCTGTTCACTTGGCACGGAAGGCCTTTCTTCCGTCCTTCCAGACCAATTCCATGCTTGTGCAGACGGACAATACCACCACAATGTATTACCTCAACAAGCAGGGGGGCTCAAGATTGCGCACACTGTCACAGGAAGCGCAGGCGATCTGGCACTGGCTGCTAGCTAGAGGACTGACGATAACGGTGACTCATCTGCCAGGTGTGCAGAATGTTCAAGCGGACGCCCTCAGCAGGTTGATCCAAGAAAACCAAGAGTGGGTCATAAACGACGTGGTGCTCGGCGACATCTTCGCCATGTGGGGCACTCCAGACGTAGATCTGTTTGCCACCGCCGAAAACAGAAAATGCCGCGACCTCGCCTCGAGGTATTACCAGCCGGGGACTCTGGGGAACGCGTTATGGATCAGCTGGTCCAACAGCTTTCTGTACGCTTTACCACCAATTCCCCTGCTTCCGGCGGTGCTCATCAAGCTGTCCCAGTCCAGAGCGCGGATGATCCTCATTGCTCCGGAATGGCCCAGACAGTGGTGGTTCACGGGCCTGCTTCACCAGTCGCTCCTACCTCACCGGCGGCTGCTGTGTCGGCCGGACCTTCTCACGAAGTTCGGGGGGCAGATGGTGCACCCAACCTCTCATCGTTGAGTTTGGCGGCATGGCTCCTGAGATAGTGCAATATGGCCACTTGAATCTTCCTGAGGATTGCATGGACATATTGAAGGAGGCTAAGAGGCCTTCCACTAGGACTTCTTATGCTTACAAGTGGAAGAGATTCTGCATCTGGTGCACATCTAATAATTATGGTCCGACGACCTGCAAGGAAGATGTCATCCTTCCCTACCTTCTGCATTTAGCTCAGTCTGGCCTTAATTTCCATTCCATTAAGGTTCACCTTGCAGCATTGACGGCATACAGGAAATGCCCTTCGCAGACATCCTTCTTCCAGATTCCTGTGATAAAGGATTTTTTGGAAGGATTGAAGAAGGTGTTCCTGCCTGTTTCGGCTTCCTTCGCCTTCGTGTGAGCTGAACGTGGTGCTGTCCAGGTTGATGAAGGAACCTTTCGAGCCTATTCACAAGGCTTCACTGCAGCACCTGTCGTGGAAAGCGGCGTTTCTCGTGGCCATTGCATCGGCCCGCAGGGTAAGTGAAATTCAGGCATTGTGTTGCCAGGAACCTTATATTGTGTTTCATGCTGCTAAGGTTGTTATGCGTACTCACCCTATGTTCCTTCCCAAGGTGATCTCTGATTTTCATGTTAATCAGACTATATCTTTACCAATATTTTTTCAGAATCCTTCTACTCCAGCGGAGCGTTCTCTCCATTCCCTGGATGTCAGGAGGGTGTTGAAATTCTATCTGGATAAGACCAAGGAAATTCGTAGGTCCGACCAATTGTTTATCAACTATGGGTCGGTCAGGACGGGTCTGGCTACCTCTAAACAGTCCATCTCTAGATGGATTGTGTCATGTATCCAGCTATGTTATCAGAAAGCGAATAAGACCTTAGGGTGTAAGCCTAAGGCTCATTCTACCAGGGGCAAAGCAGCGACAACAGCTTTGCTTCGTAATGTTCCCATTGCAGAGATCTGCAGGGCTGCCACTTGGAAGTAGGTCCACACTTTTGCTAAGCATTACTGTCTGGACTCTGATACCAGAGCAGATGCTCAGGTTGGGCAGGCTTCATTGAGAAATCTGTTTGCTCAGTAGTGATGTTGTCTGTTGTTTCTCCACCGCTGGGGTGGTGTTTTGGGATGGGCTTGCCATTCTATTCACTAGATTATGACTATACCCAGCGATCCCCTACTACAGAAGGAGTAGTTTCTTACCTGTAACTCCAGTTCTGTAGTGGGGGTATCTCTGTTATAGTCCTAAGCGCCCGCCCTCCTCCCCGGTGGAGACAATGGTTCTGTAATGTATGCTACAGGACTTGCTTTATGCACCTTCAAAAAGAACTGAAAGTAAAAGGAGTGTGCAGTGCATTATGGGATACTGAGGGTCTCTGGAGAGTTCCTTAAAGGCACGGTATCCCTTTTCCAGACATATAATGGCAGCCTATGGGGGCGTATCTGTCCATTCCTTCCTCTCTATCATCCCAAGGTTTTTGTGAAGGGGAAGTTTCTCTATGGATGTAACTTGACACATTATGGAAATGTGATGTTGGTAAAATATCCTTGGCATTTCTAATTGAAGTACTGGACAGTGTAGCCTTGTAGGTACAGGCTGCATTATTGTCTTTAATTTTCTCTTAAGTGTCTATGCAGGACTGCAATGAAGACAACTTAAGAGATTATTTTTTATTGCTCCGGGGTCCACGCACATGGGCGGGACTATTCACTAGATTATGACTATAACAGAGATACCCCTACTACAGAACTGGAGTTAGAGGTAAGAAACTACTACTTATCTTTATTCCTCTCAAGAACATACCTAATGCAGGCCTGCTACAAATTAGTCCTACTGCTGAATCATCCAACCTTGAACTTCCAGAAGTGATTTTCTTCTATTAGTACTGAAATTAGCTCTGGCAATTAAAGGTATCCTCTCCAACTGAAAACAAGCAGTTAAACTCATGCACCATACACTGTGGTCTGGGTGGCATAAAGTTACAATTTTGACTTCATCCTTGGTTGTAGAAATTTCCTATCTAAAGGTAAATCTTAGTGAAATGCAATAAAGATTTGCAACCAATAAATCCATATTGAACCTCCACCCTCTTAAGGAAATGTATTGCCCAAGGCTCTTTTCATAACTACTGGGTCAGAATTGTATTCCAAACCTCTATAGAGATGGCAATTCTGCATTGGCTACTCATGAATGTGATCCTTCTTTTTACATTCCTCCTCTCCTCTTCTCCTCTACTTCCTGTCTCAGTCTTAGCAATATTTTTCTTCACGCTTTGCTTAAAAATTACTCTAGCCCAAAACATGTTAAATCTCCAACTGATCATATAGCGTGTCAAGATAATGTTGATGGTACTGATCATCTCCATTGTCTTACGAATATTTATA
Organism: Lissotriton helveticus; assembly: GCF_964261635.1. Taxonomy (NCBI): domain Eukaryota; kingdom Metazoa; phylum Chordata; class Amphibia; order Caudata; family Salamandridae; genus Lissotriton; species Lissotriton helveticus. The sequence goes on along the minus strand of NC_136059.1, from coordinate 1,426,085,444 downwards.
TCACTTGTCTGATGTATTTCTATGACATGAGTGCTTGCAGGTTACCTATCATGTGCCCTGCCCTTTTATTACCACATCGTTCATATTTTTTATGTCAAACTTGTTAAAACATATTTGAACTCAAAACATTTAAAATCGATAATCTTTACTCTCCTTTCTTTTAGACCCTATATTTATGGACCCACATCCCAAGGAGAGAGAATGCAAATCCTACAGAATTTCAAGCACAATCCCAAGATAAATACTATCTTCATATCAAAGGTGAGTAGAATGGATAGCATCTAGGATTTAACGATTTGTGCTACTTATGCGATCTGTGCTCTAGTAATGACAACTCTATAAGGGACCAGCATTTCCAAAGCCAATAGGTGTCTCGCTTATGTGAGAGCTATTGACTTTGCCAATGTCATTTAGCCATGTTGTACAGTCAGGTGGCTGCTGTTCAGCATGGCTTAAAGTTAGTGGCATTGTATACAGGAGATCGGTTTAGAGTTGAGTGATGTTAGTCACTACTGCAAAAACTGCTGCCCTGACTACTCAGACTAGCACGATGAGGAACATTCAGTAAATAGTCTACTGACGTTCTACTGGCCTACCATAGCCTTGTCACTTTACTATATTTGGAGACAACATAACTTCCACAAATAATCCTGACACACATGGTCCATCTGAAACTGGTACAGATGCCTAGTTAGGCAACATACATACAAATGGCCATTATCAATTTTATAGCTGTTGTCTTCCCTTTTAAACCAATCAACCTTATACTTTGTGCAGTTTAAACTGCTGATATATACACAAAGATTTGACAAAGTCCTTCGGATGAAACATGTCGTCCTCTTTCTGTATGGCTGTTCTATGTATCTGGAACAATTAAACTATAAAAAAAACACCACCACTATGGCCTCTCATTCTAAATCACTCTATATCGTTATACTCTTCTGTGTTCTCCAATATCCTGTGTCAGGCAATAAAGGGCTGACCTACGAGCAACACCATTGGATAATGGACCCATGGTACACTATATATTGACATACACATGTGACGCGTTTGAAGTAGTTTTGGTGTGGGTTGTTAGAGGGAGCGAAACAGTCTGTTGGTATATCGCATACTGTATAATCTTTTTGCATCAATTTGGAATGAAGCCTACAATATTATCTAAAACCTTAAAGCTCCAGTTAGAGTGAATGTCAACATATTTTCAAAGGAAACGCTCATCGGATAATCATGGCGTGTGGGCGCACTCTTAAACTGCAGCTTTTGTAGCACACTTATGAGGCTGAGCACAGTAATGCTAGTGATGAGAAATCTCATGCCCCACGGATGACAGATATTTAATCTCTGTACATTTCCCACAAATTAAATAGAATGCCACTTAAAGACCTATTTTGCTTTGCCAAGCATTGAAAAATAATTTTTTTATGAAAACCGGCAACAACTTGTTTTATTGAGATGGAAGCTGTTGATTGAGGCCAAGGCAGCCGAACGACACAGCAGAGTAGAGCCTGGATGAGCTGAAGGTGAGCGGACCAGACCGGGTTGGGGCCAGGATGTGCCCAGAAAGGGATGTGGCCAGGGTGGCCCAGTGAGCTACGCTGGTGACCCGCTCTGGTGGCTCATTGTGCGGCAATATCCATGTCCTTTACCGCTTATGTGGCGGCCTTTTGTGGATTGCAACTTGCAGATTGCCCAATCCTGGCGCCATCCCTCCCATGTGTTAGCAGCGGAGCGGGCTGAGTGGAGCAGGGGCCTCAGAGCAGATTGGAGCAGCTCTTGGCCCGTCTATTTAGCCTCGCCAGTTTGCAGTGAGATTTGCTGTAATTAAGGATCATATTGGACCTTCTCACATAGATTGCAGCCCTTAGACTTCAGTGCCCCCCTGCCAGTGGTACGGAAGTGGCTGGCATTAGGCCGGTGCAGCTTGCGCCATGCAGAGGGGGTTGGTGCGGTCGTTGCGCAAATTGGTAAATTATGACTGTGCCATATAGGGTTACACCCAGATCTTTCAAACCCTTGGACTCCTACCCCATACCATGGGCCTCTCAAGATTACAGCCTACAACCTGGCCAAACTTTGGAGAAAGAGCAGTTGCAATTTGTCGAGCGCCTAATTGGGAGGAACAGCAGTCTGATAAAGCCTCATAGCCCTCCTGGGCTCCTTATGCATCAGTATCTGGAAACGTGGGCTTGCTCATAGATCTTCCTGGAAATCTAATCTGTGCTCTTTGTGCTGGCTTTTGAGGCCTGCCGGGCTTTGCATAAGGACGCACATATGAAGAGTGTGTAGCTACAGTAGAGGTTACAATAACAACACCTGGGGTGAATAAATATGAGTCTTGGAAGCAGTTGAAATAGAAAAAGGCTGCTGCAGAGCTCAGCCGGGCAAGTATTGTGACCAAGGTCTTAAAATATAAAATGTCTAAAGGGGCCTTTCCCTCTGCAATATGAGAGATAGGTGGGAACCACAGGCTTCTTAAGTTACTGAGGAGAACAATTAACGTGAAAAAGTTCAGATCCGGCCATCTTTTGTTAGGAAGGGCTTATGTGAAAACCAAATCTAATCCACTACGTAATAGAGATCCCTCTATTACAATGTTGAAGGGAAAGAGTCAAATTTTACCCTATGGGAAAAGTAGAAGTTAACACAGGAGGGTCTAAAAATGAACTTGTGAGTCCCATGGGAGGGTCAAATGGAAATGCACGGCCCGAAAGTCCAGTTGGGCCATGTTCTTACGGGGATATGTTATCCTTATTACAGCCTGAGGCGGTTTTGATGATGATAAGGCCTTATGTGGTCCCCCTGAAAAGGACCACATAAGGCACTCTCCTATAACTCGCTTGGAGGATTTTCTTCAACAAATAGTAGCAAAGTCTCAAGATGAGGATTTCACATTGCCAGACTTGGACATAAACTTACGTAGGAGATAAGGATGATAAATTGCAGGGTACCAGGTAAACTGGCACAAGTCGGTCCTCTATGATCCCAAGGGACAGGGAAGCTGGCCGGACCTCCCTGGAAGGTTGTTGACGACAGTGGAGGGGTTTAAATACCTTGGAGTGTATGTCACCCTGGATCGCACTCAGTCCTACCAACAGAACGTAGAACGAATAATATTGAATTTTATAGAGGACGCGATCCGGTGGAGGCAGCTCCCTCTCGCCATACTGGGCCGGGCGGCCATGTTTAAGATGATCACACCCCCCAAATTCTTATATGCTCTACAGAACGAGTACTACCCTCTCCCGACCAAAGTCTTTGGGAGGATTCATGAGGAACTTAGGTCCTTCCTGTGGTTGGGTAAACAATCCAGAGTGGCACTGCGCACACTTCAACGCCATCAATACAGCGGAGGGATCTCGCTCCCGAATTTGGAGGCATACCACTGGGCGAACATATAGCCCCGATCAACGAGTGGATGCATGCACCGGCAGACCACCCCACCTATGCTCTTGAGAGACATAAACTCTCAGCCTGTCCGTTGCTGTACTCGGGGGTGCTCGGGGGTGCTCGACGAAGACAGCTTCTCCCCGCTACGAGTACCACCCTACAGTTGTGGAAAAAGGCGATGAGCCGCACGGGCTGGGGATAGAAACCCAGACGCCGATTTGGCACTGTGTGGCGCTCGCGAAATTGAATAAGCTAAAAGGCTTCTGGAGATGGGACGATATTGGGATCTCCACCTTGGGCGACATAGTGGCAGGGGGAGACCTGAATCGTTCGCAGCACTGAGGTCCAAGTTCGGACTGCATCGCACGCAGTTCTTCAAATACGCCCAGTTGCGACACGCCTGGCGAGCGGAAAGAATATCACTAGACTGACTCCCGGAGTACGCACCTCTAGAGGGTAGGTTGTTACAGGAACAGGTGCAGGAAAAAGCGGTGTCTCTATCGTATAGAACACTAACAAACAATATGCTAGGAGACCTGGAGAAACTAAGGAGAACATGGGAGAGTGAGGTGGGGGACATGGAGGAAATTGATTGGGAAATGGTACTAATGCACCCCAGGGAGGTGGCCATTAAGTCTAGGCTGCGACTCATCCAGTTTAATGTGCTACACAGAACATACTACGACAGAGTGAGGCTTCATAAAATGGGGCGGGCGGAAGATACTAGACGCCTTAGATGCAGGGCCACGGGAGGTGACTTCTACCACATCATATGGACATGCACTACAATCCAAGCATATTGGGGTACTATATTCATGGAGTTAAGTGAGGTGCTGGAGACCCCTATTGATCCAGAGCCCAAATTGGCCCTTCTAGGGATGACAAATGACGTAGATCTGGCACATCCCCTGCTGACCTTTTTGGCTCTGGCGTTGGTAGTGGCCAAACGGGACATAGCTAAACATTGGGGTGCACCAGAATTGGAGGAATGGAGGAGAGGTCTGGACCTGTACATGGCCACGAAAGGGTCGCTTACAAGGCGAGGGGATTCCCGAAGAAGTTCCGTAAGGTCTGGGGTAAATGGAGAACATATCACGGGCTGGATGCTGGGCTATGAAGACTATATACTTGGTGGGGAATCAGGAATGTGTCTAAGCCAACAAGGGAGACATCGCAGGCCGAACATGAAAGACTACTGTATTGTGGCACTCTGGTCTCTGGATTACACTGCCTTGGAACTAGCTAGAGATGTTTGGGGGGGGGGGTGGAGAATGGGAAATGTGCGCTGAAGATGACATGATTGTATTGTGGTGTTACACTAAAATGCAAATAAAAATGTTTTAAAAAAAATATATATATATATATATATTAAAAAAAGGATGATAAATTGCAGCTCTTGGTGAATCCCCCTCTGACCGCACTTATGAGGCTGCAACTTCTTTTTAAAGTTTATTTATAAAGTTTTATATAGCGCAAACTTGATCCCGAAGGATATCGGAGCGCTTTACAATTTGAGGGAAAGGAAGGTAACAAATCAAAACATGAGTCTAATATGGGGACTCTAATAGCCATTGAATCAAATAGTGCACACATAACAGATCATTTATAAACCTGAGTGAACGAGGAATGGGCTATACGATGGAGCATAGTGACATAAGGGGAGTAGGTACAATAATCATGTACAGGAATAAAAACCAATATCAAAACAACAATCAAAACAGTTGTCTTTATTGGCATTTATAGCAAGAAATAAAGTAAAACAGAGACTGGAGGACCGGCAGATGATACCATACATACTATATATTACTGTTTTTACTGTTATTAATGTTTTACAGTATGGCTCGTATTGACTTCTGGATGCAAGCTAACCATTTGCAGCTCAAGGCCAGTAAGACCGAGATCATTCTATTTGGCAAGGCTCATGAACTCTGATCAAATGACTAGTGGCCCCAAAGTCTTGGCCCCTGTCCATCTCCTAAACCCATGGTACGCAACCCTGGAGTAAAAATCGATGACAAGCGAACTATGAAAGACCATGTACACCAAATAATGAGCACCTGTTATGGCGTAATGAGGAGCTACAAAAGATTTTCCAATGGATTCCATTAGAGTCAAGAAAACAGCTTGTCCAAGGCTTAATCATCAGTTGTCTTGACTATGGAAATGCTCTGACGGCCTCTGGCCAAGGCTTCTGACCAAATAGGGACCCTCTCCTTCAGTCAGGGCAAGGTGGACAAACGTTAGTAGATAATCCCTGCTCACCCCCTTGGTAGCTTGGCAGAGCAGACCGGCTTATCTCCAGGGCAATGTGTAAAGTATTTGCACCAACACCTTCAGTAATTATAATGAACACCACAAACGGACACCACACAGGTCTGATATAAAAATAATATTTTTATATATTTTTAGGCAGACTTAAAACGGACATAAACCAACATAAAATATGCTTCTTGAAACAAACGTATTCTCCTTGTGGAAAGTGTTCTTATAAAGTAAAAAGAGTCTGTTGCAAAAGATTGTGCAAGTCAGAAGGCACGATGTAGTCACCACTGTGGGATTTCTCAGGCTCTCTGGCGCCCCCTCCCCTACTCCGGGGTTTGATCAGGACTGCCCCCGGTAATTGTGTGGCCCATTTGAGGCTCTGTCATTTCGGGGAGCCTCTCAGCAGGAGTCCCAGTACCGCGCTGGTCTGGCGCCTGGTACCGTACTCTGGGATGGAACGAGCAACGAAGGGCGGAGGTAGGGCGCGGCTTCCGAGTGCCCCCATAGGTGCAGGCACTGGCTGTAGAGCCGCGGGCCAGAGAACACAGCAGGTGTCCCGTGGGCAGCTAACCCGGTAAGACGCTCGGAGACACAGGGGGCAGCGCGCTCTTACCAGGGAGATCGGTGGTCTTGGGTCCCGGCAACTGGGCAGCCAATACGCGAGGGGCTCTCGGGGATTCCGATGACGTGGCGATGATTCGGCCACTCCCAGCGCAGCTCCCGGAAAGTCCTTGGTGACGCTGGTAGCCGGGGAACACTGAGCCAAGCTAATCCCTGCGCGGCGATTTGGGCGAGCCCCCCCCCTCGGCTTCTCAGAACACTTTGCATTCGGCGATCTCGACACTGGGGGCACCTCAGGACGCCGGGTTTTCACGGCAAGAGGCAGGGGCCCACGGCGCTTCTGTCAGGATGCAGAAGAGCGGCCACCCTGGCCCTGGCGGTGCCTCGTGTGGTTGAGCTGGGGGAGAGCGAGCACTAGCCGGCGGGCTCATGCAGCACTCACTCTCTCCTGGTCGGTTGTAGTCAAAAAGACGCTCCCCCCACACACAGCAAGGAGGGAGGGAGGGCGATGACAACGGCAGAGTTTCTTTGTCCCTGAACTCTGGGATCAGGAGGCTAGCTCTTCTTCTAGCCCTTGGAGAGTTCTTCTTGGCAGGAGGGGGACCAAGCACACAGCACAGTCCCAACGGTCCCTCTGAGGCAGAACAAGACAAGACAGCAGGTCAGCTTCCAGACACACAGCAATGGCAGCACTGTTCCTGGGGTCTTCTTACGGTGTCCTCTTCAGCAGGGACTCTCCTCTTCAGTCAGAAGTAGTCTGATTCTAGTGTACACAGGTCTTTTCTTTATACAGCAAGTTATCTTTGATGCCTTTGAGGTTTTGTGATTTAAGCACGGGTCGCCCTTGTCCAGACTCTGGCGGTGGGAATCTCTTGATCCTGGGGAATTTGACAGTAGTCCACTACTACAGCATGTCCCCTACATTAGTACAGGCCCTACTAGGAGCACTTGTACTTTGGCACGGATCAGCAGTGGCAACGTGCCCACAGCATCTAAACCAGCAAAACGTAATCCAGCATAGAGTCAAAAACATAGGAGGTAGAGATCAAAAAGTCAGGGGAAACCATGCCAAGGATGCCAGGTCTAACACGTGTCCCCTCCAGCTGAAAGTAAGGGGAACTACCCAACCCCTTGGGAGTTCTCATCACTAAGGCGGAAAAATCTGGACAGACCGTCAGCATTGGCGTGTTCTGTGCCAGGGTGGTGTTCCACCGTAAAGTCCATTCCCTGTAGGGAGATTGACCACCTCAACAGTTTTGGGTTCTCCCCCCTCATCTGCATTAACCATCTGAGGGGCCTGTGGTCTGTCTGAACCCGGAAGTGAGTCCCAAATAAATAGGGTCTTAGCTTCTTCAGCGCCCAGACCAAGGCAAAAGCTTCTCTTTCAATTGCGCGCCACCTCTGTTCCCGGGGGAGTAGCCTCCTACTAATGAAGACCACAGGTTGGTCCCAGCCCTCGTAATTCAATTGGGAAAGCACTGCTCCCACCCCATGCTCTGAAGCGTCTGTCTGCACTACAAATTCCTTGGAGAAATCAGGTGCCCTGAGCACGGGTGCGGTGCACATGGCGGCTTTCAGGGCTTCAAATGCAGTCTGACAGGCATCGGTCCAAATCACCCTTTTGGGCTGTTTGTTAGAAGTCAGCCCTGTCAAGGGGGCCACAATGGTGCCATACCCTTTGACAAACCTCCTGTAATACCCGGTGAGGCCCAAGAAGGCTCTCACCTCTGTCTGGGTCTTGGGGGGCTCCCAATCCAGAATGGTATCAATCTTTGCCTGTAGGGGCGCCACCTGGCCACTCCCTACCTGGTGTCCCAAATACACCACAGATCCCTGCCCTATCTGGCACTTACTGGCCTTGATAGTTAGGCCTGCATTCTGCAGAGCTTTCAACACTTCCCAGAGGTGTTGCAGGTGTTCCTTCCAAATGGAGCTGAACACAGCAATGTCATCCAGGTGTGCGGCGCTGAATTGCTCCAGTCCGGACAGTACCTGGTTGACCAGTCACTGGAAGGTGGCAGGAGCGTTTTTCAAACCAAAGGGCACGACTCTGAACTGGAAGTGCTCCTCTGGTGTTGAAAACGCCGACCTCTCCTTTGCCCCCTCAGTTAAGGCAATCTGCCAGTACCCAGAAGTCAAATGAAATGTACTGAGATACTTGGCAGCCCCCAGCCGATCCACAAGCTCATCAGCTCGGGGATGGGGTGTGCGTCAGTCTTGGTGACCGCATTGAGCCCGCGGTAGTCCACACAAAACCTGAGTTCTGGGGTGGCACCGGGCGCAGCAGCCTTTGGTACTAACACCACCGGGCTAGCCCATGGGCTGCTGGATGGCTCAATCACCCCTAGCGCCAACATCTTGGAAACCTCTTCCTTAATGCTGACCCTGACTTTTTCAGCTACCCTGTAAAATTTCTGTTTCACAGGGGGGCTATCTCCAGTGTCCACATCATGAACGCACCAATTGGTGACTCCTGGGGTCAGGGAAAACAGGGATCCAAATTGGCCCAACACATGGCGACAGTCTCTCTGCTGCTCTGGGGTCAGGGTGGGCGAGAGAACCACTCCATCCACTGACCCGTTTTGTTCCTTGGCTGCCAGAAGGTCAGGAAGAGGATCACTTTCCTCCTCCATCCCATCATCTGTAGCAAGGAGCATTGTGACATCCGACCTCTCAAAGTGTGGTTTGAGGCGGTTCACATGCAGGACCCTCAAAGGGTTCCTGGGAGACTGAAAGTTAACCAGGTAGGTTACATCGCTCTTGCGCTCTACCACCTCATATGGCCCAGTCCACTTACATTGGAGCGCACAAGGCTCCACTGGCGCCATCACCCACACCTTCTGCCCAGGTTGAAATTTGACCAGAGTGGCATTCTGGGCATACCATCTTTTCATTTCTTCCTGGCTGGCTTCTAGGTTTGCCTGAGCGAGTTTCCTGAAGCGTTGAGTCTGGTTGCGGAAGGCCAGCATATAGCTGAACACATCCTGAGGGGTCTTACCATGGGATTTCTCCCAACCCTCCTTCACCAGACTCAGAGGTACTCTCACAAGGTGACCGTACAGAAGCTCAAAGGGACTGAACCCTAAAGATTTCTGGGGCACCTCTCTGTAGGCAAACAACAGGCAGGGTAGGAAGATGTCCCACTTCTGCCTCATGGGCTCTGTGAGGCCCATTATCATGCCTTTGAGGGTCCGGTTGAATCTCTCAACCAGACCATTCCCTTGAGGGTGGTAAGGAGTAGTGAACTTATAAGTGACCCCACACTCCTCCCACAAAGACTTAATGTACTTAGAGATGAAGTTGGTCCCCCTGTCGGATACCACCTCCCTGGGGAATCCCACACGGGAGAAGATCCCCATCAATGCACGGCCCACCACAGGGGCTGTGATTGTCCGGAGAGGGACAGCTTCCGGGTACCGGGTGGCATGGTCCACCAAGACCAGGATGAACCTGTTGCCTAGGGCTGTCTTGGGTTCCCGAGTCCCCACAATGTCTATGCCCACCCGCTCAAAAGGGGTGCTGACCACAGGAAAGGTTTGGAGGGGTGCCTTGCACCTTCCTCCACTCTTGCCACTGGCCTGACAAATCTGACAAGTCCTACAAAAAGTTCCCACGTGCTTCTTCATCTGGGGCCAGTAAAAGTGGATGACAAGCCGTTGAAAGGGCTTGTCTTGCCCCAGATGTCCTGCGAGAGGCACGTCATGAGCCAGGTCCAGTAAGAAGGTCCTGAAGCGCTCGGGTACCACCAGCACACGGGCTGCACCGGGCTCAATGACCTTAGGCTCACTATACAACAACCCATCTAATCCAGTAAATGAGATGGTGTTTGGACTCTCCCCCTGCTGCCTGGTCTGCAGCCTGTTGCCGCATACCAATAAGAGAGGGGCACTCTTTCTGCGCCTTGCAGAACGCCTCCCTGGAGGGACCCCCTTCTTGCTGCCAATGGGTCAGCTCAGGCAAGTCTCCCAGTTCGGCTACCTGTTCCCCTGTAGGTACCAGAGCATCCCCCTCCGAGTCTGCTTCCTCCTGGACTGTGGGAACGACTGGGGCTGGTTTCCCACGCCCCCTGCCCTTCCTCCTCTGGGCAGGTACCTGGGCCACTGTTTCAGGCTCCAAGTCTGCTTGACTACCCTTACTGGTGGCCATGGACCGAGTGGTCGCACAGGCCCACTCAGGCCAACCCAACATCTCCAGATGCACCTGGCGTTCCACCTCCCTCCAGGGAGAACTCTCCAGGTCATTGCCTAGCAGACAGTCTACCGGCATGGAGGGCCTCACAACAACTGTCAAGGGACCTGAGACCCCCCCCCACTCAAAGGGAACTTGCGCCACTTTGCAGCGGCGCACCGAGTTGTCAGCTGACACTACTGGGTGTAACACATCTGGGATAACCTGCTCCTCGGAGACCCACTGACAACTGACAGAGGTCACACTGGCTCCCGTATCTCTGAGAGCCTCCACCCTCCTCCCGTTGATGGTCACCCACTGCCTGTACTTTTTAGTGTTTTCAGGCAGGTAGGTTTCCTGGACCATCTCTCGGTCTCCTAAAGAGACCAGGGTCATCACTGCCAGCTCCTCCTCCCCACTAGGTACTAACTCCTCCCCCAAGGTTACACTCATCAAACTCGATTTGGGAGCAACAGGGGGTGCTGGGGATTTCTTGGGGCACCTAAGGGCAATGTGACCATTCCCATTGCAGTTGTAACACCTAATGGGACCTTGAAAGGTACGCCCACCCTTAGGGGGTGGTGGTGCCTGAGACTGGGGGGCTGAGGACTCCTTTCCAACCAAACTGTTTTGGGGCCCTTTAGGGAACTCCTTTTTGTTACCTGTGTCCCCCCCACTCTTCTGCTGGGGACCCTGACCAACTTTGGCTGTGGTACCCACGATCCCCTTGTGGACCCTGGTGCTGGTCCAGCAGTCCGCCTCCTTAGCAAGCTCCCTGGGATCAGTTAACTTACTATCCAAAAGATGCTGGTGCAGCTCTGGAACACATAGACTGCTCAAGTGCTCCCAACTAATTAAATGGAACAACCCCTCATAATCAGTTGCCTTGCTGCCCTTTATCCAACCTTCCAATGCACGCGTATACAGGTTCACACACTCCACCCATGTACTGGACTCTAACTTTTCGAAGTTCCTAAACTTCTGTCTATACTGCTCTGGGGTAAGCCCATACGTGAGGCATAGGGCCTCCTTCATATGGGGGTAGGTCATTTTGCCTGCAAATTCTACGGGTGTGAGGACATCCCTCCCAGAAGCCTCCAAATGTTTCCACAAGCCCGCCCCCAATCCTCCATAGGCACCTTACCCATCTTAAGAGCAATCTCATAGGCTGTGAACCACGCAGAGATATCCTCCCCCCTCTGAAAATTCTGGACTATATCCTTGGGGAGGTATACCCTATGCCCATGCACTGGCTGTGCGCTGCCACCATTTGAACCGGACTCCCACTGCTTAGCTTTTAGATCCAGTTCTCTCATGCTCACCTCATGGGCCAGAATTAACTTCTTTTCTTCCATTTGGGCCCTGAGCCTCAGGACTTCTAGCTCATGTTCTCGCGCTCTCCGGTTCTCTTGAATTTCCTCCGGGGAGAGACCCCTGCTGGAATGGTTGCTGCCAACCCTTGAGGCTGGTCCGCCTATTGGCAGATCATTTGCTCCAAAGCCATTCCCTGGTGGATTCTCCGTCTCTTCAGCACCTGTCCCCGCTGCCTCTTTGGCTTCCCACCAGACCTTTAAGGTTTCCTGCAGCTCGTCCTTTCTAGAGCTACTTTTGATGATGCACCCAAACTCTCTGCAGTACTTCCTGAGAGCATCCTTGTGGTAGGAATACAGATCCTCAATGTTAAAATCAACTTCTCCCCTTATACTGGCTTCCTTCTCACTTGGTGCCTTTTTACTGGGTGCCTTCTCACTGGGCTGTGACATGGTGCTTCAAGGAAATTCAAAAATAGGACCAGAAAAAAAACAGCACCACAAAAAGAACAAAAATAATGTAAATGTGGGATTCTTGTAAAGCGCACTGTTACTCTACCCGAGTGTCCCTGCGCTGTAGACCGCTGGGGAACCCGTCCTGGTTTTCCCTGTGAGATGGTCCCTTTCTGGGTATCTCCAGGGTGAAACCAGGCATCCCCGGCGTCTGTGGGGGGCCGTTGTAGAGTTGAAGCAAGCTTAATGCCCAGAGTTGCCGAGTGTGTTCCCTGGTTAGAGTAGGCACTGAGGCGAGAATTATCGAGTCCGTTGACCCTGGTCCAAGACCCTGCCGCGTCGGGAATTGAACCCTGGTCCCGGGCCGTTCTCTGCTTACAGGTCTGCCGCCTCTAGCCAGTGAGCCACACCACTTCACAATGCGGTATGTGGTTATGTAGGTCTGCACTAAACTAGTGATGCACACCAATCACTGTAGGTCAGGCGCAAATACACGTTCATATCCCACCGCTAGCCACCAATGTTAGAGTTGGGGGTCTCCAGTTGGCAGAGGCCAAGGCTTCTGACCAAATAGGGACCCTCTCCTCCAGTCAGGGCCAGGTGGACACACGTTAGTAGATAATCCCTGATCACCCCCTTGGTAGCTTGGCAGAGCAGACCGGCTTATCTCCAGGGCAATGTGTAAAGTATTTGCACCAACACCTTCAGTAATTATAATGAACACCACAAACGGACACCACACAGGTCTGATATAAAAATAATATTTTTATATATTTTTAGGCAGACTTAAAACGGACATAAACCAACATAAAATATGCTTCTTGAAACAAAAGTATTCTCCTTGTGGAAAGTGTTCTTATAAAGTAAAAAGAGTCTGTTGCAAACGATTGTGCAAGTCAGAAGGCATGATGTAGCCACCACTGTGGGATTTCTCAGGCTCTCTGGCGCCCCCTCCCCTACTCCGGGGTTTGATCAGGACTGCCCCCGGTAATTGTGTGGCCCGTTTGAGGCTCTGTCATGTCGGGGAGCCTCTCAGCAGGAGTCCCGGTACCGCGCTGGTCTGGCGCCTGGTACCGGACTCTGGGATGGAACGAGCAACGAAGGGCGGAGGTAGGGGGCGGCTTCCGAGTGCCCCCGTAGGTGCAGGCACTGGCTGTAGAGCCGCGGGCCAGAGAACACAGCAGGTGTCCCGTGGGCAGTTAACCCGGTAAGGCGCTCGGAGACACAGGGGGCAGCGCGCTCTTACCGGGGAGATCGGAGGTCTTGGGTCCCTGGGGGCTCTGTCGGTCCCGGCAACTGGGCAGCCAATCCGCGAGGGGCTCTCGGGGATTCCGATGACGTGGCGATGATTCGGCCACTTTCAGCGCAGTTCTCGGAAAGTCCTTGGTGACGCTGGTAGCCGGGGAACGCTGAGAAAATCCCTGCACGGCGATTTGGGCGAGTCCCCCCTCGGCTTCTCGGAGCACTTTGCTTTCGGCGATCTCGACACTGGGGGCACCGTGGGATGCCGGGTTTTCACGGCAAGAGGCAGGGGCCCACGGCGTTTGTCAGGATGCAGAAGAGCGGCCACCCTGGCCCTGGCGGTGCCTCGTGTGGTTGAGCTGTGGGAGAGCGAGCACGAGCCTGCGGGCTCACGCAGCACTCACTCTCTCCCGGTCGGTTGTAGTAAAAAAGACGCTCCCCCCCACACACAGCAAGGAGGGAGAGAGGGCGATAACGACGGCAGAGTTGCTTTGTCCCTGAACTCTGGGATCAGGAGGCTAGCTCTTCTTCTAGCCCTTGGAGAGTTCTTCTTGGCAGGAGGGAGACCAAGCACACAGCACAGTCCCAACGGTCCCTCTTAGGCAGGAAAAGACAAGAAAGCAGGTCAGCTTCCAGACACACAGCAATGGCAGCACTGTTCCTTGGGTCTACGTACGGTGCCCTCTTCAGCAGGGACTCTCCTCTTCAGTCAGAAGTAGTCTGATTCTAGCGTACACGGGTCTTACATTTATACAGCAAATTGTCTTTGATGCCTTTGAGGTTTTGTGATTTAAGCACGGGTCGCCCTTGTCCAGACTCTGGCGGTGGGAGTCTCTTGGTCCTGGGGAATCTTTCCCTTTGAAGCAGGGAGGCTGGGACATCCGTCATCCAGCAGACAGGGGATCTGGTATCGTAACAGGCAGGGCACAGCCCAGCACCTCTCCTCCCCCTAACCTTCCGGGGCAGCCAGCTATCACTCCACTGCTGGAGCTTTCCCAGACCCTGTCATACACCCTCTAGCTCGCACACCCGGCCCACAGACAGACTGGACAAGGAAATAGCCACTTTCTAAAAGTGCTATTTTCAGACACAACATTTAAAAACCATTGGTGCTAAAAGATGTATTATTAATTTCTGAATCCTGGGAAACCAGGTTTGGATTTTCTATCTTGCTCCTGGGGGAAGATAGGCAGGTACACTTGGGACCCCGTCCCCCCCTCATTCTGTCCTATGGGCAAGATAGCCTTGCTGCAGTGAAAAACGAATTTGACAGTAGTCCACTACTACAGCATGTCCCCTACATTAGTACAGGCCCTACTAGGAGCACTTGCACTTTGGCACGGATCAGCAGTGGCAACGTGCCCACAGCATCTAAACCAGCAAAACGTAATCCAGCATAGAGTCAAAAACATAGGAGGTAGAGATCAAAAAGTCAGGGGAAACCACGCCAAGGATGCCAGGTCTAACAGCCTCAATTAATGAAGAGCTTGTCACCAGACTTTTAAGTTTTGCAGAACACAGCTGCCAGGTTTGTACTAAACCTTCCACCTCGGTCCCCGTCAGCGCCCAGTCTGACAGCTCTCCACTGGCTCCCAATTAGGAAACAAATTTGTTTTAAGATCAACTGTCTGGTACACAAGACCTTGTATGGAAATGGTCCGAGTTACCTGCCCAAAAAAACTAAACTGGTATCTTAGGTCTGGAACAAAACATCTTCTCACTCCATTCAGGGTGTATACCACTAGGCACGGTGGCCGATCCTTTTCCCATCTAGCCCCCTGCTTTTGGAACGAACTCCCATTGCAGCTTCACTCAATTTCAGATCATAAACAGTTCTGAAAAAGCTTAAAACTTGGTTATTCTGACCGCCCACCCTCCTCCTTTCAGCCATTCTATCTTCGCCTTCACCAGCATTCGCTACAGTGCTTTGAGACCCCTCCGGGTGATATGTGCGCTCAATAAAATCCTATGACTATATATCTGTCAGTCAAGAGAAACATCATAATAAAGCAGGTGAGAAGTAAGAGGGAGAGAGAGATAGAAAATGCAGGGCAAGGGGAAGAAGCGCAGAAGAAAAAGAATAACACATTTGGGCATCTCATGATACACAAGTGCTGAAAGTAGCCAACGAGGCTATGCAGCAAAATCAGAAATAAAAAGTATACAATCATCATGTCCCATGAGACAAATTGAGTTAGAATGACACACACTGGGTCATATATACACTTGTATTTGGAAAAAGGGACATGTCCTAATTCAACATCAGCGTGTTCTCTGAGGTCTGGGCACTTATGGGAGAGTATGTTGTATTTGGGTTTTTTGGGGTAGGCTCCTGTGTGCTTATGTGCAGTAGGAGAGGTCCCCAGATGTCTTAGGGCTGGAATGCTGGGGGCATCTGCTCCCAATATGTGGCCAGTCGTTGTTGGCACTGGGTCGCGTCTTTTAGCCAATATTTAATGGTGGGCATCGGTCTCTATCCACAGTGGATAGTAACAAAATGTTTCGCTAACAATAGGAGCATGGCTGTTAGGTGGCGAGTGTCAGATGGGATGTCTTTCACGTAACCCAAGATACATGTTAGCGGTGTAAGTTGAATTGTGTGCCCCAGAATGTGCTCCAGAGTATAGAGTACGTTTTGCCAGTAGTCCCTAATCAGAGGGCACGCCCAGGCGAGGTGTATGAAAGTGGCCTGTGGGGCCATGCATCTCCTGCAGCACGTATCCTGCTCAAGCCCTATGCGATGCAATTACGTTGGTGTGCAGTATAGCTGTAGGAGAGTAGGGTCTGCTATCCTATGGTCACCCCAATTTTTGCTTCACTGGTTTTCGCCTTAATGTGGCTGTGGGCCTGCTAATCAGACCCACAGCCTGCTGTTCTCTCTCTAAATTCACAGACATGTACTTTCGGTACATCACCAATTTGGTACTGGACACCTTGTCAGCCCCTGTACAGTGCACTATAGGTGCCCAGGGCATAGGTGCATCCAAGGCCTACCAGGAGCTGCAGCATATCTTTTGCCACCCCTGGCTGGTACTTAAATCGACACAACTGGCTGATCCCTCAGCTGGGGCAAGGTGGTGTAATCACCCCTTGCTTAGATATAGTATACCTATATCTAAACCTATATCTGGACACATATATACCTATCAGTCACTCCTATGGCAGGCCTTAACAATCTTGGAGGCAGAGTGCTTGGTTTTATGTGAGGTGGTGCTCTAGCATGAGCTGAGACCGTCTGCAGTGTTGGGACCAATTCCTTAATGCTGTTCCAGTGATACTGCCATACCATATACTCTTAAGTGCATTATAATCCTTACGGTTATTGCAACTCCGGTTTGGCTTTATCAAAACATGTCGTGTTTGGTGTCATACAACGTGGAATACTACCCCCTCACCACTTCTGGCGACGGGGGCAGCATCCCACCCCTCTAGGAGGGGAAGACATGTTACTTACTGCAAATGCGGTTAATCCTAACCAGAGCCCCAGCATCACAAAATGGATGCTGCTGCCACAGACACAAGTCTGGCCTCCTGCTGCTGACCGAAACTCGGCAGAGGAGGCTTGAATAAAGGAACTCCTGTCACAGGGAGGTGTCACACCACCCCAGACAGGAGATAGTGGATTGTAGCAGGGAGGGTTGAAAGAAACTAGACACTGCCTGTGGCGCACAAGGTGTCCCTGGGCAGATTCCAGTCAAACCGGTTCTGGGGCACTCCAGCCCCAGTCCTGCCGGCAAACTGGACAAAGGGAAAGGGGTGTAACCACCCCCTTCCTGGGTCCCACCCATAGGAGGGACCTAGCAGGTAATCCAGCCCCCAGATTTGGAATATAGGTGGGAGCAGTGCCAATGCACATCAGATTATCCTGACTGAAACTTATGAAACGAAACTCTGGACCCTTCGACATCCCACTCGACGTGGAAGGCTGAAGAATCTCCCTTGTGGTCAAGGAGTGACCACCCTGTGCAAACAGGCACCATCCCACACCTCGACGTTTGGTTTGTTGCAGTTCCCGCCGGAACTCAAGCGACAGAGATCGACAAGAGCCAGCGATCCTGACTTCCTACAGCCCGATCCACAGTCCATGCAGAGCTGGGACCCGTGGAGGCGACCTGAAGCGTGGGAGCGGCCATCTTGAAAAAACTACGAAGCGCTGACCGTGCAGCATCCGAGGCTCCCTCGGAGCTGTGCATTGGAGCGTGAGAAGCTCCAGCCCCGAGCAGCTTTTGCACCAAAGCTCACGCCTCCAAACTCGACGAGTGCTGCGTGGGGCCCTTTTGCATTTTCCTGCTCGACGCGTTAGTCCGGACGCTTGCCCGTTGGCTAGTGGCCCCAGAACCGACAAACCTTAGAATTTACACAGCTGGTCTGGTTGCTCCAGACTGGCCCTCGCTCCCCTGAAAAGGAGCACGCGCTCAGACCTTGCTGGTCTGAGTGTTAATCCATCTTCGAATCCTGTGTGGGTTGCCTTTGCCAAGGCTTGTTGACTCCGATCCGGAAGCCGACACCGCCGATAGCGAGAGCCTTCGTGGGACAGCTCGTGATTCACTCTAGGACATCCTCGGTGCCCCAGAGACCACGTGACAGCGGAGAGAAGCTACACGACATCGACCTGATTGCGCCCGACATTGCCTGGTTCCTTCCTGGTTCCTTCCTGGTCCCTGGCTAGTGACCCAGACTCCGTCCCCTCTGCTTTCAGGTACTCTTCAACTTCGATCCACCCTTGGATCGCACCGGACACTTCTCTTCTGAACGCCTGCAGCATCTTCATCTCCAGGCACCATAGAACTGCGTGACGAAACCAGACACATCTTTGCACCTGTGCACCCGCTTCCTGTGGGTGAGGTAACTCTTGAACGCCGATGCTCCTGTAGAGGTTTACACCTCTAGTGTCTAAGTCTAAAGTTTTGTCCTTCTAGTCCAGTCAGAAGAGTCTTAAAACTGTAACTCAATAACTTTTACGCACCATTGACTTTGCATTGGTGCATGCTTGTGCTTTCTGCACTGCACCCGAATCCCGCGGGCTACTCCCGTCCTAACTGTGGTTAGTCCAGTATAGTCTAAGCGATTCCCAAGGCCCTAGGCCTTACCCCCGGTCGATTAGTGATTGTTATACCACTTTTTAGGTCTCGCCTGTCAATGAGCGGAGCGAGACTATAGGGGCTTAAACAGAGTTTACATAGACTGGCGATTTGATGCAGTGCATGTGCACTTTTAAGTCAATGCGCAAGCGCAATGAGTTAAAATGCGCGTGCACAGCATTAAATCGTCAGCTTGGTGCCGCCAGCAGCTCTTCCCGCTCCGCCCCCTGCTGCATCAAAGTCTTTGCGCTCTGTCTCAGCCCAGCCATTCTCCTCCCCTAATTGCCCCCTGCTGCATCAAAGGCTTTTTCACGTCCGGCCGGCCGTGCTTTTTTCATTAATTGAATGCGCTCACAGCTGCAAAGGTCTGCGCCCTCCGTCACTGGTAATCTCCCCATCTCTTGCCCACAACGAATGGATAACCAAAATGTATAAAACCGCCTCATGAGTGCTGTAAAGCCCACGGCCCCCCTCCCCTCTGACAAACTTTAAGAAATCCAGGAATGCTGCTGATTTCATCTCAGCCCGCAGCGTCTCAGAACCAGCTTGCTTTTTTTTTAGTCATGCCATAAGTATGCGCTATATCCACATCCACCACCACATCCACATCCACCACCACTTCCACCACCACATCCACCGCATCCACCACATCCACCACCACCACATCCACCATCATCTCCACATCCACCACCACATCCACCGCCACATCCACCGCCACATCCACCGCCACATCCACCACACCCACCACCACTACATCCACCACCCCATCCACCACCACCCCATCCACCACCACCACCGCATCCACCATCACCACATCCACCGCATCCACCACATCCACCGCATCCATCACCACATCCACCACCACATCCACCATCGCCACTACATCCACCACCACATCCACCACCACATCCACATCCACCATGACATCCACCGCCACCATGACATCCACCGCCACATCCACCGCCACATCCACCACATTCACCACCACATTTACCACCACCGCATCCACCACATGCACCACCAACGCATCCACCACCACATCCACCACCACATCCACTACCACCACATCCACCACCACATCCACCACATCCACCACCACATCCACCACATCCACCACATCCACCACCACATCCACCATCACATCCACCATCACATCCACCATCACATCCACTACCACATCTACCACCACTTCCACCACCACTGCTTCCACCACCGCATCCACCACCACTGCTTCCACCACCGCATCCACCACCACCGCATCCTCCACCACCGCATCCTCCACCACCGCATCCACCACCACCGCATCCACCACCGCATCCACCACCACCACATCCACCACCACATCCACCACCACATCCACCATCACATCCACCACCAAATCCACCATCACCTCCACATACACCATGACATCCACTGCCACATCCACCACCACATCCACCACATCCACCACCACCACCACATGCACCACCACCACATCCACCACATGCACCACCACCGCATCCACCACCACATCCACCACACCCACCACCACCACATCCACCCCATCCACCACCACATCCACCACCACATCCACATCCACCACCACATCCACATCCACCACCACTTCCACCACCACATCAACCACCACCACATCCACCACATGCACCACCACCACATCCACCACCACCACATCCACCACATGCACCACCACCGCATCCACCACCACATCCACCACCACTTCCACCACCACATCCACCACCACCACATCCACCGCATCCACCACATCCACCTCCACATCCACCTCCACATCCACCTCCACATCCACCACCACATCCACCACCACATCCACCATCACCACTACATCCACCACCACATCCACCACCACATGACATCCACCGCCACATCCACCACCACCACATCCACCACATTCACCACCACATTCACCACCACCGCATCCACCACATGCACCACCACCGCATCCACCACATGCACCACCAACGCATCCACCACCACCACATCCAACACATCCATCACATCCACCACCACATCCACCATCACATCCACCACCACATCCAACACATCTACCACCACTTCCACCACCACTGCTTCCACCACCGCATCCACCACCACCGCATCCACCACCACCGCATCCACCACCACCGCATCCACCACCACATCCACCACCACCACATCCACCACCACATCCACCACCACATCCACCACCACATCCACCACCACATCCACCATCACCTCCACATATACCATGACATCCACTGCCACATCCACCACCACATCCACCACATCCACCACCACCACCACATCCACCACATGCACCACCACCGCATCCACCACCACATCCACCACATCCACCACCACATCCACCACCACATCCACCGCATCCACCACCACCACATCCAACACATCCATCACATCCACCACCACATCCACCATCACATCCACCACCACATCCAACACATCTACCACCACTTCCACCACCACTGCTTCCACCACCGCATCCACCACCACCGCATCCACCACCACCGCATCCACCACCACCGCATCCACCACCACATCCACCACCACCACATCCACCACCACATCCACCACCACATCCACCACCACATCCACCACCACATCCACCATCACCTCCACATATACCATGACATCCACTGCCACATCCACCACCACATCCACCACATCCACCACCACCACCACATCCACCACATGCACCACCACCGCATCCACCACCACATCCACCACATCCACCACCACATCCACCACCACATCCACCGCATCCACCACCACCACATCCACCCCATCCACCACCACATCCACCACCACATCCACATCCACCACCACTTCCACCACCACATCAACCACCACCACATCCACCACATGCACCACCACCACATCCACCACCACCACATCCACCACATGCACCACCACCACATCCACCACCACATCCACCACCACTTCCACCACCACTTCCACCACCACATCCACCACCACCGCATCCACCACCACCACATCCACCGCATCCACTACCACCACCACCATCACATCCACCTCCACCACCACATCCACCGTCACATCCACCGCCACATCCACCACACCCACCACCACCACATCCACCACACCCACCACCACTACATCCACCACCACCACCCCATCCACCACCACCACCGCATCCACCACCACCACCACATCCACCACCACCACATCCACCACATCCAACACATCCACCACATCCACCACATCCACCATCACATCCACCACCACATCCAACACATCTACCACCACTTCCACCACCACTGCTTCCACCACCGCATCCACCACCACCGCATCCACCACCACCGCATCCACCACCACCACATCCACCACCACCACATCCACCACCACATCCACCATCACCTCCACATACACCATGACATCCACTGCCACATCCACCACCACATCAACCACATCCACCACCACCACCACATCCACCACATGCACCACCACCGCATCCACCACCACATCCACCACATCCACCACCACATCCACCGCATCCACCGCATCCACCACCACCACATCCACCCCATCCACCACCACATCCACCACCACATCCACATCCACCACCACTTCCACCACCACATCAACCACCACCACATCCACCACATGCACCACCACCACATCCACCACCACATCCACCACATGCACCACCACCGCATCCACCACATCCACCACCACATCCACCACCACTTCCACCACCACATCCACCACCACCGCATCCACCACCACCACATCCACCGCATCCACTACCACCACCACCATCACATCCACCTCCACCACCACATCCACCACCACATCCACCGTCACATCCACCGCCACATCCACCACACCCACCACCACCACATCCACCACACCCACCACCACTATATCCACCACCCCATCCACCACCACCACCCCATCCACCACCACCACCGCATCCACCACCACCACCGCATCCACCACCACCACCGCATCCACCACCACCACCGCATCCACCATCACCACATCCACCGCATCCACCACCACATCCACCATCACCACCGCATCCACCACCACATCCACCATCACCACCACATCCACCACCGCATCCACCACCACCACATCCACCACCAATTCCACCACCACATCCACCACCACCACCACCTGATCCACCACCACCACATCCACCTCCACCTCCACATCCACCACCACATCCACCACCACATCCACCACCACATCCACCACCACATCCACCGCCACATCCACTGCCACATCACATCCACCACCACATCCACCACCACATCCACCACACCCACCACCACCACATCCACCACACCCACCACCACTACATCCACCACCACCACCCCATCCACCACCACCACCCCATCCACCACCACATCCACCATCACCACATCCACCTCCACATCCACCACCACATCCACCACCACATCCACCGCATCCACCACCACATCCACCATCACCTCCACATCCATGACATCCACCGCCACATCCACCGCCACATCCACCGCCACATCCACCACCACATCCACCACCACCACATGCACCACCACCACATCCACCACCATATCCACCACACCCACCACCACCACATCCACCGCATCCACCACCACCACATCCACCACCACATCCACCACCACATCCACCACATCCATCACCACATCCACCACCACATCCACCGCATCCACCTCCACATCCACCATCACCTCCACATCCACCATGACATCCACATCCACCACCACATCCACCACATTCACCACCACCGCAACCACCACCACATATTCCACCGCATCCACTACCACCACCACCATCACATCCACCTCCACCACCACATCCACCACCACATCCACCACCACATCCACCGTCACATCCACCGCCACATCCACCACACCCACCACCACCACATCCACCACACCCACCACCACTATATCCACCACCCCATCCACCACCACCACCCCATCCACCACCACCACCGCATCCACCACCACCACCGCATCCACCACCACCACCGCATCCACCATCACCACATCCACCACATCCACCGCATCCACCACCACATCCACCATCACCACCACATCCACCACCGCATCCACCACCACCACATCCACCACATCCACCACCAATTCCACCACCACATCCACCACCACCACCACCTGATCCACCACCACCACATCCACCTCCACATCCACATCCACCACCACATCCACCACCACATCCACCACCACATCCACCACCACATCCACCACCACATCCACCGCCACATCCACCGCCACATCCACTGCCACATCACATCCACCACCACATCCACCACCACATCCACCACACCCACCACCACCACATCCACCACACCCACCACCACTACATCCACCACCCCATCCACCACCACCACCCCATCCACCACCACATCCACCATCACCACATCCACCTCCACATCCACCACCACATCCACCACCACATCCACCGCATCCACCACCACATCCACCACCACATCCACCATCACCTCCACATCCATGACATCCACCGCCACATCCACCGCCACATCCACCACCACATCCACCACCACCACATGCACCACCACCACATCCACCACCATATCCACCACACCCACCACCACCACATCCACCGCATCCACCACCACCACATCCACCACCACATCCACCACCACATCCACCACATCCACCACCACATCCACCACCACATCCACCGCATCCACCTCCACATCCACCATCACCTCCACATCCACCATGACATCCACATCCACCACCACATCCACCACATTCACCACCACCGCATCCACCACATTCACCACCACCGCATCCACCACCACATATACCACCGCATCCACCACCACCATGACCTCCACATCCACCACCACATCCACCGTCACATCCACCGCCACATCCACCACACCCACCACCACCACACCCACCACCACCCCATCCACCACAACCACCCCATCCACCACCACCACCACCACATCCACCACCACCACATCCACCATCACCACATCCACCTCCACATCCACCACCACATCCACCACCACATCCACCGCATCCACCACCACATCCACCACCACATCCACCATCACCTCCACATCCATGACATCCACCGCCACATCCACCACCACATCCACCACCACCACATGCACCACCACCACATCCACCACCATATCCACCACACCCACCACCACCACATCCACCGCATCCACCACCACCACATCCACCACCACATCCACCACCACATCCACCGCATCCACCACATCCACCACCACATCCACCACCACATCCACCACCACATCCACCACCACATCCACCGCATCCACCACCACATCCACCACCACATCCACCATCACCTCCACATCCATAACATCCACCGCCACATCCACCACCACATCCACCACCACCACATGCACCACCACCACATCCACCACCATATCCACCACACCCACCACCACCACATCCACCGCATCCACCACCACCACATCCACCACATCGACCAGCACCACAACCACATCCACCGCATCCACCACATCCACCACCACATCCACCACATCCACCACCACATCCACCGCATCCACCACCACATCCACCACCACATCCACCACCACATCCACATCCACCATGACATCCACATCCACCACCACATCCACCACATCCACCACCACCGCATCCACCACCACATACACCACCACATACACCACCACATACACCACCACATCCACCACCACATCCACCGCCACATCCACTGCCACATCTTATCCACCACCACATCCACCACACCCACCACCACCACATCCACCACACCCACCACCACTACATCCACCACCACCACCCCATCCACCACCACCACCGCATCCACCACCACCACCGCATCCACCATCACCACATCCACCGCACCCACCACCACATCCACCACCACATCCACCATCACCTCCACATCCACCATGACATCCACCGCCACATCCACCGCCACATCCACCACCACCACATTCACCACATGCAGCACCACCACATTCACCACATGCACCACCACCACATCCACCACCACATCCACCACACCCACCACCACACCCACCACCACCACATCTACCGCATCCACCACCACCACATCCACCACCACATCCACCACATCCACCACCACATCCACCACATCCACCACCACATCTACCACATCCACCACCACATCCACCACCACATCAACCGCATCCACCACCACATCCACCACCACATCCACCATCACCTCCACATCCATAACATCCACCGCCACATCCACCACCACATCCACCACCACCACATGCACCACCACCACATCCACCACCATGTGGTGGATATGGTGGTGGATGTCACCACCATATCCACCACACCCACCACCACCACATCCACCGCATCCACCACCACCACATCCACCGCATCCACCACCACCACATCCACCACATCGACCAGCACCACAACCACATCCACCGCATCCACCACATCCACCACATCCACCACCACATCCACCACCACATCCACCACCACATCCACCATCACCTCCAAATCCACCATGACATCCACATCCACCACCACATCCACCACCACCGCATCCACCACCACATACACCACCACATACACCACCACATACACCACCACATACACCACACCCACCACCACCACATCCACCACCACATCCACCGCAACCACCACCACCACATCCACCACCACATCCAACACATCCACCACCACTTCCACCACCACCGCATCTACCACCACCACCGCATCCACCACCACCACCGCATCCACCATCACCACATCCACTGCATCCACCACCACATCCACCACATCCACCACCACATCCACCACCACATCCATCACCTCCACATCCACCATGACATCCACCTCCACATCCACAACCACCACATCCACCACATGCACCACCACCGCATCCACCACCACATCCAAAACCACATCCACCACACCCACCATCCACATCCATCACCACATCCACCACATCCACCACCACCACATCCACCACCACATCCACCACATCCACCACCACATCCACCACCACATCCAACACATCCACCACCACTTTCACCACCACCACATCCAACACATCCACCACCACTTCCACCACCACCACATCCACGACCACCACCGCATCCACCACCACCACATCCACCACCGCCACATCCACCGGATTCACCACCACCACATCCACCGCATCCACCACCACATCCACCACCACATCCACCACCACATCCACCATCACCTCCACATCCACCGCCACATCCACCACCACATCCAGCATCACCACCACATCCACCGCCACATCCACCACATCTACCACATGCACCACCACCGCATCCACCACCACATCCAACACCACATCCACCACCACATCCACCACACCCACCACCACCACATCCACCACCACCACATCCACCACCACCACATCCACCACCACATCCACCACCACATCCACCACCACATCCAACACATCCACCACCACTTCCACCACCACCGCATCCACGACCACCACCGCATCCACCACCACCATATCCACTGCATCCACCACCACCACATCCACCGCATCCACCACCACCACATCCACCGCATCCACCACCACATCCACCACCACATCCACCACCACATCCACCACCACATCCACTGCCACATCCACCACCACATCCACCATCACCGCCACATCCACCATCACCACCACATCCACCACATCCACCACCGCATCCACCACCACATCCACCACGACATCCACCACACCCACCACCACCACATCCACCGCATCCACCACATCCATCACATCTACCACCACATCCAACACATCCACCACCACATCCACCACCACTTCCACCACCACCGCATCCACCACCACCATATCCACCGCATCCACCACCACCACATCCACCGCATCCACCACCACCACATCTACCGCATCCACCACCACATCCACCACCACATCCACCACCACATCCACTGCCACATCCACCACCACATCCACCATCACCGCCACATCCACCACATCCACCACCGCATCCACCACCACATCCACCACCACATCCACCACCACATCCACCACCACATCCACCACCACATCCACCACACCCACCACCACCACATCCACCGCATCCACCACATCCACCAAATCCACCACCACATCCAACACATCCACCACCACTTCCACCACCACCGCATCCACCACCACCACCGCATCCACCATCACCACATCCACCGCATCCACCACCACATCCACCTCATCCACCACCACATCCACCACCACATCCACCACCACATCCACCACCACATCCACAACCACCACATCCACCACATGCACCACCACCGCATCCACCACCACATCCAACACCACATCCACCACCACATCCACCACCACATCCACCACACCCACCACCACATCCATCACCACATCCACCACATCCACCACCACATCCATCACCACATCCACCACCACATCCACCACATCCACCACCACATCCAACACATCCACCACCACTTCCACCACCACCACATCCAACACATCCACACCACTTCCACCACCACCACATCCACGACCACCACCGCATCCACCACCACCACATCCACAACCGCCACATTCACCACCACCACATCCACTGCATCCACCACCACATCCACCACTACATCCACCACCACATCCACCATCACCTCCACATCCACCACCACATCCAGCATCACCACCACATCCACCGCCACATCCAGCACATCCACCACATGCACCACCACCGCATCCACCACCACATCCAACACCACATCCAACACCACATCCACCACCACATCCACCACACCCACCACCACCACATCCACCACCACCACATCCACCACCACATCCACCACCACCACATCCACCACCACCACATCCACCACCACCACATCCACCACCACATCCACCACCACTTCCACCACCACCGCATCCACCACCACCATATCCACCGCATCCACCACCACCACATCCACCGCATCCACCACCACCACATCTACCGCATCCACCACCACATCCACCACCACATCCACCACCACATCCACTGCCACATCCACCACCACATCCACCATCACCGCCACATCCACCACATCCACCACCGCATCCACCACCACATCCACCACCACATCCACCACACCCACCACCACCACATCCACCGCATCCACCACATCCACCACATCCACCACATCCACCACCACATCCAACACATCCACCACCACTTCCACCACCACCGCATCCACCACCACCACCGCATCCACCATCACCACATCCACCGCATCCACCACCACATCCACCTCATCCACCACCACATCCACCACCACATCCACCACCACATCCATCACCTCCACATCCACCATGACATCCACCTCCACATCCACAACCACCACATCCACCACATGCACCACCACCGCATCCACCACCACATCCAACACCACATCCACCACCACATCCACAAGACCCAGCACCACATCCATCACCACATCCACCACATCCACCACATCCACCACCACATCCACCACATCCACCACCACATCCAACACATCCACCACCACTTCCACCACCACCACATCCAACACATCCACCACCACCACCACCACATCCACCACCGCATCCACCACCACCACCGCATCCACCACCACCACATCCACCACCGCCACATTCACCACCACCACATCCACCGCATCCACCACCACATCCACCACTACATCCACCACCACATCCACCATCACCTCCACATCCACCACCACATCCACCACCACATCCAGCATCACCACCACATCCACCGCCACATCCAGCACATCCACCACATGCACCACCACCGCATCCACCACCGCATCCACCACCGCATCCACCACCGCATCCACCACCACATCCAACACCACATCCAACACCACATCCAACACCACATCCACCACCACACCCACCACCACCACATCCACCACCACCACATCCACCACCACCACATCCACCACCACCACATCCACCACCACATCCACCACCACATCCACCACCACATCCAACACATCCACCACCACTTCCACCACCACCGCATCCACGACCACCACCGCATCCACCACCACCATATCCACCGCATACACCACACCCACCACCACCACATCCACCACCACATCCACCGCATCCACCACCACCACATCCACCGCATCCACCACCACATCCACCACCACATCCACCACCACATCCACCACCACATCCACCACCACATCCACCACCACATCCACCACCACATCCACATCCACTGCCACATCCACCACCACATCCACCATCACCGCCACATCCACCACATCCACCGCATCCACCACCACATCCACCACCACATCCACCACCACATCCACCGCATCCACCACATCCACCACCACATCCAACACATCCACCACCACTTCCACCACCACCGCATGCACCACCACCGCATCCACCACCACCACATCCACCACCATATCCACCACATCATCCACCACCGCACCCACCACCAAATCCAGCACACCCACCATCATTTCCACCACTACATCCACCACCACATCCACCACCACATCCACCACCACTTTCACCACCACCACATCCTCCACCACCACCACATCCTCCACCACCACCACATCCACCACCACCACCACATCCACCACCACCACATCCACCCCCACATCCACCCCCACATCCACCCCCACATCCACCACCATCACCACCACATCCACCATCATATATATATTTATTTACTTGTTAAGCGCGGCTGCCACCCAAAGGGTATCCTGGCGCTGAGACTGTGTCTATCCAGCAGACAGACTACCATTATATTGCTCTGGGGAACAAAAAGGTCTTGAGGTCCTTTTTAAAAGAGATAAAATCTTGTCTACACCTCAGCATCAGCGGGAGGGTGTTCCAAAGAGTAGCGGCCGTGAAACTAAAAGCACGTCCACCCATCCTCACTCTATTGATCCTAGGGACCGTCACTAGAAACGCAGAGGAGGATCTTAAAGGTCTGGCAGCGCAGTACCAGGAGAAAAGATTTTGGAGCGGCATCGGCCCCTGTCCATGCAAAGCCTTAAAAACAAGGCATAGCGCCTTGAAGGAAATTCTCTGTTGGACCGGTAACCAATGCAGATCAGCCAATGCGCCAGAAGAGGAGGCAGAGCGAGGACGGGATAGGGCCAATTGGGCCGCCATATTTTGGATCCTCTGCAGCTTTAAGATCAAAGTTTTTGGGGCTCCCAGAAGTAGTGCATTGCAATAGTCTAATCGACTAAGAATAGAGCTGCGCACTACCTCTGCCCTTGCCTCCTCCGGAAGAAGCGGTAAGATCTTACGTAGGGCACAAAGTAAGCCCATACAGCCCGCTATAGTTCTATTCACAGAGGCATCAAGCTGCAGGTTGGGTTCAAACAGAACTCCCAAATTACGGGCCGACTCAGCAGCCTCTACCGTACCTGGAATAGATGTGGGCCAAAAATCGTCCGGAAGCGGACGAGGGGTACGGTCTAGGGAGCAACGAAGAACCTCCGTTTTAGATCCATTGAATTGAAGCGAGTTGGCTCGCAGCCACTCAGCTGTAGCCGACATACAGCAGTGGAAAGTGTCTCTCGATATTGCCTTAGTGCCCTCAAATGAAAAAATCAATTGAGTGTCATCGGCATAATTAATAACAGATATGCCGAATGACTTTATCAGGGCAAACAGAGGTCGAAGATACAGATTGAACAAGATCGGACTGATCGCCGACCCCTGGGGGACGCCCTGATTCACTTGTTGTATGGCAGATCGAAAAGGTGGTAGTGCCACTGCCTGCTGTCTATTGCTGAGATAAGATGTTATCCATCTCAAAGCCAGGCCAGTTACTCCTGTACTCTGAAGACGGTCCAGTAGTACTGCATGGTCCACTGTGTCGAACGCGGCCGACATGTCAAGCAGCACTAAAAATGCTGACTTGCCCATGTCGACACGCGCTCGTAGATCGTCCAACACAGTGACCAGTGCAGCCTCCGTGCCGTGAGCCGGCCTAAAGCCGAACTGCGATGTATCCAGGCAGGAGTTGTTTTCCAGAAAGCTGGATAATGTTCTTGTGGCCCACTTCTCCACAACCTTTATTATGAAAGGTAGAAGCGAAATGGGCCTATAGTTGGCCGGGCTTGAAGGGTCCAAGGAAGCCTTCTTCAGCAATGGTGTAACAATTGCCATCTTCCAGCTATCTGGAACTGTAGCTGTACTCAGAGACTGGCAGCAAATGGCATGGAGCGGAGGGAACAGCTCATTTTGAAATGCCTTCCAGATCTTATGAGGCATAGGATCAAGTGGTGATCCTGAAGACACACCATTCGCCAGAAGGCAGAATTCCTCCAGAGAAGGACTAGGAAAGCAGGACAACTGGGCCGCCGCGAGGGTGCGTTCTGCAAGGGAAGGCAAGGAAGATGTAGACTGGCCGGAGATCTGAAGTCCGCTCAGAATTTTCCTAATCTTCTCCTCAAACGCAGAGGCCACAGAGTCACATAATTCCTGGGAGACAGGGATAGCAGAAGCAATACAAGGCGGGTTGGCTAGATTGTCGACCGCTTTAAACAAAGCCTGCGATTTGTTAGAGGCCTTGGCCAGCGTGTCTGCCAAAAATTGGGCCTTGGCCTTCTTCAGCTGAGTCTTATATTCCTGCAAGGTCGCTTTATATGCTACCTTATCTGACTCCCTATAGTCTCTCCTCCAAAGTCATTCCGCCTGTTTACAGCGAAGTTTGTGCTGTCCAAGATCATCAGTGAACCAGGCATTAGTTCTTCTGGGTCTGTTCCTCACTTTCCTTAAAGGAGCCAGTTCATCCAGAGATGTCACAATCTGCTGGCAGAGCACCTGATAGCTTTTATCTGCACTATCCTTCACCATAAATGGTCTGGGCAGCAAGGTAGGTCTAGTTGGATGTTTCAGAAGACGGGACCATTGCCTACTGATCTTAGTAACACTTGGATCACCTGTCCTTAGTGAACCGGGCAAGGAGATAGACAGTAGGACTAGTGCGTGATCAGTCCAACATTGATCCACGACCTCTCCCACTACGACTAGGTCTTTATTGGCAAATACAAGATCTAGAGTATGCCCTTTAACGTGAGTAGGTGCCGAAACCAGCTGTGCAAGTTGTATATTGCTACATGCTTGGCAAAGTTCTCTATATGCCAGATCTTGAGGGCCAGAAGGCCAAAGGTTAAAGTCACCTAACACTAATAGTCTAGTGTGGGAGTTTGAAAGGTCGTAGATAAGGTCAATCAATGGCTGAATGGCCGTGGTGGTTGAAGAGGGTGGTCTATAGCATAAAAGTCCTGTTACCAAAGTGCCGCTCTGGGCCGTGATGGAAAAGCCCATAATCTCGAACCCTAATACCTCCTTCACCTCCAACTGTGTGAGGGAGATTGAGTCTTTAAATATATAGCCTATACCGCCCCCTCTGCCAGTTGTTCGAGGGGAGTGTTTTATAAGATAGCCCGGAGGACAGGCCCACCCAAGTTCCACTGCACAGTCTGACTTAGTCCAAGTTTCTGTTACGAAAAGGACATCTAGATGTAAAGAGTCTATCAAAGAGCAATTTCCGTGTGGTGTTTTACAAGAGATCGAGCATTCAGTAGACCACAAGAAAGGACTGTGGAAGAGGGATGGATCGTAGAACAGTCCTTACCAGCATTAGTAGCCACCTGGAAGTCCTGAGAATCTACTAAAGGATCCAACGCACAAAGAGTGGCCGAGGCGAACGCACCGGGCGCACCCGGGACGCGAACGGGCGCAAACGGGCTTACCTCTGGCGCACCTCCGGCGCGCACCCGCTGCGCGTCATCGCTGCGCTCTGACCGTCTGCCCATTATTTATAGCCCTACACGTGGGAGGAGTGTGAGGGGAGGAACTAGTCCCCTAACAAAGATGGCGCCCGTAAATCGGCTGCCACGAATGCCCTCTCAAAGATGGCGGCCGCAAAAGCCCCAGTATCGGTCCCTAGCTGCCCTGATTCCTGCAAATGCAGGGTGATACTGTCATCACCACCACCACCACCACATCCACCACCACCATATCCCCCAGATCCACCACCACCACATCTATATGTGTTTGTGTGTGTGTGTGTGTGTGTGTGGCTCTGTGTGTGTGTGTGTAGGTGCAAATGCAATGTTCTTGGATTTTCGTCACAATAAAATACACTGAACATAATCTTCACAAAAGTTATTTACAAACGTTTAAGCTATTGCCATTATAAATTACATTAATTTTTTTTAAGTATTAATTATTTACAAAATTAAAAGCCATTGTTATTTGTAAAATCAATACATCTAAGTCACGTAAATACAACACACATTGCATTACAAATGCTATAGGTGTGACATTTGCAAAAGTTAAACCTATTGACATTGTAACTGACAAAGCTATTAATTTTGCTATTTTCAAAACCAACACATAAATAAAAAAAGTGTCATTTACAATACCAATCGCTCAAACTTTCCTAATGCGAGACCTATTGCATTTCCAATGCTTGTTTGATATATGCTTTGAGTGGCCACCGGCCTCATTCAAAAACGTGCAACTTGTATATGTTATATTGTGCTGTTGTTTAAACGCTTGTGCTCCATTGCTCATAAAGTGTAGTGGGGATTATTCTGAGAATAAATACATATATTTTTATAATATATAACTTGTGTGGTGTCCTTTCATTTGGTATTACAGGATTGCATATGGTAAAACAGCTGGCTCCACATGTCCTCTTGAGTTAAGCCTAAGACTGCTTAGGTCCATGCTACCCCTAGGATTGCTTGTCTATAAGGTTGACTTACAACCACCACCATAAGGGATTGTTTGGACTGATACAGGGTGCCCACAGAACTGTGGACATCATACATCAGACCAACTTCTCACATTGGTGAGCAGCGGTACGGATTTGAGCTTGCTATTGTTTTACCTTTGCAATCTTTTTATCAAATTGAAAGATCACATTAAGTACCATAGGTACATATAAACAAAGCTTAGCATATTTAAGTTCTACTGAACTTAGTAGTTGTAGGTAGAAGGGCTTAGCATACCCTGACTACAACTCACTAGCAAGGTACAGTAGGAAAACACTTAGTGTAGGTAGGTGCATCACTTACACCACACTAGAGTCATGTCTGGCACAGGTGAAGCTACAGGCTCTCTACCTGTGACGGTTCACCTTCCACAGGCAACCTCCAACTATGACAAATTCAGCCATAGAGACTTGAGTGCCTTGTGCACTGCAAGGAAGCTGAGAAAGGGTCACAACCCTACCATTCCTATCATGGTGGCCATCCTAGAAAAGGATGACCTTGAGAAAGCTAGAATAGTTCCCTCAGGATCAGGAGAAGGAGTTAGCCCCCCAGATACTGAGAACACCTCCCCAGAAGTAGAAAATGAGGAGGCAGACCCTGAATCAAATGGTGAAGAGTCAGATCAGGATCAAGGGGTTAGCCAGGTACCAGTTGGGAGGCTTAGCCGGGCCAACTTGGACCTACATGGAAATGGAGAGGGCCAGCCCCTTCCCAGAGTACATAACAGGATTCTCCCAGGCAATAGGAGAGAAGCCCTTCCAGGGATTCTCACATTTCTAGTGCCTCAAGAGAATCACAGAGAGGAATGACTTCCCCTCAAAGAAGAGAGCATAGGGCCAGGATGAGAGCAGTTAATCTCCAAATAGAAAGAGGAATTAGCCCGGGCCCAAGCTAGACTAGCTTTTGCAAGAGAGCAGAAGTTAAGTGGGGAGACTCCCACTGGTGGCAGCATTATCCCAAGAGATAAAGACAGGTCCTATGACAATAGAAACCTGAGTAAGATTGTGCCCCCCTACAGAGATGGGGATGATATCCACAAATGGATAACTGCTCTGGAGAGGGCCTGCATGGTACAGCAGGTCCCTCAAGATCAATGGGCAGCAATCTTGTGGCTCTCCTTTTCTGAGAAAGGGAGAGATAAGCTCCTCACAGTTAGACCTGAGGATGCCAAAAACTACTCTGTCTTGAAGAGTGCTCTTATTGAAGGGTTTGGCCTAACCACTGAGCAATACAGGTTGTTGTTCAGAGACACCCAAAAAGCACAGACTCAAGACTGGACTGATTTTGTTGATTGTGCCACTAAGGCTCTGGAGGGTTGGTTGCAGGGAAGTAAAGTTCCAGACTATACAGAATTGTACAATCTTATAATGAGAGAGCAGATCCTTAATAACTGTACAAACCAGCTGTTGCATCAACACCTTGTAGACTCTGATCTGACCTCTCCCCAAGAATTGGGAAAGAAGGCAGACAAATGGGTCAGGACAAGGGTTAAGCAGAAACCCCAGAACCAAGGAGGTGATCAGAAGAAAGCAGATCAGAACGGTGGAAATCAGAAAGATAAAGACCAGAAGTCTTCTACAGGCCCCCAAACTAATAATAAGGAGGGTGGTTCCCAAAATGGAAACAAGAAAAAGAAGAATGATGGCCCAAAGAAACCTTGGTGCAACTTTTGCAAGTCCACGTCTCATTGGGGAAGTGAATGCACTTAGAGAAACCCAGTTCCTACCACTGCAGTCCCTAAGACACCTGCACCCCCTAGTATAGTTAGCAGTGGTAGTGCACAACCCAAGGGGATAGTAGGGTTAACCCTGGGATCTGAGGGGGAGACTGGCTTAGTCAGGATCCCTACTCAGTCAATTCTGATCTGTGAGGGGGACATAGCCATGTCCTCTACTATAAGTCCTAGTAACCTGGGCAAGTACAGGCAGACGCCTTTAATTAATGAGAAACTGGCTCAGGCCTACAGGGACACTTGTGCCAGTGTCACTATGGTGACACCTAACTTTGTGGACCCTGAACAGATGATACTAGGTGAGAACTACCCAGTGACCAATGCTAGCAATGCCACTACTACCCATAGTGCGGCTGTTGTTAATTTCTCCTGGGGAGGGGTAACTGGCCTCAAAAGAGTTGTTAGTGCAGACCTCCCAGTTGACTGTTTGTTGGGCAATGATCTGGAGGAATCATTATGGTCAGAAGTGGAGTACAGGACTCATGCAGAAATGCTAGGGATTTCAGCACATGTCCTTGCTGTAACCAGGTCCCAGGCCAAGAAGTGCCTACCTGAACCTGTGGTGGATCTTGAAACAATAGACCAACCACAACCCAAGAGACGGAGCAAGAGGGTCAAGGCAGAGTCTTCCCACTTGCCCCAGGTTGAGGATCAGACCTCACAGGAGGGTGATTATGTGATCCAAGAGGAGACTGTCTCTGAAGAGCTTGAACCTGATCAGGTTGAGTTTCTGGGGACAGGGGGACCCTCAAGGGCAGACCTGGGGCAGGCTCAGTTGACTTGCCCTTCACTTGAACCCCTCAGACAGCAAGCTGCTGCTGAGGCTGCAGGAAATGCTCAAGGTACCCATAAAGTGTATTGGGATGATGGGCTCCTTTATTCAGAGGCTAGAGACCCCAAGCCTGGTGCAACCAGGAGGTTGGTCATACCTTTGCAATTTAGGGGCTTCCTTCTAACCTTGGCCCATGATATTCTCCTTGCAGTACACTTAGGCCAGAACAAGACTTGGGACAGGCGTGTCCCTCACTTTCACTGGCCTCATATGTCAGAAGATGCCAAGGAGTTTTGTCGCTCCTGTGTCACCTGCCAAGCCAGTGGCAAATCAGGTGGCACCACAAAGGCCCCCCTTATACCTCTACCTGTGGTGGGGGTGCCCTTTGAGAGAGTTTGGATTGACATTGTTGAACCAATGGATCCCCAAACAGCATATGGGCACAGATTTATCCTGGTGGTAGTGGATCATGCCACCAGGTACCCAGAGGCAATTCCCCCGAGGACCACAACAGCTCCTGTTGTGGCAAGGGCCCTACTTGAAGTTTTCTCCAGAGTGGGCTTTCCAAAGGAGGTACTTTCAGACAGAGGTACAAACTTTATGTCTGGATACTTAAAGGCAATGTGGAAGGAGTGTGGAGTGAACTACAAGTTCACCACACCCTGAAACCCACAGTGCAATGGGCTTGTGGAGAGATTCAACAAGACCCTCAAGGGAATGATAAAAGGTACCTGAAAAGCTCAGGCGTAGATGGGACATCCTTTTACCCTGCTTACTCTTTGCTTACAGAGAGGTCCCACAGAAGGGAGTTGGCTACAGCCCTTTTGAACTTTTGTTTGGCCACCCTGTGAGGGGTCCATTGTGTCTTGTGAGGGAAGGATGGGAGTTACCTCTCAAAAAGCCTAAACTTGATATTGTGGACTATGTACTTGGTCTCCGTTCCAGGATGGCTGAGTACATGGAGAAAGCATCCAAAAACCTGGAGGCCAGCCAAGAATTACAGAAAGCTTGGCATGACCAAAAGGCTGTTATGACTGAATACCAGCCAGGGCAGAAGGTGTGGGTGTTGGAGCCAGTGGCCCCAGCAGCTCTCCAGGACAAATGGTCTGGACCCTACACCATACTGGAAAAGAAGGGGGAGGTCACCTACTTGGTGGACCTTGAAATCCCTAGGAGCCCCCACAGGGTTCTCCATGTGAGCAGGTTGAAAGCATTTGTTGACAGGGAAGACTTGGGCTTGCTCATGGCTACAGATGGGGATCAGGAGGAAGAGAGTGACCCTCTCCCAGACCTGCTCTCCCAAAACACAGATGATGGCTCAGTTGATGGAGTAGCCTTGGCAGGCAGCCTCACTGACCAGCAACAGATGGAATGCACACAGGTTTTGCAAGCCCATAGACACATGTTTTCACTCACACCCAGTCAGACTAACTGGTGCACCCATGTGGGGGACACTGGTGATAGTCTACCTGTGAAGAATAAAATGTACAGGCAACCTGACCATGTCAGAGATTGTATCAAGGCTGAGGTGCAGAAAATGTTAAAACTTGGAGTGATTGAGCCATCAGAGAGCCCCTGGGCCAGCCCAGTAGTCCTTGTGCCAAAACCTCATACCCAAGATGGAAAGAAAGAAATGAGATTTTGTGTGGACTATAGAGGTCTCAATGCTGTCACTAGGACAGATGCTCATCCCATTCCAAGGGCAGATGAGCTCATTGATAAATTGGCTTCTGCCAAATATCTGAGCACATTTGACTTTGTGATGTATTCCTATAGGTTCTGTATCGATCCCCCTATTCCTGACCCTATTCTGGTTAACAAGTTAACTAGCAGCCATCCCATGATGCAGAAACCGTTATCTGATTACGCCAGACCACGGCACATGAGCGCCGTATCCGATTAGGTCATAACGCTTGCCATCTAATTAGGCAAAGCAATATTCCTCCAGCCCCTGATAAGGCATACGGAGTTCTCAAAACAAATCAAACCTATGACAACCTGGGAAAAACCCTGCGGCCATTGTTTTGATTTCACCGAGAACTTCAGTAAAAGAATGTGCTAACGACCAGCTCGTATGACATCCTTATTGACGTATCTATGTCCATCCTTACGTCAATCTCGGCACCTTACAGGTATAAATATTACCGATATTGCCTTAAGCAAAGACACGCGGTGGTGACGAGATCGGAGCAGCGAGACTTGCCGAAGCCTAGCAGAGAGCGAAGCCCACTGGCACTGCCCCGCCTTCCTGACGCGCTGAGAACGAGACGCTGTTTTCTCCTGCCGAGAAATCCAGCTCCGGCGCTTCCGAGCAGCCCTCGCAGGCAGCTTGGAATATCGAGACCTCAGACGAGAGATACTATCCCTCAACCATCCTAGATATCAGGTACAGAGCTGAATAACCCCTTGCAGAGAATTCTTGAGTCAATCACTTGGCAAAACAAACTTAACTTAAACAGCTACTTTCTATCCCCGCCCACGTATTAGGCTTAGGTCAGGTACACTGGGGTAGGCGTAGTTAGAAGCACCAGTTGAGTACTATTAGTCAAATGTATATGTGTATGTATATATTCTGTCCATTTTAAATAACGTATGGCTTAGAAACCATATCAATGTTTTTACAGTATTATTTTATAATTCTGCTTTTATTGTATGCACTTTACTTAACCATAAGTATTGCGATAATATCGATTCATTTATCTTGTACGAGAAAAGAGACTGATCAATAAATAACATCTTTTATTGAACACGCCCGTCTCTTCCTTTTCTCTACAATCTGGTGAAACTAAGAATGCACGTACTGACTGAGTAAAATAAGTTGTCTTTTGTTTTCACACGACTCTAGAGATACACTCTTGATTAGGGGAGAGCAAAGTTGTCATGTTCTATGGTTGTCAGAAACTAAATCCCTTCTTGTCTATCCAGGGAGGTTCAACTCCTCCTTGTCTATTCGAGAAAGTTTCTAGTAAACTCTGAGCTAGCTGGCAAACCCAAAACTTTAAGTCTAATATCGACAGTAGAAGACCTAGTTAACGTCTGGTCTAGGTCTATACTATTGGAGGTATTATTCCAATGCGCAGAGCCTATTGGGATAATAGGAACTACACTACATGGCGCCCAACGTGTTTGGATAGGCGATAAAAATAACGCAAGACTTTAGAGTAACTCAGTCGTGCTCTTTCACTCAGACCCCTTTTTCCCATAATACTCCAAAGACGTCTGGAGTGGGTGAGAGGTAAAATCCGCCAAACCTCGCAGGAGGGAACTCCTATGTATGGTTCTTGGTTCAATCAACGTTGAAGGATACACTGTTCCAAAATATTGTGCATCTAATCTTTGTCTCCATAGAAACCTGATCTGCAAATAAATAAAATAATCTTCTTGACAATAGTATGTCAGAAACTGAAGAAGAAAGGGAGACAGCTAGAATAGCAGCTGAACTCCTAGTAGCAGAGAATACTCTGCTGGAAAATGACCCAGATGCAATACTCATCCCGGTCAACATAAGGAAATCTATAACCCTAAAACTTATAGACAATGGACTGACACCAAGAGGTGGTACAGTCATATTCGTAATTGAGGCACACGAATATCGGCAGACAGAGGTATTCTATTCATGGATAAACTTTCCAGCAGCAAATGCTGTAACAAAGGAGTTCCACTATTATAAAATAGAGGAACCACCGGATACCTACACTCCTTTCGAGGAAGTGGAAGTACCACTCAAATTCCAAGAGCACCTGCTCTTGTTTAATGGCGCCCTAAAACATAATAATCACATCACCAGGCTCGGTCCACTAGGTAGACCAGGAGCAACGTGGCCGGTCCTAGCCGGATACACACCACATCCAGACATCGAAAGAATGTCTGCAGCAGATGTTTCAGTACAACTAAAACAACTAATTAAAATATATAGACAACTAGTCCAATATGTAATGCGGACTTCAACCATCCAACCTGTAGTTAAAATTCCACAGCTGACCCCACATCAGGGGAACACAAATAAAATTACACCACAGAACATACAGTCCTGCCTAGGTAAAGTACCAGCTAAACGGGAACAAATACCATTCTGGTTAGCACAAAAAATCACCCAAATAGAGGCGGTGTTTCCAGACACCACCCCTGTGGATAAACACAGGATTCTGACTATCTGTCTTCCAATGGGAATCGCACCACACGTGGAGGACTGTGACACTTGGGGTACAGTCTTTGCTTCCATTTACACAAAAACACATGGTGTACCATCCATGTCGGTAATACCAGATGTGCTAAAACAAATTCAAGACAAATACGGTCCAGAACCCGCTTTAACTCTCGGTATGAAATTACTAAAAGACTTCAAGCAGGTCTCGGCAATATTACTAGCCAACATAAAAGGAGAAGCAGCGAATGTGGCGATCCGCCAGAGGTTAAAAGAGACAGATATAGCTGACCAACCAGCTGAAATTGCCAGAATTATAGAAAAATCCTATGAAGAACTAGGTAGAGATAGTTTGGGTGGAATACCAGTGAAGCCCCAACTAATTGAAAGTCCTGAAAAAATATTTATTAAAAATAATCTAAACAGTCAAAAGAAGAACTGGGATGGAAACAAACAATCCAATCCAAAAGAAAAGAGATTCCAGTCCAGAGGAAGGTCTCCTCGGCGGAGAGAAAGATCTCCGGACCAAGGACCCAAGTCTCCCCAAAGGGAGCCCTCTGTGAAAAAATACAACCTTAGAAATAGGGATAACATAAAGAAACCGGATAGATATCAAGATTTTGATACACGTCCCTCTCAATCTTTTCAGACTTCCTCGCAGAAATCGGAAAGAAGAGGACGATCGGAACCCAGGGAAGGGCACGTCAAGTCCAAAGACAAGGAACCTGCTCATCCAAATAAAAAATTACAGTTTCCAAAGAAGAAGGTAGCCAGTATTAAAGTATTCAACAATGCCGAGAATACTGAGGGCACAGCTGAAAAACGGAGAGTGGGCTCAGACAATGCTAGACAGCGCAGCAGAAGTGAGCATAGCACGCAAAGTCCTTATGAATCATCTGGAGACAGTGGACACGAATGAATACATTCAGGTGGAAACTGCAGACACCAGAGTTAGCAAACCTCACAAAATATATGAAATAACTTTACGTATAGAAGGGGATAAGACTAGGAAAATAAGGGGCCTTTTTTGGGATAATCTCTCCAAGGGCTATGACATCCTTCTAGCTGAAAAAGATTGGCCACCAGAGTTTGTCAGGGAGTGCCCACATGGCGAAGAAATAATTATGCCTGCCTTCTCAAATCATATTCCAATTCATATAAAATATACACTTGCAAGAAAGTGGGCAGTAGCTCAAGCTCCTACTTCATATAAAAATCATATAGGATGGGATGAGGACTCTCCTCCTCACAAAATCCAGTTAAAATCACAACCTACTGCACAAAGGCAGTATCCAATCAAGCAAGAAGCTAAAAAGCAGGTAAAAAAAATTCTAGATCAACTAGAATACCAGGGGGTGATTGAAACTTGCACCTCACAAATGAACAACCCTTTGTTTCCTGTCTCCAAACCAGACAATTCATATCGTCTAGTTTTGGATTACAGACACCTTAACTCATGTTGCAAAACTTTTGCAGTACAAAACTCGCATAGTGCTGCACTAATGAATAACATAGTGCGCAAAAAATACAAAACAACATTAGACATCTCTAATGGATTCTTTTGTCAGAATATAGCACCAGAGAGTAGATACTTGTCTGCGTTCTCAATAAATGGCGCTCAAAAAGAATTCTGTCGGTTACCCCAGGGGTACAAGAACAGCCCAGGAGTATTCTCAGCGAGGGTAACAGAGTTACTACAAACCTATGATGACGAAACATTATCGTATGTCGACGACATATACCTAACAGACGATGACTTGGATACTCACTTGAAGAGAGTGAACACCATAATACTTGGGTTCGCGGCAGAGGGTTACAAATTCAACTTTAAAAAATCTAGAATTGCCCATCTAACAGTCCTGTTCTTAGGATATGAATTATCAAGTGAAGGCAAAAGCCTGGCTGACAATTTCCTAGAGAAATGTGCCGTACTCCAAGCACCTAGAACACTAAAAAACCTACAGTCAATTCTAGGCTTCCTAAATTTCGGAAGAACATACATTGCAAATTACGCAGAAAGGGTCAAACCCCTTTATGATCTAATAAAACCAGATTTTAAAAAAACAAATTGGACTCAAAAACACACAGAAATTCTGAGATCCTTACAAACAGATATGTTAATTAAAACAAAATTAGAAACACGTGATAACACACGCAACCTTGTGATTCGAGTCATCCCAGGAAGATGCGGATTCACATACCTGACCTCTAATGAGGGAGAAAAGGTACCAATTGCATTCAAATCACACTTGTACACTAAAGCTGAAATGAAATTTAGCCCAACGGAAAAAATTCTTACTGCAACACAGACAGCTATAGCAAAAGAACAAGCCCTTTCACAAGGTAAATGAATAATAATCGTTACACCGATACCAGCCCTAGAGGCTGTAACAAAAGCAAGCATACCGAATGCTAAAGCGCTCCATCCGAGATGGATACAATGGGCTTATTCTCTTGCTGCAACAGACGTGGCATACGAATTTGATCCTAACTTAAAAACACAAGAGTTTCTCCAATACGAATTCGAATGTCCGCCGCCGACCGAAATTCTGCCTCTAGAACGTTACGGCTGTATAATATATACAGACGGATCAGCACAACCCGCAGTAGGAGGTAAACAAGCTTACAGTGCTGCGTGTGCGATTGTAAAAGGTCGCTGGCACGATGGGAAATTCACACCAGCGGTCACTAAAACACAATCTCTAGGAGATTGTACAGCTCAGCGAGCAGAACTACTAGCATTCAAGATGGCGCTTGAAAATACCGATCGAGAATTCCCCACACTCATAGTGTGTGATTCGTATTATTGCGTTCAGTCTTACAATGAATACTTACAGATCTGGCTTCAGAATGGTTTTAAGGATGCAAAAGGAGGCACAATCAAGCATAAAATGCTTTGGGAACAAGTAGTTCTTTTACAAAAGGAACTACCAAAGACTCACGTGATACATACACTGAGTCATCAACGTGATGGCGTTCACGTTGCAGGGAATTCATTGGCTGATGAGGCCGCGAAGGCAGCTGTGCAAACGGCTTCCGTAGCTGCCATCACTCGGTCAAAAACAAAAATAGACAGCGATATATTACAAGCTGTCAGCGCTACAGTAAAAGATGCGATAGAAACACTCCCGAAAGGCTTTCCAGTAAAGTACTCATACATAACTGATGCGAATAATGTTCCATTTGCTCGAATCCCTGGAGTGGGGGATAGAGTAATTCCAAACATGGAACACAGGTCAGGACTCATCATAGCGGCACACGAAGGACTTGCTTCTGTACATGCTGGCGTCTCAGCCACAGTATCGTTATTAAAACAGAGATACTGGTGGCCACAAATGAGAAGACAAACCAGGAACTATGTTCTAGAATGTGACATATGTCAAAAAATGAAAGTATCAACAGTGAGACGACCAGCACAGACGCCCCTTCTAATCTCGGATAAA
The DNA here is from genome assembly GCF_964261635.1 of Lissotriton helveticus. Taxonomy (NCBI): domain Eukaryota; kingdom Metazoa; phylum Chordata; class Amphibia; order Caudata; family Salamandridae; genus Lissotriton; species Lissotriton helveticus. The sequence goes on along the minus strand of NC_136059.1, from coordinate 1,426,041,072 downwards.
CCATTAGCCTGTGTTTACCTGGACCACTGTGGTCCCTTACAAAGGGATGGTAACTATAAATATATCTTGGTCGCAGTGGATTCATGCACGAGATTCATATGGATGTGGCCCCAGCGAACGGCTGACGCCAGAACTGTTATAAAAGATTTGCGAGTCTTTATCGGCACATAAGCAATTGGCGTGCTGCATTCTGACCAGGGTCCTGCTTTTAGCTCTAGCGCTTATAAGGAGGCCATGGCCAGCATGGGCATTGCATTGTGGTATTCTTGTCCATTTCATCCCGAGGGAAACGGAATTGTTGAAAGAAAAAACCGTGACATAAAGCAATCTATAACAGCAAAGGTATTAGGTTCGGGAGCTGGGTGGGTCAAACATCTAATAAGTGTCCAACGTAGTCTAAACAACTTGCCAAGAAATTCTCTGAGGGGATTCAGTCCGTACGAATTACTGTTTGGGACTAGGATGCTAGTCTTAGATCTTGACAGTCAGACTTCAGTGGTGAAAGAAAAAAGCTTTGATATCAAAGATCGTTTGGCTATCTTACAGGACTTAAACGAAACAAGAAAAGACCTGAGCAACATAAAGTTGAAACAGCAGCCAACAACCACTGAAGAACCACCACCTGTCCCAGCAAGACCTGTCTGGATTCCAAAAATCGGGGATCTAGTCAGAGAAAAGATCGCGGTAAAGAAGGAATTTGGGCCTTCTTACAGAAAAGCAGTTCCTGTCTTGTCCATCAACGGGACAAGATCAGTTGTACTACCGCCACTTGCTGGTAAAAAGGAGAACCGAGTTGTATCCATCGACCTGGTAAAACCACAATCATGTGGCCGATAACAAACAGTAGGCCAAGTGGACTCCCGATAAGTAGTAGAACACCAAGGTTTGCTACAAGTACAGAGGTGCTAACTAAAAGGCTAATCACATTCGAAACGCCTACAGAACAACAAGGACTATGCAACAATGCAATGGAACTCACACCTCTGAAACCCAAATAAAAACATTTAGTAGAGACACACCAACCTACAATGAAGTAACAAATGAATATGCTGAAGCTGCAAGAAACAGTAATCCTGAAGCAATTGGAACAATAGACAGAACGGCATCCGGCTACTTCATCAACTTTGATGATTCTTCTGAAGATCTAAGTGAATCAAAGACGCAGCCATCAATAAAAACTTTTAAAGATAAAGCTAAGGAACTTTTGAAACAGCTGAAAGAAACCTATCTGATTTCTCCATGGATTGAATTTTGGGTGTCCTTTGGTGTATTTATCCTGATACTTTGGCTCATCATGATACTATGTTTGGGACGCTTCATTGAGGGAAAATATGCTAAAATGGACACAGCAAGCCAGAAAATCAACTTGATCCTCAAGCCACACACGTCTTCACACGTCAAGAAAAGAGAACTTTCTTCAGTCAATTTCACAGCCAATCCCATACCGGGTGGGGTAGCATGGGACAATACTGACTATGAAATTTATGGTCCGGTTGAAATCCTCAAATATCCACACCAAATCAAGATCTCGTTGAGTGACTTTGTAAAACCAAACTCATTTGCTGATGATTGGGACTTTGAAAGTATTAATGACATGATGTCTGACCTAGTGATGTCTGCTAAATTTACCAAACATGATTATTTGCAGGGTTCATCTAATTATGATAGTATGTACTGCTACAACCACTGTGGTAACCATTTTTTACATAAATCAGCACAACTTAGAAATGTTTTAAATTATAATCAATGGGAACATTGTGCAACCCCTCCAAAAGGAAGCTCAAGAACCTTTTATGACAAATATACATACTTTTCAGGGTTCAACACAAGTAATGCTGAAACATTTTATTTCAAATTGTCAAATAAGACAGGAACAAAAACCATGCTTACAAACACGAAATTGATATATTCTGACTCATTTTTTGAACAAATGAATACATTTGGTTTTGATTATTGGGACAAAAATGTTGAAGTAAAAAGTGTTTGGGGTACAAAAGAATGGCAAGTACAAGGTATAGAATCATTGTTTAGAGCCTGCATGATCCCAGAACAAATTATATTCTTGAATGAAACTATTCAACAAACTACCTGTCTTGGATTAGCCAAAATCAAAGATTTAAATAAACCGTCTATTCCAAAACCAACAATGAACAGCAATAACTCTGCGGATGAAGAGATAGACGTAAACTATGTATTAAACCAAAACAGAACAAATCCTGATTGGAAACAATGGTTAATCTGGCCCACAGATACTAATAACTGTCAAGACAGATTCCTGAACAAAACACAGGGGTTCACATTGACCAGGCCAGACCCTAGATATTCCCAAAGACAACACCCAGGGATAATCACCACCTACAGTGTGGGCAAACTCTGCCTTCAATGGCTAAAAACTTCCACACTGACAGAAATTAAGCAACACCTAACTTTACTTACTGATGGTGCTGACTTGCGTGATTTCATTATGGGACCGCGCAAACAGCGTCAAAAACGCTTCATAGCAGCCTCTATATATGCAGCTTACAACGAGGCCTGGAAGATAACTCAAATTGAGACAGCAGAAAGTATACGGGAAATTGACCGTATTAATTTGGAAAAATTGCTTTCTGTAGTGGACAATGGGTTAATGACTCTGTCCTCCAGAATCTTTTCATTGGACAGCATTGTGTCATCAGCAATCGACATAATATCGCAAGACTTACTGTTGTTACAACACGGTCAGTCTCAATTGCGTTCTATTGTACAGCTTGGCTGGACGTTACAAAATCTGCGTTCAGGCTATGTGCCTTGGCGTTTAATCAACACAACGTCACTATTCAATATCTTTAACCTTACTGATAAACAAATCAGTATGGCACAGAAGGGTGCTGATTATACAATCCTGAGCATTGAGAAACTCGAGAGATTACCATTGACAATGTCAGAACGACCTGTCATTGAATGGATAATACATGGGATAATTAATATTCCGATATCTACTTTCAGGTTTCAATACTGCCAAAAATATATACAGGCTGGCATGTACGAAAAATTGGGGAAAGGGTACATTAAGACAACATGGAACTTGCCCTATTCACATGCATGTGTCAGTAATAAAGGACAGAAAGTGTTTCTTAGTGGCAATAATTGTGCAATGTCACTAAGCGGTACACTTCTGTGTAATGGAATTAGTTTGCATGGAGCCTGTGAAGGGAACTCAAATAACCTTTCATGTCACCAGCTAGGCGCACCTGCAACAGAGATAGAACCATTCTTTAAAAGACTCTATAACGGGAGTTATATTCTAATTGTGGATCGCAGATGTTGTAGTCTACTGCCCGGGGTTCCTTATCTCGTTAGTACGACTGCGAAGGTCATGTGCTGTGGACGCTTATTGTTCCCTAGCTCCTTTCCAGACAGGGAGGCAAGGGCATGGCCTAACTTGAAAATTACTTCTATTCGAGTTGATACTTTAAGCAGAATGAAAACAGTGCTTCTTCAGACGCCGACCAGGCTCACGTCATCAAAAGAAACGTATGATCTCCTAGTCGCAAGGACGACTGCAGAGATTCACTCATTGTTATCAACTAATTCCCCCATACATTTCGCAGAAATCCTGAATGAAATCTTAAATATTTCTGATACCAGTGGAGTCTCAAATGTATTTAAGACAGTATTTTCGATGGCATTAACACCATTCAAAGCCATACTGGGTATTTTTCCAGACTTCGTCCATTCGATTTTTGGAGGAGTTCCCCTCATTTTGGGACTAATTGCAGGAATCCTATTCTTAGTCCTTATATTTCGTTATGGCAACCCATGTCACAGACAAAACACCCGCGACAAGGGAAGAAACAATCCGAGCCATTGGATACCGGTACCGGATATCAAAAATCCTGGGACTAACCCGGCTTAGAGACCTGAACATGACTTGGTTTCTTTCATTTCGGCCGATATGGCAAAGATGTGTTTTACCTGTATTAAGGTGCATGCTGTGCGGAGAAGAATGCGTGTTGGACGCCTGTCTGACGCTACAATCGGATGCGCCAATGGATGCAGAAACATTGTTGGGTCCGGTAAAGGCTCATGCATTGTGCTGCCCTCAACGGCTGCCAATCCTGATGACGGCATTCGTGGAAACTTCACCACTACGATTAAGGGGTAGTGAAGATCAAGATGAAAGCAGCATCGATCAGGTACAACCTTCTGTCAGCAATACTACTCAAAACGTCAATGGAGACAATCATGCACATGAATGCATGGTTACATCCTTTTCCGAGTTAGTGGAACTCTCACAGGAAGCTGTTGACCGCTTTTTCAGCAGTCTCAATGATATGATGTTCTCACCAGAGCAGAAATAACGACTCTTGAGCAAGCTAGCACACGGCGTTCCCGACACCTTGAATTTGGCCTTCAACTTTAATAATAAAGTAGCAAGATCAACTTTTCCTCCAGTCCACGGACAGCAATTTTTTTAGCAGCCCCAAAATATTTTTATAATTTTTTCGGGACACTTTTATCTTCTGCTTAAAGTAAGAACTATTCTTAGAGAACTAATTTCTGTTTTTAGCAACTTCATAGACATTAGCTGCCCGCTGATATGTTCATAAATATATTTTTTTCTTGAACTGTGATGAAGTGGTCTCAAACTTTTCTTCTGTATTAAGAGCCATTTCATGTGTAATTCTCATATTCGATTACTAATAATGTATACATATGCGTGATTAATTTAGCATTAGTCTACTGCTTAAGTGCATATAGTACATATGGCTATTTTATTTTCCCGTACATTACATAATTTCGAAATGCATTATATGTATTTTGGGGTGGTAAGGTATACACGATACTCTACAGTGTGTTTTACTATGCCTAGATTCGTAAATATGGCCATAGTTAGCGTGGAGTGGGTGTGATGTATTCCTATAGGTTCTGTATCGATCCCCCTATTCCTGACCCTATTCTGGTTAACAAGTTAACTAGCAGCCATCCCATGATGCAGAAACCGTTATCTGATTACGCCAGACCACGGCACAGGAGCGCGTTATCTGATTAGGTCATAACGCTTGCCATCTAATTAGGCAAAGCAATATTCCTCCATCCCCTTCAACATCTTTTATTGAACACGCCCGTCTCTTCCTTTTCTCTACAATCTGGTGAAACTAAGAATGCACGTAGTGACTGAGTAAAATAAGTTGTCTTTTGTTTTCACACGACTCTAGAGATACACTCTTGATTAGGGGAGAGCAAAGTTGTCATGTTCTATGGTTGTCAGAAACTAAATCCCTTCTTGTCTATCCAGGGAGGTTCAACTCCTCCTTGTCTATTCGAGAAAGTTTCTAGTGAACTCTGAGCTAGCTGGCAAACCCAAAACTTTAAGTCTAATATCGACAGTAGAAGACCTAGTTAACGTCTGGTCTAGGTCTATACTATTGGAGGTATTATTCCAATGCGCAGAGCCTATTGGGATAATAGGAACTACACTACAACTTGACAGCTGGCTATTGGCAAATCAGGTTAGCTGAGGAGTCAAAGGCCAAGACAGCATTCTCTACCCCCAGTGGGCATTATCAGTTTGTGGTGATGCCCTTTGGTTTGAAGAATGCACCTGCCACCTTCCAAAGGTTGGTGAATCAAGTCCTTTCTGGGTTGGATGACTTTTGTGCAGCATATCTAGATGATATTGCTGTCTTTAGCTCTACCTGGGAGGATCACCTGATCCACCTGAAGAAGGTTCTGGAGGCCCTGCAAAAGGCAGGCCTGACTATCAAGGCTACCAAGTGCCAGATAGGGCAGAGCAAGGTTGTGTACTTGGGCCACCTAGTAGGTGGGGGTCAAGTTCAACCATTGGAGAGCAAGATCCAGGCCATACAGGACTGGGCTCCTCCAACTACCCAGACACAAGTCAGAGCCTTCTTGGGCCTGACTGGGTATTACAGGAAATTTGTAAAGAACTATGGGTCCATTGTGACACCATTGAATGATCTGACATCCAAGAAGATGCCCAAAAAGGTTCAGTGGACAGTTAGCTGTCAAAGGGCATTTGATGACCTGAAGAAGGCCATGTGCTCTGCACCAATCCTTAAGAGTCCTGACTACTCCAAACAGTTCATTGTTCAAACAGATGCTTCTGAGTTGGGGGTGGGCGCTGTGCTTTCACAACTGAATGTAGATGGTCAAGACCAGCCCATTGCTTTCATTAGCAGGAGGCTGACTCCCAGAGAGAAACGTTGGTCAGCCATTGAGAGGGAGGCCTTTGCTGTGGTTTGGGCCCTGAAGAAGCTGAGACCATACTTGTTTGGTACTCACTTCCTCATTCAGACAGACCATAAGCCCCTCTTGTGGCTTAATCAGATGAAGGGTGAAAACCCCAAACTGCTCAGGTGGTCCATTTCCCTACAGGGGATGGACTTTACAGTGGAGCACCGCCCAGGGACTGACCATGGTAATGCCGATGGTCTCTCCAGGTACTTCCACTTAGAACATGAAGACTTATCTGGTCAAGGTTAAGTTTAATGTCCCTGCGTTTGGGGGGGGTTGTGTAGGAGAGTAGGGTTTGCTATCCTATGGTCACCCCAATTTTTGCTTTTTTGCTTCACTGGTTTTCGACTTAATGTGGCTGTGGGCCTGCTAATCAGACCCACAGCCTGCTGTTCTCTCTCTAAATTCACAGACATGTACTTTAGGTACATCACCAATTTGGTACTGGACACCTTGTCAGCCCCTGTACAGTGCACTATAGGTGCCCAGGGCATAGGTGCATCCAAGGCCTACCAGGGGCTGCAGCATATCTTTTGCCACCCCTGGCTGGTACTTAAATCGACACAACTGGCTGATCCCTCAGCTGGGGCAAGGTGGTGTAATCACCCCTTGCTTAGATATAGTATACCTATATCTAAACCTATATCTGGACACATATATACCTATCAGTCACTCCTATTGCAGGCCTTAACAATCCTGGAGGCAGAGTGCTTGGTTTTATGTGAGATGGTGCTCTAGCATGAGCTGAACCCGTCTGCAGTGTTGGGACCAATTCCTCAATGCTGTTCCAGTGATACTGCCATACCATATACTCTTAAGTGCATTATAATCCTTACAGTTATTGCAACTCCGGTTTGGCTTTATCAAAACATGTCGTGTTTGGTGTCATACAACGTGGAATACTACCCCCTCGCCACTTCTGATGCCGGGGGCAGCATCCCACCCCTCTAGGAGGGGAAGACATGTTACTTACTGCAAATGCGGTTAATCCTAACCAGAGCCCCAGCATCACAAAAGGGATGCTGCTGCCACAGACACGAGTCTGGCCTCCTGCTGCTGACCGAAACTCGGAAGAGGAGGCTTGATCAAAGGATCTGCTGTCACAGGGAGGTGTCACACCACCCCAGACAGGAGATAGTGGATTGTAGCAGGGAGGGTTGAAAGAAACTAGACACTGCCTGGGGCGCACAAGGTGTCCCTGGGCAGATTCCAGTCAAACCAGTTCTGGGGCACTCCAGCCCCAGTCCTGGCGGTAAACTGGACAAAGGGAAAGGGGTGTAACCACCCCCTTCCTGGGTCCCACCCATAGGAGGGACATAGCAGGTAATCCAGCCCCCAGATTTGGAATATAGGTGGGAGCAGTGCCAATGCACATCAGATTATCCTGACTGAAACTTATGAAACAAAACTCTGGACCCTTCGACATCCCACTCGACGTGGAAGACTGAAGAATCTCCCTTGTGGTCAAGGAGTGACCACCCTGTGCAAACAGGCACCAACCCGCACCTCGACGTTTGCTTTGTTGCAGTTCCCGCCGGAACTCAAGCGACAGAGATCGACAAGAGCCAGCGATCCTGACTTCCAACAGCCCGATCCACAGTCCATGCAGAGCTGGGACCCGTGGAGGCGACCTGAAGCGTGGGAGCGGCAATCTTGAAAAAACTACGAAGCGCTGACCGTGCAGCATCCGAGGTTCCCTCGAAGCTGTGCATTGGAGCATGAGAAGCTCCAGCCCCGAGCAGCTTTTGCACCAAAGCTCACCCCTCCACACTCGACGAGTGCTGCGTGGGGCCCTTTTGCATTTTCCTGCTCGACGCGTTGGTCCGGTCGCTTGCCCGTTGGCTAGTGGCCCCAGAACCGACGAACCTTAGAATTTACACAGCTGGTCTGGTTGCTCCAGACTGGCCCTCGCTCCCCTGAAAAGGAGCACCCGCTCAGACCTTGCTGGTCCGAGTGTTAAGCCAGCTTCGAATCCTGCGTGGGTTGCCTTTGCCAAGGTTTGTTGACTCCGATCCGGAAGCCGACACCGCCGACAGCGAGAGCCTTTGTGGGACAGCTCGTGATTCACTCTAGGACATCCTCAGTGCCCCAGAGACCACGTGGCAGTGGAGAGAAGCTACATGACATCGACCTGATTGCGCCCGACAGTGCCTGGTTCCTTCCTGGTTCCTTCCTGGTCACTGGCTAGTGACCCAGACTCTGTCCCCTCTGCTTTCAGGTACTCTTCAACTTCGATCCACCCTTGGATCACACCGGACACTTCTCTTCTGGACGCCTGCAGCATCTTCATCTCCAGGCACCATAGAACTGCGTGACGAAACCCGACACATCTTTGCACCTGTGCACCCGCTTCCTGTGGGTGAGGTAACTCTTGAACGCCAGTGCTCCTGTAGTGTTTTACACCTCTAGTGTCTAAGTCTAAAAAATGTTTCCTTCTAGTCCAGTCGGAAGACTCTTAAAACTGTAACTCGATAACTTTTACGCACCATTGACTTTGCATTGGTGCATGCTTGTGCTTTCTGCACTGCACCCGAATCCCGCGGGCTACTCCCGTCCTAACTGTGGTTAGTCCAGTGTAGTCCAAGCGATTCCCAAGGCCCTAGGCCTTACCCCCGATCGATTAGTGATTGTTATACCACTTTTTTGATATATGGTTTGAGTGGCAACCGGCCTCATCCAAAATTGTGCAACTTGTATATGTTATATTGTGCTGTTGTTTAAACGCTTGTGCTTCATTGCTCATAAAGAGTAGTGGGGATTATTCTGAGAATAAATACATATATTTTTATAATATATAACTTGTGTGGTGTCCTTTCATTTGGTATTATAGGATTGCATATGGTAAAACAGCTGACTTCACATGTCCTCTTGAGTTAAGCCTTTAAGGCTGCTTAGTCCATGCTACCCCTAGGATAGCTTGTCTATAAGGTTGACTTACAACCACCACCATAAGGGATTGTTTGGACTGATACAGGGTGCCCACAGAACTGTGGACATCATACATCAGGCCAACTTCTCACAATAGCTGATGCAAAAAGTTTAAATGAATGAGCCTCAGTCTGTAATTGGGGGAGAGCCCAGCCATTTGTGCGCAGCAAAATGTCTACTGTTCACATGTAATGGAAGAATTTATATCTTGTTACAAATGTATATGCACATTAGGGGTGCGAATGGGTTCAATGTCTTGCATAATATTGTATAGTCTGGTGATTAAATTGCGAGGAGAGCAGGTAGTCAGCATGTGTTCGAGAGCGGGTAACTGAGGTGCGTTTTAGGAAATGTCATGGAGGGTTAGACATGTGGCACGCAGCTGATGGTAGAGCATGGCATCCAACACAGTGATCCAAACTATAGAAACTCCCTCTTGACCTATATTTCTTTTCAATGATTCAATTGAATTCAAGAATTTTTAAATGAATAAATAAAGTCACGAAGAATATTGATGTATCTGCATGATGATGTAATCTAATATGGCTCATACTTGAATTACAACACCATGCAGATACATCAATATTCTTTGTTACTTTATTCATTTTGTTTTTAATGAGTAAATAAATTCACAAAGAATATTGATGTATCTGCATGATGTTGTAATCTAAGAAGGCTCATTCTTGAATTCAATTGAATCATTAAAAAGAAATATAGGTCAAGAGGGAGTTTCTATGGTGTGGTTTGCCTTTTTCTCCTCTTCTCCCTGACCTTGAAGATATTTTTGAGGGGGTCCCATTCATCTTGCATCCAACACAGTGATCCCACCTCACCCCGGTGAGGAGGATCAAAACCGGGGGGCATGAGCAGGCCAAGTAGCGTCATTGCAGCTTTGCACAATTTCAGATCATAAACCGTTCTGAAAAAAGCTTAAAACATGGCTATTCTGACCACCCACCCTCCTCCTTTGAGCCATTCTATTTTTGCCTTCACCAGCACTCGCTATAGTGCATTGAGACCCCTCCGGGTGAGATGTGAGTCTAGCGGTAAATGGAGGAACAAAATTACCCTCTGGGTATAGCTCTGCAAAGATAAAAAAGCATCTCTGATGTGCACGCACTCTGGTGCATGTAGCTAGCAGAGGGGCAGCAATGGATTTCCGGCCAGTGGAATAGGTGGAGCACATAGTTTAGTTCTGCAACAAATGCCATCCAATGCCCATCGTAGACACTACACTGTGTCAATTACTTTGTGTGGAGTTGTATAGCGCTGGTAAAGTGCAGTGGTTAGTTTCCAGGGAGTACCAGCATCTATTTGCACCGCTGCATGGGGCTGAAATCTTGCTGGATAAAGCCAGTAGTGTAGATATTGGGCTTGTGCGTATAAGTGCAGGTCAGGCACACTGAGGCCTTCTTGGCAGAATGCAAGCCTAAGTATTTCCCAGGCTATCAGGGTTGTTTAAAAATCACGATATTAAGGGACAGAGGGAAATTTTATAAAGACCATTAAGGATTCAATCCCCCACATTCTTATCCAACAACAACACAGGAATCCATGGTCTTGAAAGCAACGTTCCTCAAAGAATCAATCTGAGAACTAACGCCACATTAGGCACTACCCCGATTCAGTATAAAGAAAACAAAAAGGTGCAGACAAATGATGAAGTGAAAAAGACAGACTTGAACCATCTCAGGATACTTGGTGTCCCATCATTGCACATTCAAGTGCCCAGTGTCATCATCTGGGATTCCAAAACAACCGTCTCACGTCCCCCCTTGATTTCAAACTGGGGGACAAAGAGATGTAGTTGTATCCTCTTGTGTAGTTCCCACAGAAAAGAGTAAGTGCAAAAAGGAATCTTTTTCTTATTTTTCTAATTAAGAGTATTTGTTAGTGCAGTGCAAAAATAGTAAGAAAATGTAAAGTGTAATTTTAAAATGGGATAGACAGCAGAGATAATACAGGGATTCTTTTGAAGTTATTTCTAATCTGTCGTCCTACTAAAAACCAAAGTGCAAGTGAAAAAGAGAGACAGTTAGGAATAAATCACTGTCTCAGCAGTCAACATGTTTCAGCCACTAAGGATACATTTCCCTGGCTTTCTTCAGGACCTCAGCACACACAACTATTGTCACTGCTATTCTATAAAAATAAATACATACAGTTTCGACTGTGATGTAACAATATTCAAATCCTCAATGGAAACATGATGCATTATGACATCTGAAAGAGGAATCAATAATTGTAAAAATGCATCTGCAACAATTTTGCTTAACAACATACTAAATCTCTATGGATGCAATGGTAGAACCAGTGCTTACCATTGCTTCTCAGGGATTGGACCTCACCTCACTCGGCACCAGCTTTAGGTATATGATGAGGCCCCGCTCTGTAGAATAATCATAGCCCAAACAGCATTTTATGGACAGAGTATTCAAAAAAAATTCAAAAACATGTTTGGTTGTAGCTACACTTAGCCATCACCAATATTAAACTTGACACCCACTAGGTATCGAGTTAATCTGTGGTTGTATTCGGTGCCATTAAGTTGGCCAAATTTAAACCGTGCTTTTATAACTCCACACCTCCCCTGCAGCCGCAGTAAAATTCTAATTGGTCCAGCACATTTAGACACGAGATATCAAAGACAGTCTCTTAAATTGAATATCAAAGGGGTACTAAGGAGCTGTCTATCTAGTGTATTGTATTTGAGTCAAAAGAATTAAAAAAAAAATACAAACACAACAAAGTAAAATGACACCCATATTTCTCAAAGACATGTTCTTGACAAAGCCATCGCATGTGTACTGCAAAATGTAATTTATGCCTCTCAAGCATGCTATCTGGAGTATGTCTGGAGGTGTCATTATTCAAGATTTAAAGCATGTGCCGTTTGCCGAAAATGCAAAATCAGAACGCTCTTGCCTCCGCTCTAAGCGAAAATGATACTGCAGGATAACGCGACCACAATCGCGGCACTTATACAGCAAGAACGACTCCAAATTCCAGAGTAAGAAAAATCTCTGAAAAAAAAAAACTCAGAGAAAAAACTCTCCAAGCTACCGAAAAAGACCCAACTATTTCTTACCTCTCCGTCGGTACCTCTCCGCCGAAACCAAGCTGGAGTGGAGGTACCAGACGGAATAAGCCGCGGTCTTTTAACGAGGGGAACACATGTGTTGTGCATCAATAGCACGGCAGCGCATAGTGATGCCATCATTGTGAAAGACTACAAAGAAACTGCAGGTATGCCGGGAAATGTAGTCTTGACGTAACGTGTCAAAAAGTCTTTTATCTTTATTAGTCTCCGTGTGGCAGTACAAAAAGCATGTGTTATTTACCACATTGTAAACGACCACAAAGATACGGCAGGTATGCCGGGAAATGTAGTCTTGACGTAACATGTCAAACAGTCTTTATCTTTATTAGTCTCCGTTTGGCAGTGCAAGAAGCATATGTAATTTGCCACATCAGAAGAAACCGTATAATGTTTACTGCCATTTAATAATGTAATTATTTACCAGATATCTATTGTGATGTATAAATAACACTAGAGTTCACTAATGCGTGAAAACATTCGTAAATCAAACCTATGATGAAATGGTTCTACTATCAACACCGTGTAGGTGGGGACATGTCTACAGTTGGCTTACTAGCGATCTATACCTACGGTTATAATGGAGAAAGTTGGTCGGGAGCTCACATGATTATATAATATCCTTCTTGTGTAGTCCTCTCATAATGTACTGTCAGGATATATCATCATATGTAGGAAGACTGAATCTAATCAATTAGTCATAATTGTGTTTCATATTGGACTCTCTTTTGACCATACATGTGCCTGGAAAGTAGGATATGATGCGATATGTGTTCATATATACGGAAGCGTCACCATGAAGAAAAAAAAAATTAATGAAAACCCAATATCTGAGAGAGTATAGAGAGGCTATATTGTATTTGTCACTTCATCTCTTGGTGAGCGATATCCACGGAATCGCATCGTTGAGGCCAGTGGTATAACTTGATAATCTAAACACCCGTCGTTGTTCCCTATGGAATAATAACATGGAGATATCGCTGATGTGGGATGGAATATAAGGTTTTTCCAGAACAGTCCACCTGAAATCTTCTGGTTTGAGATTGCTGTCAACAAAGTGTCTTGTTAGTTTTGTTATAGTTTTCTTACAGCGGAAAGTACTTTTATGTTCCAACATTCACAGCTTGACTTTCCGTGTAGTCATTCCAACGTACTTGTATTCACAAGGACACGTGATCAAATAAATGAGATTATCACTATTGCTATTTGTTCCACCATGCAGAAATTTGAGGAACATTAGAAAAACCTGAGGAGTCAACTAGAATAAAAAAAATTACCCAAAGAAACTCATCAGACGGGCTAAGAAACAAGCCTTAAATAACAACCGTGAAGCTCTGATTGAGTTATCAACACCAAAACCCCCACTGAGTAGATTGACATTTGTGCACACTTTCAGTGCCCTCACTAACAGCATTCAAAAGAGCGTCAGAAAACATTGGCACATCCTTAATAGTTGCTCAGACAAGATAGCTCTATTTTGGTTCTCATTGAAAAGGAGCACCAATCTAAGAGACCAGCAGGTACACACACGCCCGCCGAGTGTGATACAAGAAAAATGTCACATTGTGGGACCTTCCTAAGGTCCAAGGCCACGCTCCCTGTGGCTCTTGTGGTGCATGTGCCCAGACTAAACGATCCAAAACCATCGATATAGGAAGCGCAAAACCCTGGATACAAAAAAAATTCACAAATTGTGTAGGAGAGTAGGGTCTGCTTCCTATGGTCACCCCCACTTTTTGCTGTGATTTTCTGGTTTTTTGACTTTAGTGTGAATGTGGGCCTGCTAATCAGACCCACAGCCCAGCTGTTCTCTCTAGATTGATACCATGTACTTTAGGTAGATACCAGATTGGGTATTGGGTCACCTTTGTGACCCAATACCCAATCTGCCCTGGGTACCTATGGTACACTATACAGGGTATAGTGTACCATAGGTACCCAGGGCATAGGTGCATCCAAGGCCTACCAGGGGCTGCAGCATGTATTATGCCACCCCTGGCTGGCCCTCCAAACTGACACCACAGGCTGATCACTCAGCCTGGGTAAGGTGGTGTAATCACCCCTTACTTAGATATAGTATACCTATATCTACCTTATATATAGACACATAAGCACCTATAAGCCACTCCTATGGTAGGCCTCGACAATCCTGGAGGCAGAGTGCTTGGTTTTATGTGAGAGGGTGCCCTAGCATGAGCTGAGCCCCTCTGCAGCCTTCGGAACCATCTCCTTATAGCTGTTCTATGATATAGCCATACCATATACTCTTAAGTGCATTATAATCCTCGCGGTTAATGCTAACTTTGGTTTGGGTTTATCAAAGCATGTCGTGTAAGATGTCATACGCTTTGGAATACTACCCCCCCCTCCAATTCTGGCGGCGGGGGTAGCATTCCACCCTTCTAAAGGGAAAAGACATGTATGTTACTGCTTTACCCGGTTAAAGTTAAACAGAGCCTCAGCATCACAAAATGGATGCTGCTGCCACAGACACGAGTCTGACCTCCTGTTGCTGGGGGAAACTCCAGCAAGGGAGGCCTGGACAATAGGTTTTCTGTCCAGGGAGGTGCCAGCACCTCCCCAAACATGGGTTTTGTGTATTGGGGCAGGGAGGGCTGCTTTCAGTGAATGCATCTATACACTGCCTGGGGCACACAAGGTGCTCTATGCATAGCCCGGTTCAAACCAGTTGGTGGGCACTCCAGCCCCAGCTCTGGCGCGAAACTGGACAAAGGGAAAGGGGTGTAACCACCCCCTTCTCAGGTCCACCCATAGGAGGGTTCTAGGCAGGTAATCCAGCCCCCATCCTCAGTATAAGTATAGGAGCTGTGTCCCCAGGACTTTGGACTATCCTGGAATAAAACTTTGATACAGAACTCTTGGACCTTCGACATTCTATTCTGACAAGAAGACGGTAGACATCTCCCTTGTGGTCAAGCAGTGACCACCCTGTTAAAAAAAGGCACCAACAGCAACTTTGCCGGTCTGCAGTTTCACGGCTCCCGCCGGAACCCGAGTACTCTGCGACTCAAGAACTGGACTTCCAGATTTCTCTGAGCCCGACCCACATCCACAGCAAAGCTGAGACCCGTGGCGGACATGAGACGTGGGACCGGACATCTTGGACATCCTGCATTTTGCTACGTGAACTCCTTTCCTGAAGCCTCAGTAAGTTGTGCATTGGGGTACGAGAAGCTCCAGCCCGAGCATCATTTGACCTGAACCCCAGGCTCTCACACTCCCCGAGTGTCCCGTGGGCCCTGCCTTTACATTTGTGCTTGACGCGTCTTCCCGGCTCCTTGCCCGTTTGCTAGTGAGCCCACTGAAGTTGCCATCTTGAATCTGACTTGCGATCCTGGTTGCTCCAGGCTCTCCCCAGCTTCCCTACAAAAGAGAAACGCCACAGACCTTGCTGGTCTGCAACAGAGCCAATCTCGACATCCTGCGTGGGTTGCGGTTGCCAAGGCTTGTTGGGTCCAATCCGGATACCGACGCTGCAGTCATCTAGATCCATCGTGGGACAGCTCGAATCCAGCTCCTGGTCATCGTCGATGCCTCCTGGACCTTGTGGCTGAAGAGAAAAACTCACCATCTTCACCTTCAAGCACGCGACATCGCCTGGTTCCTTCCTGGCCACTGGCTAGTGACCCAGACTCTGTCCCCTTTGCTTTCAGGTTCTTCACATCTCCGATCCACCCTTGGATCCACGCGGACACTTTTCCTCTGGTCGCCTGCAGCACTTCTTTGCAGCTCTCCATAGAAAATTACGACGAAACCCAACATCAAAAGACACCTATGCACCCGGCTTCCGTGGGTGAGGTAACACGAGTACTCTGGTAGTCTCTAGGGTATTGGCCCTCCTAATGTCTAAGTCTAAAATGGTTCCGTCCTAGTCCTTCCGTAAGTGTGCTTAATTTGTAACTTTGTAACTTTTACGAACTCCATATAAAGTCAATGGGAACCCGCGCCTGTGGGTCTCCTACTTCTTAACCTTTGGTTGCTTAGTGTAGCCCCAGCGATTCTACAGGCCCTAGACCTGCTTTCTAACTCTCACCTGGTACTTATACCACTTTCTTAGTATATGGTTAGTGAGGCCCCTAGGGCATAACGTAGACTGTGCAACTTATTGTGTATTAACTGTGTGACTTGTATTGTATTTTTACCTCTGACCTCATAAAGAGTGCAGAAGGGTTGTGTTTAGATTAAATACATATATATATTTGATATATACCTTGTGTGGTGTCCTTTCATTTGGTATTCACGGGATTATATATGGTAAAACAACTTGCTTATCTCGCCTACTGAAGTCTTAGCCTGAAGACTGCTGGTTCATGCTACCACTAGGATAGCTTTCTATTAGGTTGACTTTACAACCACCATCAATAAGGGTCGATTAGACTGGTACAAGGTGCCCACTAGAACTAGTGGACATCATTGTGAGAAGTTGGCTTGATGTGTGATGTCCACTATTCTAGTGGGCACCCTGTATCAGTCCAAACAACCCTTATGGTGAAGGTTGTAAAGTCAACCTATAGGCCAGCTATCCTAGTGGTAGCATGGACAAAGCAGTCTTAGGCTAACACTTCAGAGAGCATATGAAGCCAATTGTTTACCAATAATAACCCCTTGAGTACCAGATGAAAGGACACCATACAAGGTATACATAAAATATATATGTATTTATTTCTAACACAACCACTCTGCACTCTTTATGAGGTCAGAGTTCGAGATACAGCACAAGTAACTTAATAAGCATATGTTAAGTTGCACAATTACAATTCTGCCCTAGGGGCCTCGCAAACCATATACTAAAGAAGTGGTATAAGAACCACTTCAGGACAGGTGAACAGGCCTAGGGCCTTGGAAATCGGTGGGGCTACACAGAGTAACCAAAGGTTAGGAAGCAGGAGTCCCACAGGATGCGTGTGCAGTGTCTAAACACACACGCAGGTTCTCATAGACTTTCAATGGGAACGTAAAGTTTAGAAACTAGTTGATTTCGGACCTTCCAGGTGGACTTCGGGAAAACCCAGTTAAAGTAGGACACTTGGATAGTTATTACCCACGGGAGCATCGGAGTGCTCGAGTTACCTCACCCAGGGGAGCCAGGTGCATAGATGTCAAGTTGCGTCGGGTTTCATCGTCGAATCCTATGGAGAGCTGCAAGAAGATGCTCCAGGCGACCAGGAGGAAGATGTCCGGGTGAATATAAGGGTGGATCGAAGAAGTGAAGAACCTGAAAGCAGAGGGGACAGAGTCTGGGTCACTAGCCAGTGACCAGGAAGGAACCAGGCGATGTCGAGATGCAATCAGGTGATGTCGTGAAGCTTGTCTCTGCAGGCACGTGGACCAGGAGGCGTTGACGACGACCAGGAGCTGTATACGGACTGTCCCACGAAGGATCTCGCTGTTGGCGGTGTTGGCTTCCGGATTCGAGTCAACAAGCCATGGCAAAGGCAACCCACGCAGGATGTGAAGATCGGCTTCTTGTACAGACCAGCAAGGTCTGTGGGGCTTCCCTTTTGCAGGAAAGCAGAAGCAAGCCCAGAGCAACCAGGCAAGCAGCATTGATTCAAAATGGAGTCTTCAAGATGGCCACTAGCCAGCGGTCTAGCAACCGCGAAGACGCGTCGAGAGGAAATGCAAGAGCAGGGCCCACGTGGCACTCGTGAAGTGTGGAGAGCTGAGCTTCGGTGCACTTACGACTCGGTGTTGGGGCTTCTCAAGTCCCAATGCACAACTTCGAGGACGCCTCAGAAGCTGCACAGTTTAGCAAAGAGCAAAATGGCCAGGTGTCCGGTCCCACGTCTCTCGTGTCTGCCACGGGTCTCAGCTTTGCTGGAGGTGTGGGTCGGGGTCGGAGAAGCCTGGAAGTCCAGTCCTGTGAAGCAGAGTCGTCTGGATCCTTCGGGAGTGTCGGCAAAGCAAACCGGCAATTCGCTAGGTGGTGCCTGTTTGCACAGGGTGGTCACTCCTTGACCACAAGGGAGATTCTTCAGTCTTCTAGTTGCAGTAGAATGTCGAAGATCCAGGGTTTCGTTTCAGAGTTTCAGTTCGGGATAATCTAAAGTCTCTAGACTCAGCTCCTAGCTTTATACGAATTAAAGGGGCTGGATTACCTGCTAGGTCCCTCCTATGGGTGGGACCAGGGAAGGGGGTGGTTACACCCCTTTCCCTTTGTCCAGTTTCACGCCAGAGCTGGGGCTGGAGTGCCCCAGCACCTGGTTTGAACCGGACTATGCATGGAGCACCTTGTGTGCCCCAGGCAGTGTCTCATTCCTTTCAACCCACCCTGCCCCAATACACTATAGCCTGTCTGGGGAGGTGCTAGCACCTCCCAAGGCAGGAAACCTATTGTCCAGGCCTCCCTCACTGGAAGGGCTCCCAGCAGCAGGAGGTCAGACTTGTGTCTGTGGCAGCAGCATCCATTTTGTGATGCTGAGGCTCTAACTTTAATCGGGTAAGGCTACAACTACATGTCTTCTCCCTCTAGAAGGGTGGAATGCTACCCCCGCTGCCAAAACTGGCGGGGGGTAGTATTCCAAAGCGTATGACACCTTACACGACATGTTTTGATAAAGCCAAACCAAAGTTAGCAATAACCGCGAGGATTATAATGCACTTAAGAGTATATGGTATGGCTAGATCATAGAACAGCTATAAGGACATGGTTCCGAAAGCTGCAGACACGTTCAGCTCATGCTAGAGCACCATCTCGCATAAAACCAAGCACTCTGCCTCCAGGATTGTTAAGGCCTGCCATAGGAGTGACTTATAGGTATATATGTGTCTATATATAATGGTAGGTATAGGAATACTATACCTAAGCTAGGGGTGATTACACAACCTTGCCCCAGCTGAGTGATCAGCCAGTGGTGTCGATTTAAGTACCAGCCAGGGGTGTCCAAAGATATGCTGCAGCCCCTGGTAGACCTTGGATGCACCTATGCCCTGGGTACCTATGGTATACTATACAGGGGCTCACAAGGTGTCCCAACATCCAGTTAGAGATGTACCTAAAGTACATAGAGTCCATTTTACAGAGAGAGCAGATAGCCTGGGGCCCTGAATAGCAGGATCCCAGGCCAACTAAGTCAAAAACCAGCTAAACACTAGGCAAAACGTTGGGGTAACCATATAGTCCGATATCCACCTTCCAACAATCATATGCCATGCTAACTTCTCACAAATTGCAATAGTGATAATCTCATTTATTTGATCACGTGTCCTTGTGAATACAAGTACGTTGGAATGACTACACGGAAAGTCAAGCTGCGAATGTTGGAACATAAAAGTACTTTCCGCTGTAAGAAAACTATAACAAAACTAACAAGACACTTTGTTGACAGCAATCACAAACCAGAAGATTTCATGTGGACTGTTCTGGAAAAACCTTTTATTCCATCGCACATCAGCGATATCTCCATGTTTTTATTCCATAGGGAACAACGACGGGTGTTTAGATTATCATGTGATACCACTGGCCTCAACTATGCGATTCCGTGGATATTACTCACCAAGAGATGAAGTGATAAATACAATATAGCCTCTCTATATTCTCTCAGATATTGGGTTTTCATTCATTTTTTTGTCTTCATAGTGACACACTCTTTGTTTGGTATAATTTGCAGACACGATACAGGTTGTTAAAGCCTAGTAGACTGACAGCAGATCAGGCTAATGCTAGACACACAGGCATATATTAGATGGCCACAACAGTTTGATTAAGGACAGCTATGCGAGACGGTTGCTTTTAGCTTCCATGTATATGAACACATATCGCAGCATATCCTACTTTTTAGGCACATGTATGGTCAAAAGAGAGTCCAATATGAAACACAATTATGACTAATTGTTTAGATTCAGTCTTCCTACATGTGATAATATATCCTGGCAGTACATTATGAGAGGACTACACGAGAAGGATATTATATAATCATGTGAGCTCCTGACTATTTTTCTCCATTATAACCGTAGGTATAGATCGCTAGTAAGCCAACATTAGACATGTCCCCACCTACACAGTGTTGATAGTAGAACCATTTCATCAGAGGTTTGATTTACAAATGTTTTCACGCATTAGTGAACTCTATTGTTATTTATACATCACGAATAGCATCCGATAAATAATTACATTATTAAATGGCAGTAAACATTATACGGTTTCTTCTGATGTGGCTAATTACATATGCTTCTTGCACTGCCAAACGGAGACTAATAAAGATAAAGACTGTTTAACATGTTACGTCAAGACTACATTTCCCAGCATGCCTGCCGTTTCTTGGTAGTCTTTCACAATGGCGGCATCACTATGCGCTGCCGTGCTTTTGATACACAACACGTGTGTACCCCTCGTTACAAGACCGCGGCTTATTCCGTCTGGTACCTCTACTCCAGCTTGGTTTCGGCGGAGAGGTACCGAGGGAGAGGTAATAAGTAGTTGGGTCTTTTTCGGTAGCTTGGAGTGTTTTTTCTCAGAGATTTTTCTTTCTTGGGAATTTGGAGTCTTTCTTGCTGTAAATGAGCCACAATTGTGGTCCCGTTATCCTGCAGTATCATTTTCGCTTGGAGCTGAGGCAAGAACGTTCTGATTTTTCATTTTCGGCAAAGGGCACATGCTTTAAATCTTGAATGACAACACTTACAGACACACTCCAGATAGCATGCTTGAGAGGTGTAAATGACATTTAGCAGTACACATGCAATGGCTTTGTCAAGAACACGTCTTTGAGAAATATGGATGTCATGTTACTTTGTTGTGTTTGTAGTTTTTTTTTTATTCTTTTGACTCAAATACAATACACTAGATAGACAGCTCCTTAGTACCCCATTGATATTCGATTTAAGAGACTGTCTTTAATATCTTGTGTCTAAATGTGCTGGGCCAATTTGAATTTTACTGCGGCTGCAGGGGAGGTGTGGGTGTTACAAAAGCACGGTTTAAATTTGGTCAACTTAATGGCACCGAATACAACCACAGATTAACTTGATACCTAGTGGGTGTCAAGTTTAATATTGGTGATGGCTAATTGTAGCTACAACCCAAAACATTTTTGAATTTTTTTGAATACTCTGTCCATAAAATGCGGTTTGGGCTATGATTATTCCACAGAGCAGGGCCTCATCATATACCTAAAGCTGGTGCCGAGTGAGGTGAGGGCCTATCCATGAGAAGCAACGGTAAGTACTGGTTCTACCATTGCATCCATAGTGATTAAGTATGTTGTTAAGCGAAATTGTTGCAGATGCATTTTTACAATTATTGATTCCTCTTTCAGATGTCGTAATGTATCATGTTTCCATGGAGGATTTGAATATTGTTACATCACAGTCGAAACTGTATGTATTTATTTTTATAGAATAGCAGTGACAGTAGTTGTGTGTGCTGAGGTACTGACGAAAGCCAGGGAAATGTATCCTTAGTGGCTGAAACATGTTGACTGCTGAGACAGTGATTTATTCCTAACTGTCTCTCTTTTTCACTTGCACTTTGGTTTTTAGTAGAACGACAGATTAGAGATAACTTCAAAAGAATCCCTGTATTATCTCTCTGCTGTCTATCCCATTTTAAAATTACACTTAACATTTTCTTACTATTTTTGCACTGCACTAACAAATACTCTTAATTAGAAAAATAAGAAAAAGATTCCTTTTTGCACTTACTCTTTTCTGTGGGAACTACACAAGAGGATACAACTACATCTCTTTGTCCCCCCGTTTGAAATCTAGGGTGGACATGAGACGGTTGTTTTGGAATCCCAGATGATGACACTGAGCACTTGAATGTGCAATGATGGGACACCAATTATCCTGAGGTGCCATGGCGTCTAATCAACACTACGTCATTGTTTTCTGAATTTAACCTTACAGATAAACAAATCACTTTGGCACAAAGAGGAGCAAACTATACAGTGCTGAGCATTGAAAAACTGGAAAGATTACCATTAACTGTTTCTGAAAAGCCAGCAACAGAATGGATAATACATGGGACAATCCCTCTGCCTGTGACGATATTCCATTTTCAGTATTGTTTGAAACATATACCAGCAGGCATCGGTTGCCAGAAGATCCACGTTCAAGCTGCTTTGTATCACCCACAAAGCAATACATGGAATGGGACCGCTCTTCATCAGGAATAAAATCACCAAACACATTCAACAAAGGAACCTCTGCTCTAAAGGAGCATCTCGCCTCAAAATCCCACCATACAAGAAAAAGGACCCTGGGTGGCACATCCTTCTCTGTTCAAGCAGCCAAACTATGGAACTCTTCACCCCCCAACATAAGGTCCACTGACAACCACATTATCTTCAGAAAACTACTCAAGATTTGGCTCGTCCCCACATAAGCACCATACACAAACAGAAATTACAGCATATCCCTCTGTATACAAGCATTTTTTTCACTATAGATATGTACCTATCTTTGTGTATTACTTTGTATAAACATGTAAAATAATTATGTTGTTGAGAGAGAAAAAATAATAATAAATAAATAAATAAAAATCATCTTTGGTCTACATGTACATACTTCCATTGTGCATCTATGTACCTTCCATGTACTTGGATCTGTGTGTCTGTTACTTTTCTCCTGAAAAAGCATATCCAATGCACTACCCTATTTCTCATCCTGTGCCTCTATCAATATCTTTAATCTACATATACTTACCTCCTTTATGTATCTATATACTTTCATTGTAATTATGGATCTATATATTTATCACTTTCTTCTAATTTAGCATTTCCAATGCACTACCCTATTTCTCAGCCTATACTTCGCTCAATATATCTTCTAGCCCAACCTTCTGACTCATCTCAAACTTCTTCTACTACTCCTTCCAATGCACTACCCTCTCTCATCCTATACATCTATCAATATATCCTCTAGATCCACTCTCTCATTTATCCCAAACCCCATACCACTACTATGATTGCCAAAATAACCCTTTCTAGACTCTCCTACTCTACCCCTCCTTGCATCATCTGACACCTCTTTTACTATACTGATCCCCTAAAACAAACGTTTCTAAACTTTCCTTTGAGTCCTCCGTTCCAAAACTCATTTTTACTCATCCAAAAGCCTCCTCCTATTGCTAAGACCTAAATAAATAAATAAATAATACAATTTTAAAAATCTTTCACTCTTATCCCTCCACTATCCTTTTCAATCGAAATTAACAGACTAACATGTTCACTTCTCATATTCTTTACTAATATACTACCCAAATAACTGAATAATATATCCACTACTCAAATTACTTCATATATTTTTTTTTACTATACTATTTTTCAACAGTATTCCTTTATGGGTTCTGGAGTGGCGTGCTACTCGCCAGAAAAGCGATTTAACACCCATCGGGGGTAACAAGTGCTATATGAATGCAAATCTTTCTTCCCCTTTTATCCATCCGCTATCCTTCTCACTCCAAGTAACAGACTAATATCCACCACTGAAATTACCTCATATTTCACCATATTAATTCACCACTAATCCTTTGTAGGTTTCCTGAATAGCGTGCGTCAACAAGCGCTATATAAATACAAACCTTTCTCCTCCTCTATCCTTCTGCTATCATTCCAAATCCAAATAACTGACTAACCTATCCACCACTTAAAATGTACTTGCATGTTTCACTATACTAATTCAACAGTAATCCTCTATGGGTCCCGGAGCAACGTGCTACTCGCCGAAAAAGCGCTTCGACGACTCGTCTGGGTTAGTAAGCGCTATATAAATGCAATTTCAATACAATACAATTTGTCTGCACCTTTTTGTTTTCTTTATACTGAATCGAGGTAGTGCCTAATGTGGCGTTCGTTCTCAGATTGATTCTTTGAGGAACGTTGCTTTCAAGACCATGGATTCCTCTGTTGTTGTTATCAGGGTTGTTTGTCAGGCCATGCTAAGGATATTAGGCTGGAGCGCACGCGTGTGAAGAAAAAGAATGTGAGTGGCATGGGAATGTTATTTAATAGGCATAAGAATTTGGGTAATATTATCATTTTGGCTATCGCCAGGTGTCCTGTCAAGGAAACGGGGAGTCTGTTTCACATCAGGATTTTCTCTTCAAGCCAGATCATCGTATTTCCATATTTTGCTCTCCAGTGTTCTCTGCTCAGGCAGACCCCCAAATAGCATACAGGCTCTAGTGCCCGTTTCAATGGGAATTCCGATGTAACAGGCAGTGTTGAGTCAGTTAACGGAAACAGCGTGGATTTGGCCCAATTAATAAATATACTGGAGTAACCTCCAAACATATAACTTCATGCATGACGGATCAAGTTTCGTTTGTGGGTCCCAGACATATAAGGTGATATTGTCTGCGTACATGGAAATTAAAAGGTTGTGAGCCATAAAGTTTAAGCCACCGTGTATTATGTTGTCTCAATCTGGTCGCCTGTGGCTCCATTGCTATAGCGAATAAGAGAGGAGATCGACGACAGCCTTGTCAAGTGCCGCCTGTTAGGGGAAATGGGTCTGATAACATGCCATTGGAGACGTGTATATCAAATGAATAAGTCTCTCATATTTGGGGCTGAGGCCGAGATGGGAGAAAGGAAATAATAAATATGGCCATTCTAATGAATCAAACTCCTTGGTGGCGTCTAACAGGGCGGCAAGTGGAGGGAGGCTGGATTCTAGACTGGAGTGTTGCAAAAAGGGTGCACAAGTTGTGAGTGGTAGATCGGCCAGGACAAACCCAGTTTGGTCTGGACGCACTATGTCTGGCAGAAGCACAAGGAGAACACTGGCTAGCAATTTAGCAAATATATTATTATCTACATTGATCATAGATAACGGCCGGTAAGAGTCGCTGCTATCAGGCTTTAGAATGGTTATAACAGACTCACAGAGCGATGGGTGAGTTTACCAGCGGACAGGGAAGCCTCAAACATAGCCTGTACGTGCAGGATCAGCAAAGGAGCAATTTTGTAAAGGAGGAGGCCATTAGGCCACCCTGGCCTGGTGCTTTATCACAAGAGATACCATGTATGGCCCGCAGCAACTCCTTTTTGCGGGCCATACAAGGAATGCGCGGTGGGAGCGGGCAAGTCAGAGCAGTTGTATTGTCTCTATGTAGTTTTTGATCTCAGCCATGCATGGAGGTACAGTGGTGCTATAAAGTTGGGCATAATACAAGGTCATAGTGTTATGCGTATTTTCAGGTGTGTTATGCCACACCAACTGCTCGTCTAGGAGTTCAACTACATATTCAGAGGCCAGCAGCTGCCAGAGTATTTTTGTGAGGGTCCTCCCAGGTCGGTCTCCCTTACCATATCGACATGCCACCGCCAGGGCCGGACTGGGAACCACAACAGGCCCTGGCAAAGTGCTCGGCTGCCCCCCCATCCCCACCAACTCGGGGAGGTGGGGTGGGGGGGGGGGGTTGGAGGAGCCGCCAAGCTCTTTGCCGGGGCCGGTTATTGGCCGATTTTGGTACAGGGCTGATTTTGCAAAAACCGGCACCCACTCGTGTGGCGCACCGGGGGATTGCCCTGTGCCCTCTATGGCCAGTCCGGCCCTGGCCACCGCTTCACGG
This sequence comes from Lissotriton helveticus, assembly GCF_964261635.1. Classification (NCBI taxonomy): domain Eukaryota; kingdom Metazoa; phylum Chordata; class Amphibia; order Caudata; family Salamandridae; genus Lissotriton; species Lissotriton helveticus. The sequence goes on along the minus strand of NC_136059.1, from coordinate 1,426,015,270 downwards.
GAGAGGAAGCCCAGCTCCTGCATCGCCTCCTCATTATGTTCAGTTAGTGTCTCCCGGAAGTACGCCATAGTGGATGGGGACTTGGGTTTACAGTGCTCCAGGGCGCGGAGTTGGCCCTCCAGTGTCGCCAGGCACGTTTTAATTGATTTGAGGACACCAGCTTGTTTAGTAATGCACACCCTCCGAATCACAACCTTGAATGCTTCCCATAGCATGAAGATGAAGAGAAGGAGCCTTTGTTTAGTTAGAAAAATTCTATTATTGCTGCATGTATTTCAGCACGAAAAGCACCGGATGGCAACCTCCATGTAAATGCACGCAGAATAGTCAATGAGAATGATAATCCATTGAGTACCGGGGTGTGATCTGATGGGGTTCTAGGTAGATGAGACTTCATTTGTCCATATGAGTGCATCACGAGAGATGAGCCAGTAGTCTTTACATGACCATGTGGTAGATGAGAAACGTGCCTTTCATACTCTGCCCATGTCTGTGTCACCAAGCATCTGCAAGGGAGTAATCAGTTATGAGGGCGTGTGGCAGCACCCTGTTGAGGGCAGCGGGACGTGCCTGATCGGTCTAAGGCCGGATCTAGTATGACATTAACGATCCCCCCCCCTGTATAATTGCTCCTAGCTCTGTGTTGGTGATATGGCGCCATATAGTTGCAAAGAAGTATGATCAATCATGATTCGGACCATATATTGAAACAAGTATGATAGGTCGTTGACGCAACACGCCTGCTACTATAGCAAATTGATCCTCCATATTATAGTCTTTCTTGAATACCATGGTATATCTTTGCGGAGCACAAGTCCTGCACAAGTAGTTGGAGTAAAGTGTGACGTGTGTCTGCGCACCAACCTGTTTTGAGGTGGGAGGCTGTTGAACGTGTGAGGTGTACTTCTTGGGGAAAGCAAATATCAATATGATGTCTTACTAGAGATGCATTAACTAGCCTTGCTTTATGCTGATTATTAGGTCCCCTTACTGTCCAAAGAAAGCATCTAGTTGTGGCGATCATGGTACTGTGGTATCAGAGGTGCAGTGAATGAGATCTCGGCTGTCCACAGTGCAGTAGTGTAGGAATAAAAAAAAAGTTCATCTGCCTAAGGTGTGACAGAAATGTCGAGTTATCAAGTGTGTACAGGACATATGCCCCAAAGAATGCTTGTCACTACAGCGTTCGTCCAAGGGCTGTCCGTAAAGATCAATGGATCTTATTCATTAATGTCGGCAAGCGAAGTAAGTTCCAGACATGTGTCTCTGACAATCTGTGCTGTTCAAATGCACTTGTATACTTCCCATCTAGTAGCCAGTCAGCCAATGTGGGAAGATAGATAGGCCGGTAAGGGTCTGTCTCATATCTGCAGGGCTCACCCTCAGCACAGGACTGGCATAGATGACTAACCAAGGTGCACCCAATGGCAGGAATCCACAGAGCGATTCCACCTCACCCTGGTGAGGAGGATCAAAACCGGGGGGGAAGGCATGCCAAGTAGCGTCAGTCAATCCTGCAGGGGGAAGCTCCAAGTGATAGTGTTCAGCTGCGGGGATGGGCAGCTTAAATGTAACGTCTCAAGTGGGCCCTTGGGGTCTGTATGTCAGGTAAATAAGGAGCAGATAGTTGTCCACCGTCTGTGTCTCAAAGGGTGGCTCTGACTAACACAGGGGATAATCAATGTTTTTTGTGTTACTTGTTTGAGATTTATTTTTTCTCAGCTCTACAGAATGTGTTGTGCTCCCCTAAATCAGGGATTTAAAAAAATATATATTTTCAATGTAGCATATAACATTTTTTCACATTTAATCTACAGAGATATGCATATAGAGATCTAAATTCATACCATTAATTAATAGATAAATATAATAAATCCTTCCAGAATTACTCAAACATATTAAAATATTGACATACATTTATTCTCATACCTTGTCAAATGTCCTGCCCTCGCGCTAAAATTGGTTATTATCATTCTTTCCCCATTTTATTCAATTTAATTACAGAGCCCATCCTTTTTTGGTATGTACTTTCCCATTTAAAAATCCTTTGCATTTTAATTAATCATTGGGAAATTGTAGGTGTTGTTGCAGATTTCCAGTTGGCAAGGATTAATAATCTTGCAACCAAAGTAGAAATACAAAAACAATTGGCGTTCAGCCAAAGTGAGTTCATCTCGAGCCTAAAAGGGCTGCAGAGGCATCAGGAGGAAGATCGACTCCCAAGCCTTATTCCGATTTCTGAGAAAACATATAAAAGTTCATTACATGAGTACATGTAAAAACCACATGTAGCCAATCTCCTATTGCCTGTTGGCACCTAAAACATTGAGGGTCTACTGCTGGATACATTTTATGGATGTTTGGCTCAAGTATAATAAATCATCTAAAATTAAGGCGACAGCCAATTGATTAAAACATTCTTTAAAGATGGCTTGACACCATTAGTTTGTTCAGAGTAGACTTAAACAATTTATACAGTTTCACAGTTCCTCTAATTCGGAGTATAAAATGAGCTTTGCTCAATAGACAGCCTTAACAGAGTTTATTAACCCCGAACAGAATTTCTTTATCTGAAAATAACCACACAAAAAAACATCTTTATACTCCTATTGCGCTCTCTAATTTCCTGCCAGATTAGCAAACTTCAGTTTTTAAAAAGATCGTGAAGCTTGAAAAATCCGAATTTTGCCCGGAGTTCGAAAAGACGAGCGAAGCCCCAGGGGAGGCATTCTACTAATCTCAGTTGAGGATCTAGCCACGGTATTCCGAAGGCCTCCCAAACCTTTTGGAACTGAGAGGATATAATCCTAGGAATTTTATACCGTGATTTGGGAATTCACAAGAAGGGAGCAAGGGCAGTTCAATTTCCTCTAGCATTGACGTCAAGAAAAAATTAGCAGAAGACATCTCTTTTGAATCGTTAGAATTCAGCCAGTTGAGGCTTGGTAGTATAATAAAAAATTAGGTAGCGCAAGGCCTCCATCTTTCATATTCAGTTGTGATGTTTCTAGTTTCAATCTATTTTTTTTTTATGATGGCTGTGGTCAGGGTTGGATTGGGATTGAAAATCGGCCCGGGCAAGCAAAAAAAAAATCGGCCCACATTTGCATAATCACTCCTCAAATCACTGCTTTGGCGTAATCTTATTTAAAAAAAACTTTAGGAGGGGTAAAAAAAATGCAGGCGTTAGTTTACAGTGGTGAAACAAGTTAGGCCACTTCTACTCAGGCCCCTGCCCCCACTAAGTATGTGCACACATTAATGGGCCGGCCAGCAAGACAAAGGGATTGACACCTCTTGCTAAACGGAGGTAATGAGCGCCCACCTGCCTATAGAAAGGCCACTCAGACACCTGCTGGGCCGCTGGCTGTATTCGAACAATAGAGACAGCGCCCAAATGGCCCCCCAGACTGCTCAAAAAAGAGGCCCACAGCAGCACTCGGACACCGGCCCCTCGGGCATTCCCCGAATGCCCGCGTTACCAATCCGACGCTGGCTGTGGTGATCCATGCTAGAACGAGGGTGAGAGACACAGCGGTTTAGAAGCCGTGGCCGAGACACCTATTGTGGAATGCGCTGAGAGACGTGATTCAAGCGTGTCTCTCGCGCTGCTGCCTCGTACGGGATCTCTTGCAGCATCTGGGAACTGGAGCAGGGATGTAGTGGGGCGGACGCCTCCGGATGCTTGTACGGAGGGGCTGTGTCAAGATTAAGGCTGCGGGAGTGCTGGGGAACTCTCTAACAACCAGTTTCCCCTTTTTTTTGTGGATTTTGTCAGTTCCGAAGTCAACGCTGAGCTGCTGAAACTAGTGTGCTTTTGGTGGAGGTATGCTGAGGGAAGGCTGTTGCAGCATTTGAGGAGGAGCTCTTGGTATGTCAAAGGAGGTGGGATACTGGTTGATTGGCTATACCCTATTTCACTTCCTCTTTGAATCTGTTATATTTACATCAAGGTCTCAAAATCTTTTGGGGGTTGTCCATGGACTTTGGAAGGAAGGAGTACCAAGGCATCCCATTAGAGACAAATAGGTGGGGGATAGGGTGCGGAAACTGCCTAACTAGGTTTGCTGCGGCTTGTACCCTTCCCATAAGTCTCCCTATACTCGCCACGATCATAAGGGTTTAATCAACATGAAAATAATTTCTCGAGATCCTACTGTGAAGCCTCGTCTGGCAGCAAACTCGGTAAAAAGCTCGAGAACCAAATGTAAGAGCCCACCCCTCAAAGACATTGAGTTCAGATTATTTAGTGGAGACCCAAAGAAAGATTTTTCCAATAAGTCTGCAGGCCCACTGGGTCCAAGAGGGATTGATATTCAATCAGAACCTGATCTACAGAAGAGATGTGATGCTCTGCAGGTATTTAAGGACTTATCAGCTATGTGGGCTCCATTACCAACAAAGCACTCAGGAGATCTCAATAATGCCTTTGAGTCCCTCCTCAGCTCAGCCAAACCTGCTTCTCTTTTGAACCAGGATACATCTTCACTGACAACACCTGATTTACGGATAGCAGGTGGTGTGAGAAGTTGGCCTGGCATATGCTGTCCACTATTCTAGTGGGCATCTTACCTTGCACTGGTCCAAACGACCCTTATTGATGATTGGTTAAAGACAACCGTTTTTTCTATTTTGGTTTTCTTAATTTTGTATCCCCTGATTTTAAAACATTACCGCCGTGCCCACACACTTGCAGCATAATTGTGCCCTCACCGCGTTTAGAGCGGAGTTTGTTGTCTTCTTCGCTGCCTGCTCGTGGCGCCTGGCCGCCATCTTGGGGGTGGTTATTGTTCAACACGCCACTTGCCTGAGCGCTCTAGCGCTTCTCAGGAGTCCAGGTGAGCCTCTACTTAAGGCGAGCACTTTAGTTGCTCGGCCTTGGGAAAGGTGCTACTACGCGCGCTATGCTGCTGTGAATTTAAGCGTGCGTGCAGCGCTTATTACTATTTTAAAACTACCGCTATTACTATTTTAAAACTACCGTTTTTTCTATTTTGGTTTCCTTAATTTTGTATCCCCTGATTTTAAAACATTACCGCCGTGCCCACACACTTGCAGCATAATTGTGCCCTCACCGCGTTTAGAGCGGAGTTTGTTGTCTTCTTCGCTGCCTGCTCGTGGCGCCTGGCCGCCATCTTGGGGGTGGTTATTGTTCAACGCGCCACTTGCCTGAGCGCTCTAGCGCTTCTCAGGAGTCCAGGTGAGCCTCTACTTAAGGCGAGCACTTTAGTTGCTCGGCCTTGGGAAAGGTGCTACTACGCGCGCTATGCTGCTGTGAATTTAAGCGTGCGTGCAGCGCTTATTACTATTTTAAAACTACCGCTATTACTATTTTAAAACTACCGTTTTTTCTATTTTGGTTTTCTTAATTTTGTATCCCCTGATTTTAAAACATTACCGCCGTGCCCACACACTTGCAGCATAATTGTGCCCTCACCGCGTTTAGAGCGGAGTTTGTTGTCTTCTTCGCTGCCTGCTCGTGGCGCCTGGCCGCCATCTTGGGGGGTGGTTATTGTTCAACGCGCCACTTGCCTGAGCGCTCTAGCGCTTCTCAGGAGTCCAGGTGAGCCTCTACTTAAAGCTCACACCCCTCGCGCAGCGGTGACGCGCAGCGGTAGCGCCTGACTCGCGCCTGAGTCAAGCCAGAGTCTGCCCGTCTGCGCCCGTCCGCGCTGAGGACGCGCGGGGCTCCGCGGTTTTCTCCTGGTAAAATTCCTTTTGGGTGGCAGGATGATCGTATATTCCAGTGTCTTGCTTCGGGCAATTGGGAAGTCTCTCCCACGGTGCACTTTTGCACCGCACCACCCGCTGTGTGGCCCCTATCAGTGTGCCTGTAAGGGATGGTCGCTTGACCTGCCAGTAGGTATTCGAGACTGACACCTCGCCTGCTCCACGGGCACGCATTTGCGCGCCCCTGCCGACTAGGGGTTTTGTCCACGGTCTACGGATACTAAATCTTAACACCAGATCTTTGGTAAAACACCACCTGTCCATTGCAGACCTCATTACGGATGAGCTGCCAGATCTGTTTGTTATCACTGAAACCTGGCTTCAGGACACTGATGCTGCCATAGTCAATCTGGCCTGTCCTTCCGGTTATTCACTTTTTACGTGGAACCATTTGTCTAGAGGTGGAGGTATCGCCTTAGTTATTAAATCTACTTTTGCGTGCACTTGGACGGGTCTGCAGATTGCTGGGTGCGAAAGCGCCCTCTTTAGGATCATCATCAGCCCCCAGTTCTCGTTGTCAGGGATGGTCGTTTATCGCCCCCCAGGCAGTGATGTTGCTTTCAGAGGTGCTTTCCCGGAGGCGGTGAGCACGCTGGCGAGTGGTTGCGCCAATTTTTCTATCTTAGGTGACCTTAACCTCCACTTTGACAAGCAAGAGATTGTGGCTATCAGTGGTTTCTTGGCGGATTTGGAGGCCCTTCAGTTGACCCAACTTGTTTCCCAACCCACACATGTGGCTGGTCACATTTTGGATCCGTTTTTTACCAACTTAACGGATGCCCAAGTTCTGGCTGTTTCTCCTGTGGCGTGGACCGACCACTTTCTGGTGTCCGTCTGGCTACCCCTTCCTGCAACCCCTACTATTCCACCTCCCAAGTGGATTCCTCGGCGCCACTGGAATAAGCTTAGGCTAGAGGACCTACATCACATCATGGCTGAAGAGCCATTAGGCCCTCTGCTTAATGCTACCTCGGGCTATGACCTGTTCTGTAGCTGGATTACTAAGGCGCTTGACGCTCTGGTACCTATCATCTCTAGTAAATCCAGTTCCCGGCAGGCGAGCCCTTGGTATGACAGTGCTCTCCGCGCTTTGAAGGGTTCTTGTAGACGGGCAGAAAGGGAGTGGCGTAAGACGTATGATGCCGTTAAAAAAACTGAGTATTTGGCTTCTGTCAAGCTCTACCATCGAGCCATATGTAGAACCCGTGCGGCGTTCTACGCGACAGAATTCCGTAGCAGCCTCAATCCATCTAAGACCATCTTTAAAACTATCAAAGATCTGATGGCTAAGAGAGCTGCTCCGCAAGTGGACGGTTCCATTTCCCACTGTGAGACTCTAGCCTCTTTTTTCTTGGACAAAGTCAAGAACATCTACCAGTCGTTCCCTAGTACGACGTTGTCCTTGATCCCCCTGAATGGCTCCCGTAGTTGTCCGGCGTTGCACTCTCTCCCCATTCTTTCTGGGGATGAGTTTGTCAAGTGGGCACAACGAGTCAAATCTGGCTCGCCTGCGGATCCTTTAAGATCTGCCCTTTTCAGGGACCCCTCCTTTCGGGGGCGCACGATAGTGTGATCACTGATTAATCTCTCCCTGACCTCAGGTATCGTTCCCACCAAGTGGAAGCAATCGGTGGTTTCCCCGATCCTGAAAAAACCATCTTTGGATCCTCTAAAACCAGAAAACTATTGCCCTATCTCCTTGCTTCCCTGGCCGGCCAAAGTCATGGAGGCCCTCGTCAACCTGGCCCTCGCTGAGCATATGACCCGGGCCAATGTCCTCGATTCCATGCAGAATGGGTTCCGTGCTGGTCACAGCACGGAGACGGCCCTTCTGGCAATGGTAGAACATCTGCGGATTGTGTTGGATGCAGGTCAAACGGCAGCGCTTATTCTATTAGACCTTAGCGCTGCCTTTGACACCGTGTCCCATCGCATCCTTCTACACCGCCTGGAGGGCATCGGCATCTGTGGCTCTGCTCTGCAGTGGTTCCGCTCCTTCCTCAGCGATCGCTCCTTTTGCGTTGCCACCCCTCCTTTTCAGTCCAAATACCATCCGTTGGACCTGGGGGTCCCCCAGGGCTCCTCGCTGAGTCCCACGCTTTTCAATCTCTACGTGCAGCCGCTGGCTGATGTCGCCAGGCAGTGGGGCCTAACCATGGTCTCATATGCCGACGACACGCAGCTAGCGGTTACGATCAGCGGGGATGCCGAACAGGATGCCCCCAGGTTCCGCAATGGGCTGAGAGAGGTGGCCAGCTGGATGAATAACAACTGTCTCCAGCTGAACGCGAAAAAAACTGAGGTGATGATCGATGGAAGAGATGCGGACTGCTGGGGGGACAGTTGGTGGCCGCCTGAGCTGGGGCCGGCCCCCTTACCAGTGTTGGAACTCAGAAACCTGGGAGTGTGGCTTGATCATACTCTCTGCTTTACGACTCACACTAAGAGAGTGGCGGCAGGTTGTTTTGGTGTCCTACGTGGGTTAATGCCGGTGCTCAAATTTTTTGACGCTCCGACAAGACAGCTGGTCATCCAAGCGATGATTATCTCCCGGTTGGATTACGCCAGCTCGCTCCTACTCGGAGCAAACCAAGCGGAGATCCTTCGCCTACAACGGGTACAGAATGCGGCTGCGAGGGCAGTGGTCGGTTTGCCACGGACCTGTCCTACTTCTAATACTTTACGGTCCTTACATTGGCTACCGATCAAAAGCAGAATTCACTTTAAAGCTCTCAGCCTGGCCTTTAAAATCTTAAAAAGGTCGGCACCAGAGATACTTAACAATCTTGTAACTCCCTACGTCCCGACTTGCCCTCTCAGATCTCTTGGCCAATCCCTTGTGGTTGTCCCACGTTTCAGACTCAGCCGGATGGGCGGTCGTTCCTTTCGCGTGAGAGCCGCGATTCTCTGGAACGCTCTTCCTTTAGAAATCCGCCTGTTAGAGGATTTATTAGCATTTCGTGGGCCCTGAAAACCCTTTTGTTTTAATCCCTACCTCCTTCTCTTTTTCTTTTTTTTAGTGTTGTGTTGTGTCCACCATTCCCTGCGCCAGGACGCTCCTTAGCTGGAGCATCTGTGCGCAATAAAAATGACAATAACATAACATAACATAACAACCTTTATTGAAAGCTATCCTAGTGGTAGCTATGGAGAGCCAGTCTTGAAGGAATGTAAAACAGCTTGTTTTACCAGTCTATAATCTCGTGAATGACCAAATGAAAGGAGAACCACACTAGATAGATATATATATATATATATATATATATATATATATATATATATATATATATACATATATAATATATTTTATTCTTTTTTTTCTTTTTTTTTTAATAGTGTTGTATTTTACTATGGCATGTACTTGAAATGTAAACTCTATAGCAGCGCTGGAGACCATAAAGAGAGTGTTCATACTGTGCTCTTCCATTATCGTTTTTTGGTTTAGGATTTGTAATATACTATACAATCTAAACAGGTTACATCAAATGAGAAGGCTTCTAACACAAACATTAACAGACATATGAAAACGCATTGTACTACCCTTCACCAAACGCACACGCAAAACGTTTGATGGAATATGTCCTTTCATTAGTTGGTTATACAGGATGTGGGCCTGGCTGGAGCATCCCTAAAGAACAGATTACAAACCAATGGAAGGGCTGGACTGTGGGGGGTTGTGGAAAGCCTTTATTCACGGATTTGTCAAAGTCCATTGTTCCAGACATACAGTGACCAACATTGCATAATCAGGTATTGTTAACAGTTTATGTGATGACAGTCGGTCCAGTGCGGACAGTTCTTTCGTGAAGCTTGGAAATCTTCTGTGCAATAGTAATGAGAGGCGCCAACATCACCTGTGGATCCTCGTATATTTTTTGAGGATCTTTTTCATAGCTGTCAATGTACAGTCGAACAGTTGCTCCAGCACTGCCAGTACCACTGAGCCTGAAGATGATGCGGGAACCATCAGCGAAGAGTAGCCGTAGGCCCTGGTTTCTTGAAATGCTTCCATCCACAGGGTCACTGTATTAAAAATTGTCTACTTTTTCAACATTGTAAACTTTATCACCAACTGCAAGCTTCTGGCCAACAAAGGAACGATCGAACATTATGGTCTCGAGGTCCTTCATCATTTGATTGGCTCCATCGGCATCCACTTCTTCATAGTCGTATCTGGTGAAGAAGTTTCGCCCATACTTCTGCCAGTGTTCTCTCAGGATATCCTCAATACTTTGTTTGCGGGTAGCAATAATTGACAGCCAAACGAGGACAACCCAGAGCCCGTCTTTTTCACGAATATGATCGGAGCCAGTACCAAAACTTTCCTCTCCACAAAGGGACAATTTGTTTGCATCCATCAAATTTCCGAAGAATTTCCAGCCTGTTGGGGTTTCATACAATGCGATCTTTGTTGCTTTGGCAACACGGTCAAGAGCACCGCTGGTGGGCATGCTCCGCGCGAAGCCCCGGACTCCAGTGTGCTGGAAGTAAGGGATACTGAAGATATTGGCTGCAATGACCGCCACGGAGTCGGAGGGGTTCACGAAGAATCCATTCTTGCCAAGGATCATGTTCCGATCCCCATCCCCGTCAAAGGCCGCTCCGAAGTCATGCTCCCCTGTCTTCATGGTCTCGACGAGGTCCGCGGCATAGGTCAGGTTGGGGTCCGGGTGGTGTCCACTGAAGTCCTCCAAGGGCGTGCAGTTCACAGCGGAGTTTGCTGGCGACCCCAGCTCTTCACACAGGATCTTCTTCACATACGGTCCCATCACTCCGTGCATGGAATCTATGCGGATCTTTAAGCGATTCTGTCCAGAAAGAAGCTCTTTAAGTGCACTGAAGTCGAAGATGTTTCTCAGCATGTTAGCGTATGCTTCCACAGAGTCCACAATTTGAAATGTAAATGGTTTGAACTTGTTTTCCAAATCAAACTGCTGCTTTCCAATTGTGCTAAGGTCCACTTGTAGGTCCAGACAGATGGCATATTCTTCAATAGTTTTGCTAAGCTGGAAGATCTGATCCGTGATTGCTTAAGGAGCAGGGCCTCCATTGGAAGTATTGAACTTAATGCCAAAGTCACCATTGGGTCCACCAGGGTTGTGGCTGGCTGTTAAGATGATGCCACCAATCGCCTTTATTTTTCTAATGATACATGAAACAGCAGGAGTAGAGAGAATCCCATTCTGCCCAATGACCAGGCGACCAATCCCATTGGCGGCCGCAATCTGCACGATGAGCTGGACAGCCTCCTTCATGAAGTAGCGGCCGTCGCCGCCCACCACCAGCACGCCGTCCTGCCGCGCCTCGGGGGCCGTGGTGGAGATGATGCTCTGGATGAAGTTCTCGGCGTAGTGGGCATTGCTCTGGAAGACGGCCACCCTCTTGCGCAGGCTGCTGGTGCCCGGCTTCTGGTCGCTGTACGGCTTGGTCTTGGCGGTGGTGATTTTGGGCATGGTGGGAAGTGGTGCGGCCGCATGGGAGGTGTCCTTGCACATCCACTAGTCTCTTTATGAGGCTAGAGGCCAAAGTACATACAGAAAACCTAATAGCACACAGTAAATTAGCACAATATATGTTGAACCCTAGAGGCTTACCAAACCATATATCAATAAAGTGGTATAAGAACCACGTCTTCGCTAGACACAAGGCCTAGAGCCTGAAGAAGTGCTGGGGCCACAAAGAACCACACAAGGTAGTGACACAGGGGACCCACAGGGGACGCGTGCAGTGTCTGAACACAGCCGCGGATCGCTGTTAACTTCAATGGGGAAAGTCGTTGTTGGAAATTTAAAGAAAAGGGACACTTAGAGGAGGACTTTGAGCAAACCCCTTTAGACTTAAGGGGTTCTAGAGCCAACACCCACAGGAGCAGCGGAGTACTCGAGTTACCTCACCCAGGGAAGACCTGTTCATAGGTGTCTTTTGGTGTCGGGAATCGTCGTTGATTTCAATGGTGATCTGCTTCAAACGGGTTGCTGTTGTCGAAGAGGAAAGTGTCCGGGGTAATCCAAGCCTGGATCAAAGATGAGAGGAACCTGAAAGCAGAGGGGACAGAGTCTGGGTCACTAGCCAGTGACCAGGAGCACGATAGACGGATTCCCCCCGATGTCGGTGATTTCAGGTGAAGAAGGTGAAGCTTGGCTCTTCAGCCACAAGGACCAGGAGGCCTCGACGACGACCAGGATCTGGAATCGAGCTGTCCCACGAAGGATGTGGAGTGCTGCAGTGTCGGTGCCCGGATTGGACCCAACAAGCCTTGGCAACAGCAACCCATGCAGAAAGTTAAGAAATGCTTCGGTGCAGACTAGCAAGATCTGAGGGACTCACCACGCGGTGGGGAGTCAGGGCACGTTTGGAGAAACCAGAGAAGCCCAAGGAAAATTAGAGTTGCCTTCACAGGGACCCACCAGTCCAAGGACCAGAGTTCGCGAAGGAGCCTCGAGCGGACATGCAAGAAGCGGGCTCGCGGAACACTCGTGGAGTGTAGGCCCACAATCTTCAGTGCAGATGGTGCTCGGGGCTTGGGCTACAAGTAACCCAAAGCACAACTTCAAGAGACGTCGAGAAGTCCATGCACTAGCAAATGTGCACAGTGTCCAGGAGTTCAGGTTCCACTTCACTCACGAGGGCTGCGGGTCTCAGCTTTGCTGGTGACTCGGGTCGGCCTCTGATAAGTCTGGAAATCCACCTCTGGTGTTGTGAAGTCTTCGGCGTCCGGCGGGAGCTTCGGAGATGCAGACCGGCAAGATGCATCTTTGGTGCCTGCCAGGCAGGGGAGTCACTCCTTGACCCCAAGGGAGATTCTTCAGACCTCTAGTCTTTAGTAGAGCGTCGAAGTTCCGGGATTTCTGTAGCAGAGTTTCGTCCAGTTGTAATCTAAAGTCCTGTTGCCAGGGGTTCCTTACTTATACCTAAGAAAGGGGTTGGACATACTCTGGGGACCCACCTATTTGAGGGTCTGGAAAGAGGGGTGGCTACACCCATTTCCTTTGTCCAGTTTTGCGCCAGAGCAGGGGCTTGTAGCCCCTGCAACCAGTTTGAACTGGGCTATGCACAGGGACACCAAATATGCCCCCAGTGCAGACTTCAAAGCACTCTGAGAGTGCACCCACCCAGCCCCAGTCCACTAAGGCCTGTCTGGGAGGTGGTTACACCTCCCTGTGACAGGAAACCTATTGTCCAGGCCTCCCCTGCCAGAGTTTCGGTCAGCAGCAGGAGGCCAGACTCGTGTCTGTGGCTGCAGCATCCATTTTGTGATGCCAGGGCTCTTTTAAACTGTTACCGGATGTAAAGTGGCTCGTCACGCGTACCTCTGATAAGAAACTTACTTCAGACCTCTATAAAGTGCTATTAGCCTGGAATACACACATGTATAATACTAGCCGCGCGAGGTGGAAAAGGGACCTGGGCAGAACACTCGCCCACAAAGAATGGGAATGGGAATGGGAATGGGAATGGGAATGGGAATGGGTATATTACAGAGCCCGCCACTCGGCCTACCACATGGGATTGACGGAAACTCTCACTAAACTCGCCACTTATTGGTACTATACCCCCAAAATACTTCACTCTATAGATCCCTCTCAGGACGCCACCTGCTGGCGGGGTTGCGGGGAGGTTGGTACGTTGGTACATTTGCTCTGGGATTGCAGGCACATCCAGAAATAGCGGAGACTCAAATTCTGGACGAAGTAGACACACACTTAGACACGCAAATACCACGCTTTCCGGCTTATGTTCTTTTACGCCTCCCAAATCACGTGACCTTCCCACTCAAATCCCACCGGGCAGGCTCATGGCAATAGCGTTGGGTTTGTCAGAGCAGAATGTCCTAACACATTGGCGCACCTCCCAGACCCGTACCTTCAAAGGCTGACTACACCGGCTATGGTATGTCCTGGGGATGGAGAAGCTGACGTTGACTATGGCGGGGAAGGGCTCCTCGTTTGCAGAGATGTGGCGACCCTTTTTGTCCCTTCTTTCCTCCGAGTTCAGGGAAGTGACCTGCCCAAGGTATCTTCGCCTTTTACGGATATCTGAACCCCAGGGAGACGGGGTGAGGCCAGAGTTTCAAATAAGAGATCCTAACACTGAATGCTTTTCTTTCTTTGGTGGACAAGTGATGGGTGGGGGTGGGGGATGGGGGGTGGGTGGGGGGATGGGGGGAGGGGTAGGGGGGTGGGGGGAGGGGTGGGAGGGTGTTATAAGTTATCCACATAAGTGTTTTGTTCTGTTTTTTCTACACGTTCCTTACTTGCATCGGCCTGTCAATTATGTTTGTAGTAAATCTAACGAGGGCTGTGTCTCAGCCTAACATTGTGGAACGTATTGTTTGTTGATAAAACTCAATAATAGATTTAAACCCTAAAATAAAATGTAATCCTAAACTGTTACCAGGTAGACCGGTGTGTACATGTCTCTCCCTCTAGAAGGGTGGAATTCTACCCCCGCCGCCAGGACTGGCGGGGGGGGGAGGGGGGGTAGGATTCCAAAGTGTTTGACACCAAACACAACATGTTTCCGTGCAGCCATTCCAAAGATAGCATTTACCGCAAGGTTATAATGCACTTAAGAGTATATGGTCTGGCTGCACCACATAACAGCCCCAGGGAATAGATTCCGAAGGCTGCAGAGGGGCCCAACTAATGCATGGGCACCCTCTCACACGCGACCAAGCACCCTGCCTTCAGGATTGATCAGGCCTGCCATAGGGGTGACTTATAGGTCTCTATGTGTAGTGATTTAAGGTAGATATAGGTAACCTATATCTTAGTACGGGGTGCATGCACCTCCTTACCCAGGCTGTATTAGCAATCCTGTGGTGTCATTTTGGAAGGTTTCCCAGGGGTGGCATAATACATGCTGCAGCCCCTGCTAGGCCTCTGGGGTACCTATGCCCTTAGTACCTAGTGTACCATATACTAGGGACTCACAAGGGTACCCCAGTAACCAAACTGGAGTATACCTATAGTACATGCAATCAATTTAGAGAGGAAGCAGCTAGCCTGGGGTCCTGGCTAGCGGGGTCCTGGCTAGCAGGGCCCCAGCTAGACTAAAGTCGAAAAACAGTGAAACACCAGCAAAAAGTGGGGGTAACCATAGTGAGCAGATCCTACTCTCCTACAGATGGTCCCTCAGCGGATCAACAGCACACAGCCTACCGCTTTTCTCAGGCCTGAATATGAAGACCCAGTCCAAGTTAAAAAGCTTTACTACGCCAGAGCCCAATTGAAGCATTGTGACACAGGATATAGGAAGTGACCTCACCCTGGAAGCCTCCTTGTTCACTATGGTGGTTGATGCCACGATCTAAATACCATCTAAGACCCCGCCTCTAGATTCTCCCGTCTTGCAGCCTTCTCCAGCTCCATTAAGCTCCAAGAATGTGGCGGATTCAGAGAATTCCACACAAACGCTCCTCCATCAAATCTTGACAGAATTGAAAAATATGAAACTCTCTCAAGAAGAAGCCCAGAAAAGGACTGAATCACAGCTGAACTGAATTCTATCCCATGTCCAGCAGCTTACATCTCGGGTCATAGAGGTCGAACATCGCATATCTGATCTTGAGGATACCGTTCCTCGGCAATCAGATCAAGTAATTAAACTACAAACTGAATTAGCTAACTTACAAATTAAGGTAGATGATGTGGAAAATCGCACCCAAAGTTTCAATCTACGCATAACAGAGATTCCGGAGGGTCACGAGAATGGACAATCAGTGCCTGAAGTAATTTCGAACCACATTACCAAATATGTCTGCCCAGAGGCTATAGCTCAGAAGACGGACCTTACGATCTTACGTGTGCACCACGCACCAGCTGTTCGATATCCATATGCTAACTTTCCTAGAACGATTATTGTGAACTTCTGAGATTTTCGAATTAAGAAAAAGATTTTGTCATGTGCAATTCGCAACAAAGGGTATCAGATAAGTGATGACTTTTCCTTTAAAAACTTTTCAGACATGTCTGCCTTGTCTGCCAAGCGAAGAAAGGAATTTAGAGGTATGCTGAATTATTTTGAAGAAGTAGGAGCCCCAGCTGGGATAGTCCAACAATCTAAATTGTTCCTTCATAAGGGTGAAGCTCATATTTATCTGACAGTTGAAGCAGCGTAAAAATTCCTTCGCTCCCTACAACATCCGGGGCCGGGCGGGACAAATGAATCATAGATTGAAATTGAACAGCTGTTTCGCGATGAGACTAGTTCATTTTTTTTCCTTCTTTTTTCTTAGACCAACGGCCACTGGCTCTCCACCTTGGGTGCCATGTCACAGCATCCCAACATGGGGAGGGGGATGGGGAGAGGGCACATAGGGTAGGGGGAAGGGCGGTAGGGTCACCAGAGTGTAGGGGGCGATCACCCAGGGAGCCCCTGATGAGGGAGGCGCTGACTACAAGCGGGTCTTTGGGGGGGGGGGGGGTAAAGGGTCCACGGAGGGTAGGTGAGAGTGAAGGGGCATAGGGTCACGGGGATGGGGGGGTGAAAAAAACAATATGTAGTGGAACTTGGGCAGTAATATAAGAGATCGAAATAATTTATTTTTTCTTCATATTTTATCCAAATGTCAGCTAGACCATTAAAGGGTATTTTCTGTAATGTAAATGGATTTAATGATAGACTGAAGCAGTGTTCAATGTTGGCTTGGTTTAAGGCTCTACAAGCTGATTTAATTTTCCTCCAAGAAACACACTATTAGGAAGGGTTGTCAAGGGATTAAACTCCTGCTTTTGTCCAACATGAATTTTATGTTTCCTCGAATGCAGCAGTTAGGGGGTTAGCCATATTAGCGAGTAAAAAAGCACAGCGTGATATCATAATGGTCCAAAGGGACAATAGCGCCAGGTGGCTCTGTATCCAAATGAGTATCTTTAATAAATTATTTAACTTTGTAAGTTTATATGTCCTTATTGAAGACTCACTGAGACGTTACAGTCTTTATATGATTTTGCTATGGCGCAAACAGGGTCAGTAGTGATTAAGGGGGATTTTATTTATTAATTGATCCAGCTATTGACAACGCCCTAGGACCTCAGAAAATGCAGACCAAACATAAATCGATCAGGGTTTGTCAGAATCTAATACGGGATTTTTTGCTCGTGGATAGCTGGAGAGATGAATTTCCCCCTGAGAAGAGGTTCACTTGTCATTCAAAGAGATATCATTCCTCATCGCGAATTTATTTTTTTCTCATTTCCCATGCGCTTTAAAAAAGAAATCTGAGATCATCGAAAATACTTTTTCTGACCGAGGTCTCATATCAGTGCAATTTCAAATTCAAACTCAAGCGCAAATTGAGCTTAGATGGTCATTTGATAAGTCTCACCTAGTCGATGAGCAATGGGTGGTCGGCATGCGCTTCTCATCAGAGAGTTTTTGAAACATAATGTGGATACAGCTTCCCTATTTGCAGTATGGGGGCCTCTTTGTGAGAAGTTGGCCAGATATGTGATGTCCACTATTCTAGTGGGCACCATGTATCAGTCCAAGCAACCCTTATGGAGATGGTTGTAAAGTCAACCTTATAGACCAGCTATCCTAGTGGTAGCATGGACAAAGCAGCCTTATGCTAAAACTTCAGAGAGCATGTGAAGCCAGCTGTTTTACCATATGTAACCCCTTGAATACCAAATGAAAGGACACCACACAGGTTATATATAAAATATATATGTATTTATTATAAACACAACCCCTCTGAACTCTTTATGAGGTCAGAGGCTAAAGCACATAATAATAAACTTAATTATCATACAGTAAGTTGCACAATATACAGCAGGGCCCTAGGGGCACGTAAAACCATATACTAAAATAGTGGTATAAGAACCACGTCACGGACAAAGCATAGGCCTAGGGCCTAGGGAATTGGTGGGGCTACATTGTACTAACAAGAGTTAGGGAGCAGGAGGCCCACAGGAGGCGCGTGCAGTGTCTTTACACACACGCGAGTTACCATAGAGTTAGAATGGGAACAAAAGAATTACAAACTAGTTCTTTTAGGACACTTCCGGATGGACTAGGAGAAAGCTACTTAAAACTTAGACACTAGGATAGTCAATACCCACAGGAGCACCGAAGTACTCGCGTTACCTCACCCACAGGAGCCGGGTGCATAGGTGTCAAAGTGTGTCGGGTTTCGTCGCTGATTCCTATGGAGACCTGTAAAAAGATGCTGCAGGCGACCAAGAGAGAAGTGTCCAGTTGGATCCAAGGGTGGATCGAGGATAAAGAGTACCTGAAAGCAGAGGGGACAGAGTCTGGGTCACTAGCCAGTGACCAGGAAGGAACCAGGAAGGAACCAAGCGATGTCGCGAAGCAATCAGGTGATGTCGTGAAGCTTGACTCTGCAGCCACGTGGACCAGGAGGCGTCAACGACGACCAGGAGCTGGATACGGACTGTCCCACGAAGGCTCTCACTGTTGGCGGTGTTGGCTTCCGGATTGGAGTCAACAGGCCTTGGCAAATGCAACCCACGCAGGAATCGAATATTCGCTTAGGTTTATACCAGCAAGGTCTATGGGGCTTCTCCTTTGCAGGGAAGCAGAGGCCCACCTGGAGCAACCAGGCAGGCGGTGTAGATTCAAAGGTTTGTCGTCACAGAGGCCACTAGCCAACGGGCAAGTGACCGGACAAACGCGTCGAGCAGGAAAATGCAGAAGGGCCCCACGCAGAACTCGTGGAGTGTGGAAGGCTGGTCTTCGGTGCAGTTGATGCTCGGGGCTGGGGCTTCTCAATCCCTAATGCACAACTTCAAGGGTGCCTCAGAAGCTGCACAAGTAGCAAGGAGCAGGCTTTTCAAGATGGCCGGTCCCACGTCTCTTGTCGCCTCCACGGGTCTCAGCTTTGCAGGGACTGTGGATCGGGGTCAGAGAAGTCTGGAAGTCTGGCTCTCGTCGGACTCTGTGCTCGGGTTCCGGCAGGAGCGTCGACAGAGTAAACCGCTGATCGCTGGATGGTGCCTGTTTGTACAGGGTGGTCACTCTGACCACAAGGAAGATTCTTCAGTCGTCTTCTGTGAAGGAGATCGTCGAAGGTCCAGAGTTTCGTTTCAAGTTTCAGTTCAGGATAAATCTAAAGTCTCTAGACTCAGCTCCTACCTATATACTAATCTGAGGGGCTGGATTACCTGCTAGGTCCCTCCTATGGGTGGGACCAGGGAAGGGGGTGGTTACACCCCTTTCCCTTTGTCCAGTTTCGCGCCAGAGCTGGGGCTGGAGTGCCCCAGCAAGTGGTTTGAACCGGGCTGTGCATGGGACACCTTATGTGTCCCAGGCAGTGTCTCATTTCATTCAACCCTCCCTGCCCCAATACACTATGGCCTGTCTGGGGTGGTGATAGCATCTCCCAAGACAGGAAACCTATTGTCCAAGCCTCCCTCGCTGGAAGGACTCCAGGCAGCAGGAGGTCAGACTTGTGTCTGTGGCAGCAGCATCCATTTTGTGATGCTGAGGCTCTGGTTAACTTTAACCGGGATTAACAGGAACAACATGTCTTCTCCCTCTAGAAGGGTGGAATGCGACGGGGGTAGCATTCCACCCTTCTAGAGGGAGAAGACATGTTGTTCCTGTTAATCCCGGTTATAGTTAACTAGAGCCTCAGCATCACAAAATGGATGCTGCTGCCACAGACACAAGTCTGACCCCCTGCTGCTGGGAGTCCTTCCAGCGAGGGAGGCTTGGACAATAGGTTTCCTGTCTTGGGAGGTGCTAGCACCACCCCAGACAGGCCTTAGAGTATTGGGGCAGGGAGGGTTGAATGAAATGAGACACTGCCTGGGGCACACAAGGTGTCCCATGCATAGCCCGGTTCAAACCAGTTGCTGGGGCAGTCCAGCCCCAGCTCTGGCACGAAACTGGACAAAGGGAAAGGGGTGTAACCACCCCCTTCCCTGGCCCACCCATAGGAGGGACCTAGCAGGTAATCCAGCCCCTCAGATTAGTATATAGGTAGGAGCTGAGTCTAGAGACTTTAGATTAATCCTGAACTGAAACTTGAAACGAAACTCTGGACCTTCGACGATCTCCTTCACAGAAGACGACTGAAGAATCTCCCTTGTGGTCAAGGAGTGGCCACCCTGTACAAACAGGCACCGTCCAGCGATCAGCGGTTTTCTTTGTCGGCGCTCCTGCCGGAACCCAGTGCACAGAGTCCGACGAGAGCCAGACTTCTCTGACCCCGATCCACAGTCCCTGTAAAGCTGAGACCCGTGGAGGCGACGAGAGACGTGGGACCGGCCATCTTGAAAAGCCTGCTCCTTGCTACTAGTGCAGCTTCTGAGGCACCCTCGAAGTTGTGCATTGGGGATTGAGAAGTCTCAGCCCCGAGCATCAACTACACCGAAGATCAGCCCTCCACACTCCACGAGTTCTGCGTTGGGCCCTTCTGCATTTTCCTGCTCGACGCGTCTGTCCGGTCTTTTGCCCTTTGGCTAGTGGCCTCTGTGACGACGAACCTTTAAATCTACACCACCTGCCTGGTTGCTCCAGGTGGGCCC
The DNA here is from genome assembly GCF_964261635.1 of Lissotriton helveticus. Lineage (NCBI taxonomy): Eukaryota > Metazoa > Chordata > Amphibia > Caudata > Salamandridae > Lissotriton > Lissotriton helveticus. Next base: position 1,425,995,045 of record NC_136059.1, on the reverse strand, counting down.
CTGATTCCCTGCAAAGGAGAAGCACCATAGACCTTGCTGGTCTAAACCTAAGCAAATATTCGATTCCTGCATGGGTTGCATTTGCCAAGGCCTGTTGACTCCAATCCGGAAGCTGACGCCGCCAACAGCGGGATCCTTCGTGGGACAGTCCGTATCCAGCTCCTGGTCGTCGTCGATGCCTCCTGGTCCACGTGGCTGCAGAGTAAAGCTTCACGACATCACCTGATTGCTTCGCGACATCGCCTGGTTCCTTCCTGGTCACTGGCTAGTGACCCAGACTCTGTCCCCTCTGCTTTCAGGTACTCTTCATCCTCGATCCTGCCTTGGATCCAACCGGACACTTCTCTCCTGGTCACCTGCAGCATCTTTTTACAGGTCTCCATAGGAATCATCAACGAAACCCGACACACTTTGACACCTATGCACCCGGCTTCTGTGGGTGAGGTAACGCGAGTACTTAGGTGCTCCTGTGGGTATTGACTATCCTAGTGTCTAAGTTTTAAGTAGCTTTCTCCTAGTCCATCCGGAAGTGTCCTAAAATAACTAGTTTGTAATTCTTTTGTTCCCATTCTAACTCTATGGTAACTCGCGTGTGTGTGTGTAAAGACACTGCACGCGCCTCCCGTGGGCTCCTGCTCCCTAACTCTTGTTAGTACAGCGTAGCCCCACCGATGCCCTAGGCCTATCCTTTGTCCGTGACGTGGTTCTTATAGCACTATTTTAGTATATGGTTTTACGTGCCCCTAGGGCCCTGCTGTATATTGTGCAACTTACTGTATGATAATTAAGTTTCTTATTATGTGCTTTAGCCTCTGACCTCATAAAGAGAGGGGATGTGTTTATAATAAATACATATATATTTTATATATAACCTGTGTGGTGTCCTTTCATTTGGTATTCAAGGGGTTACATATGGTAAAACAGCTGGCTTCACATGCTCTCTGAAGTTTTAGCCTAAGACTGCTTTGTCCATGCTACCACTAGGATAGCTGGTTGTGAAAAGTTGGCCTGGTATATGATGTCCACAATTCTGTGGGCACCTTGTATCAGTCCAAACAATCCCTTATGGTGGTGGTTGTAAGTCAACCTTATAGACAAGCTATCCTAAGGGTAGCATGGACTAAGCAGCCTTAAAGGCTTAACTCAAGAGGGCATGTGAAGCCAGCTGTTTTACCATATGCAATCCTGTAATATCAAATGAAAGAACACCACACAAGTTATATAGTATAAAAATATATGTATTTATTCTCAGAATAATCCCCAATACTCTTTATGAGTAATGAAGCACAAGCGTTTAAACAAAAGCACAATATAACATATGAAAGTTGCACAATTATGGATGAGGCCGGTGGCCACTCAAACCATATATCAAAAAAGTGGTATAAGAATCACTAATCGATCAGTGGTAAGGCCTAGGGCCTTGGGAATCGCTGGGACTACACTGGACTAACAGCAGTTAGGACGGGAGTAGCCCGCGGGATTCGGGTGCAGCGCTGAAAGCGCACGCATGCACCAATGCAAAGTCAATGGTGCGTAAAAGTTATCGAGTTACAGTTTTAAGAGTCTTCCGACTGGACTAGAAGGACAAAACTTTAGACTTAGACACTAGAGGTGTAAACCACTACAGGAGCACCAGCGTTCAAGAGTTACCTCACCCACAGGAAGCGGGTGCACAGGTGCAAAAGCGTGTCGGGTTCCGTCGCGAAGATCTAGGGTGCCTGGAGATGAAGATGCTGCAGGCGTCCAGAAGAGAAGTGTCCGGTGTGATCCAAGGGTGGATCGAAGATATAGAGTACCTGAAAGCAGAGGGGACAGAGTCTGGGTCACTAGCCAGTGACCAGGATGGAACCAGGAAGGAACCAGGCGATGTTGGGCACAATCAGGTGCTTGTCGTGAAGATTGTCTCCGCTGCCACGTGGACTTCGGGTCACCGAGGATGTCCAGGAGTGGTTTACGAGCTGTCCCACAAAGGCTCTCGCGGTCGGCGGTGTCGGCTTCCGGATCGGCGTTAACAAGCCTTGGCAAGGGCAACCCACGCAGGACTCGAAGATCGCTTCTTGACCGGACCATGAAGGTCAGATCAAGTGCTCCTTTTCAGGGGAGCGAGGGCCAGTCTGGAGCAACCAGACTAGCAGAGCAAATTCAAAGGTTCGTCGGTACTGGGGCCGCTAGCCAACGGGCAAGCGACCGGACCAACGCGTCGAGCAGGAAAATGCAAAAGGGCCCCACACAGCACTCAGTGAGTGTGGAGGGGTGAGCTTCGGTGCAAAAGCTGCTCGGGCCGGGAGCTTCTCACGCTCCAATGCACAGCTTCGAGGGAGCCTCGGAAGCTGCACGGTCAGCACTTCGTTGTTTTTCCAAGATGGCCGGCCCCATGCTTCAGGTCGCCTCCATGGGTCTCAGCTTTGCTGTGGCTGTGGATCGGGCTGTTGGAAGGCAGGAACGCTGGCTCTTGTCGATCTCTGTCACTCGAGTTCCGGCGGGAACTGCAACAAAGCAAACGGTGAATCGCTGGATGGTGCCTGTTTGCACAGGGTGGTCACTCCTTGACCACAAGGGAGATTCTTCAGTCTTCTACGTCGAGTAGGATGTCGAAGGGTCCAGAGTTACGTTTCATATGTTTCATTCAGGATAATCTGATGTGCATCTGCACAGCTCCTACCTTTATTCCAAATCAAGGGGCTTGATTACCTGCTAGGTCCCTCATATGGGTGGGACCCAGGAAGGGGGTGGTTACACCCCTTTCCCTTTGTCCAGTTTCGCACCAGGACTGGGGCTGGAGTGCCCCAGAACCGGTTTGACTGGATTTTGCCTGGGACACCTTGTGCGCCCCAGGCAGTGTCTAGTTTCTTTCAGCCCTCCCTGCTCCAATCCACTATCTCCTGTCTGGGGTGGTGTAGCACCTCCCTGTGACAGGAAACCCTTTGTCCAGGCCTCCCCTGCCAAGTTTCGGTCAGCAGCAGAAGGTCAGACTTGTGTCGGGGCAGCAGCATCCATTTTGTGATGCTGAGGCTCTGGTTAGGATTAACCGCGTTTAAAGCAAAGTAACATGTCTTCTCCCTCTAGAAGGGTGGAATGCTACCCCCGTCGCCAGAACTGGCGAGGGGTAGTATTCCAAAGTGTATGACACCAAACACGACATGTTTTGATAAAGCCAAACCAAAGTTAGCAATAACCGCGAGGATTATAATGCACTTAAGAGTATATGGTATGGCAGTATCACTGGAACAGCAGTAAGGAAATGGTTCCGACCACTGCAGACAGGCTTAGCTCATACTAGAGCACCATCTCACATAAAACCAAGCACTATGCCTCCAGGATTGTTAAGGCCTGCCATAGGTGTGACTGATAGGTATGTATGTGTCCAGATATAGGTATACTATATCTAAGCAAGGGGTGATTACACCACCTTGCCCCAGCTGAGGGATCAGCCAGTTGTGTCGATTTAAGTATCAGCCAGGGGTGGCAAAAGATATGCTGCAGCCCCTGGTAGGCCTTGGATGCACCTATGCCCTGAGCACCTATAGTGCATGATACAGGGGCTGACAAGGTGTCCAGTACCAAATTGGTGATGTACCTAGGGTACATGGAGTCCATTTAAAGAGAGAGCAGATAGTCTGGGACCCTGATTAGCAGGATCCCAGGCCAACTAAGTCGAAAACCAGCTAAACACTAGGCAAAAAAATCTGGGGTAACCATAGTCCGGTATCTACCCTCCTACACTGGTCTATAAGTTTGACTTTACAACCATCACCATAAGGGTTGTTTGGACTGATACAGGGTGCCCACTAGAATAGTGGACATCACATATCAGGCCAACTTCTCACATTGGTGTGCAGCGGTTGGGATAAGAGCTTGCTGTTGTTTTACCAATTGTAATCTTGAGATATCATTTGAAAGATCACATTAGGTACCTATAAGTACATATAAACAAGACTTATAATACTTAAGTTCTACTGAACTTAGTTGTTTTAGACCAAAGGGCCTAGCACACCCGAACTACAACTCCTAGAGAGGTTTAGTAGGAAACACTTAGTGTAGGTAGGTGCACACACCACACCTCACTAAATCATGTCTCTGAGAGTAGAACCAAGTGGGTCTCTCCCAGTGGAGGTTGATCCTATAAGGATACCTTCCAGATATGATACTCTAACTTTCCAAGAGTTAAGGCACTTGTGCACCTCTAGAAGGTTAAAACAGGGTTCCAACCCTACCCTCGGACACCTGATTGAGCTCATGGAGGAACATGATGCTCTGAAGGCATCTAGCAGAGGTCTGTCAGCTAATGGAAATGAGGTACTACCTCAACAGAAAATGCCCCTGACCCTACTGTCATAGATGATGATGAGGTTGTAGAGGAGGAAGATTCTGAGGAAGAGGTAGGCAGCCAGGTTGTAGTTAGGAGGCTTAGCCAGGCTAACCTAAGCCTATTTGGAGCTGAGAATGGGACAGCCCCATTCAGGCCTACAAGTGGACTTAGCCAGAGGTATAGGAGGGAAAGATCCCACTCCAGGGAGTCTCTCCGCTCCAATGTTTCAAGGGGTTCTCAGAGGGGAATGACTTCTCCTCAGAGGAGAGAACACCAGGCTAGGATGAGGGAAGTCCAACTCAGGATTGAGAGGGAAGAACTTGCCATATCCAAGGCAAAACTTGCTCTTGCAAGAGAGCAAAAGTTAAGTGGACTAGAGTCCACTGGTGGCAGCAATATCCCTAAGGATAAAGACAGGTCCTATGACAATAGACACCTAAGATTGTGCCCCCCTACAAAGTTGGGGATGATATCCACAAATGGATAACTGCTTTGGAGAGGGCCTGCAAAGTACAGCAGGTCCCCAAAGTCAGTGGGCAGCAATCTTGTGGCTCTCCTTTGCAGAAAAAGGAAGAGACAAGCTCCTCACAGTTAGTGATGATGATGCTAACAATTACACTGTCCTGAAGAGTGCTCTAATTGATGGGTTTGGCCTAACCACTGAACAGTACAGGTTGATGTTCAGAGATACCCAGAAGACACAGACTCAGGACTGGACTGATTTTGTTGATTGTGCCACTAAGGCTCTGGAAGGCTGGTTGCTGGGAAGTAAGGTTACAGACTATGAAGGATTGTACAATTTGATCATGAGAGAGCAAATACTTAACAATTGTCAGAATCAGTTGTTGCACCAACACCTGATTGACTCAGATCTGACCTCTCCCCAAGAATTGGGAAAGAAGGCAGACAAGTGGGTCAGAACCAGGGTTAAGCAGAAAACCCAGAACCAAGGTGGTGATCAGAAAAAGGCAGACCAAAAAGGTGGGGATCAGAAACAAAAAGACCAGAAGTCTTCTTCAGGCCCCCAACAAACATCTAATGAGGGGGGGTCCCAAAATTCCAAGAAAAGGAAGAAAGATGGCCAAAAGAATCCTTGGTGTAACTTTTGTAAATCTGCCTCTCACTGGTTCAGTGAGTGCACCAAGAAAGGGACAGCCCCTACCACTGTAGCCCCTAAGGCACTTGAACCCCCTAGTACAGTTAACAGTGATAGTTCCCAACCCAAGGCTATAGTGGGGTTAACCATGGGTACTGAGGTGAATTCTGGCCTAGTCATGGTTCCAACTCAGGCTGATTTTGTCTGTAATGTGGACATGGCTATGTCTTCTACTGTGAGTACCAGTACCCTGGGCACATACAGGCAAACACCTTTGATTAATGACAAAGTGGCTCAGGCCTACTGAGACATATGTGCCAGTGTCACCATGGTCATTTTATTTATAACAAGGGCACCCAAACAATGGCTGATGACCATGGGGAAGTATGCTCTGAAAAAACAATGGTCCTTAGCTTATCAGAATCAGCAAGAACACAATAATATAGGCCATAATAGGAGACTATATTTGCCTCTGCCCAGCCGGGCAGGGTATTTATTTCAAAAGATAAGAATGTGATACCTGGTTAGAAGGCACAATCCTGTACCAAACTTTGAGACAAACAAACAACATATAAGGGAAGAGGTTACACAGGCAAATTTGAGCAATGTTTGGCCACTTTTAACTCAGTGATAAAATCTCAAGTATTGCCAAAAACGCTAGACGCAGCAAGTTAAAACACAATGGTTAGGCTGTGAAAGCGTTAACAACAGTCGACGTTTCGATCCCTTTTTGCTCTAATTGGTTGGGATCATCCTCAGGACTAAGGTTTTGACAGCATTTGCCTGCCTGAATTACTTTTGAATCCGCCTGTTTTTAGGAGGAAAAAAGGAGAAGAAGAAAAGAAAAGGGGGCCAAGGGCCGGATTACTCATTGTTTCTTCACCGTTTGAACATGTCCATTATTTCGCACATTTTCACTTTTACTCGGATTCGACTTATAGTGTTTTAGTGACTGAAGTGGAAAATACAACGGGCATACATGGGTGGGTACACGCGTGGATATTGATTTAGTGACCCTTAAGTTAGAACCGCAAACAGAGACATTAATTGAAAATTGAGCGGCCAAACCTTGTCCTCATTGGTTATCACGTATTAATGTACTCACAACATGAACGACGGGACATTTAACCTCTATTTGAACCATCGGGTGTACAGTCGTTCGTGATCATTCAAACCATGCATCGCGGTGGTGGACGGAGGATATCGCTTACCCCGAATTGAATTAGTTAAAATGAGACCGGGGGGTCACATCTTGCCATCTGCACCGATGGCTGGAGGGGTGAGAGACCTGGGGGTGAGGAGGTTTTTGTTTAGGAACATAAAGGGCACCATGACTGTGTGCAAGGCGATTGATTAGGGGCGGTTTACCTCTGGGCTATTTGCAGGTAGTCGAAGTCCAGGCAGTGTGAATCCGCTCTGAGGTCCGGATTACTTCTGGGGAGAGGGAGTGGGTTCAGTAATGAGTCGAGCACTAAATTGAAAGTTACTATAGAACTATATTGCACTTGTAGAAACTGTCTCCTTCAAAAAATGATATAAGTATGTAACAGCTCTGGCAAGAGTGTATGTAAAGTAACCTGTTACCTATGGCAACTCTATTTAACTCACCACTGTTCTTATCAGCTTGCAAATGTTATTATGATTTGAAATGTTATGTTATCTGAACACCAGTGATCACGTACGTCGCCAGCACAAATACACTTTTCAATTTATGAGCACTAATAATGAACCTCACGCAATTTCCAACTATACAATTGTTAGTCCATCATTTATGTCCCGACTCAGGTTCTGCACGTTACTGAACCCATTCCCATCTCCAAGATGGCCGACACCAATCGTCAGTCCTCTTTCTATAGCCATTTCCCTCAAACACAGTGTACGTCTACCAGTGAAGCACGATCGCATTCACTGCCCTCACAAGCAGCAGACGGATTGGACATTGTATCCAAGTCTACAGACTCCCGATTCCACGGAGCCTCCGGCTCTTCGAGGTAAGACCTCCCCTTTCCGGCATACTCGCGTTCACCCGCTCAGACCGAATCCTTTAATTCTAACTGGAGACTGACCCTCCCGTTTTTTTCCCCACCGGTTTTAGATAAATATCCGATGAACCGTTCTGGACCTCGGCTATCCCCACTATTGTGATGCAAAGGACTCTCCGAGGTAAGCGTGTTCAGAGTTTTATAATCCACTCCCTCTCGGAACCCTTTGGTTCCCATGAGTGCAACTTACTGTCGTTACTGCTCGACTCATTACTGAACCTACTCCATCTCCCCAGAAGTAATCCGGACCTCAGAGCAGATTCACACTGCCTGGACTTCCACTACCTGCAAATAGCCCAGAGGTAAACCGCCCCTAATCAATCGGCTTGCACACAGTCATGGTGCCCTTTATGTTCCTAAACAAAAACCTCCTCACCCCCAGGTCTCTCACCCCTCCAGCCATCGGTGCAGATGGCAAGACGTGACCCTCCGGTCTCATTTTAACTAATTCAATTTGGGGTAAGCGATATCCTCCGTCCACCACCGTGATGCATGGTTTGAATGATCACGAACGACTGTACACCCGATGGTTCAAATAGAGGTTAAATGTCCCGTCGTTCATGTTGTGAGTACATTAATACGTGATAACCAATGAGGACAAGTTTGGCCGCTCAATTTTCAATTAATGTCTCTGTTTGCGGTTCTAACTTACGGGTCACTAAATCAATATCCACGCGTGTACCCACCCATGTATGCCCGTTGTATTTTCCAATTCCAGTCACTAAAACACTATAAGTCGAATCCGAGTAAAAGTGAAAATGTGCGAAATAATGGACATGTTCAAACGGTGAAGAAACAATGAGTAATCCAGCCCTTGGCCCCCTTTTCTTTTCTTCTCCTTTTTTCCTCCTAAAAACAGGCGGATTCAAAAGTAATTCAGGCAGGCAAATGCTGTCAAAACCTTAATCCTGAGGATGATCCCAACCAATTAGAGCAAAAAGAGATCGAAACGTCGACTGTTGTTAACGCTTTCACAGCCTAACCATTGTGTTTTAACTTGCTGCGTCTAGCGTTTTCGGCAATACTTGAGATTTTATCACTGAGTTAAAAGTGGCCAAACATTGCTCAAATTTGCCTGTGTAACCTCTTCCCTTATATGTTGTTTGTTTGTCTCAAAGTTTGGTACAGGATTGTGCCTTCTAACCAGGTATCACATTCTTATCTTTTGAAATAAATACCCTGCCCGGCCGGGCAGAGGCAAATATATTCTCCTATTATGGCCTATAATATTGTGTTCTTGCTGATTCTGATAAGCTAAGGACCATTGTTTTTTCAGAGCAGTGACACCATGGTGACACCTAACATTGTGGACCCTGGACAGATTGTACTGGGTGATAATTACCTGGTGACCAATGCAAGCAATGTCACTACTTCACATAGTGTGGCCGTTGTTAACTTCTCCTGGGAATGGGTAACTGGACTCAAAAGAGTTGTGGTAAGTGCAGATCTCCCTGTGGAGCGTTTGTTGGGCAATGATCTTGAATGCTCAGTATGGTCAGAAGTGGAGTATAGGACTCATGCAGAGATGTTAGGCATATCGGCTCATGTCCTTGTTGTGACCAGGTCACAGGCCAAAAAGTGCCAAACTGAACAGGTCTTGGATCCTGTAACTATGGACCAAGTACCACCCAAGAGAAAGAGCAGTAGGGTTAAGGCAGTGCCTTCCCCCCTCCCCTCAGGTGAAGGTCAGCCTTCTCAGGAAGCTGATTGTGAGACCCCTGAGGACACTATTTTGGATCTGGTTTGTGGTTCCTGTTGCTGGCGCACCTTAGCTCCTAATTCCATACCTCGCGTAACCCGCTCCGCGGGTCCCGCAGCGCCGTGTGTGACTTCCTCGAACCTGGGACTACACCTGTGGGTGCGTGTACATGCGCAGGGCTGCGAGCGTCGGGACCGGGACTCCATATCCCAGGAGTCCTGGTACACCCGAGCCGCCTGTCACCTGGCCGCTCTCCCTGCTCGCCCCGCCCCGCCCCACCATCAGCCTTAAAAGACTCTGCCTGCCAAACGGACTTGGGACACTATTTTGGATCTGGTTTGTGGTTCCTGTTGCTGGCGCACCTTAGCTCCTAATTCCATACCTCGCGGAACCCGCTCCGCGGGTCCCGCAGCGCCGTGTGTGCCTTCCTCGAACCTGGGACTACACCTGTGGGTGCGTGTACGTGCGCAGGGCTGCGAGCGTCAGGACCGGGACTCCATATCCCAGGAGTCCTGGTAAACCCGAGCCGCCTGTCACCTGGCCCCTCTCCCTGCTCGCCCCGCCCCGCCCCACCATCAGCTTTAAAAGACTCTGCCTGCCAAACGGACTTGGGACACTATTTTGGATCTGGTTTGTGGTTCCTGTTGCTGGCACACCTTAGCTCCTAATGCCATACCTCGTGGAACCCGCTCCGCGGGTCCCGCAGCGCCGTGTGTGCCTTCCTCGAACCTGGGACTACACCTGTGGGTGCGTGTACGTGCGCAGGGCTGCGAGCGTCGGGACCGGGACTCCATATCCCAGGAGTCCTGGTAAACCCGAGCCGCCTGTCACCTGGCCGCTCTCCCTGCTCCGCCCCGCCCCACCATCAGCTTTAAAAGACTCTGCCTGCCAAACGGACTTGGGACACTATTTTGGATCTGGTTTGTGGTTCCTGTTGCTGGCACACCTTAGCTCCTAATTCCATACCTCGTGGAACCCGCTCCGCGGGTCCCGCAGCGCCGTGTGTGCCTTCCTCGAACCTGGGACTACACCTGTGGGTGCGTGTACGTGCGCAGGGCTGCGAGCGTCGGGACCGGGACTCCATATCCCAGGAGTCCTGGTAAACCCGAGCCGCCTGTCACCTGGCTGCTCTCCCTGCTCGCCCCGCCCCACCAATTAACTGCCTGCCTATAACTACAAGTATTACTTCCCGCGGCGCTGGAGCGTCCCGGGACAAGGGCGGGACCGTCTGTGGCCGTCAGGCCGGGCTGGGCCCGGTCCCTAATATCCTTACCCTGCCTACTGTTGTATTCAGGTTAGTCGGTCTCCGGGGCACCCTATATACTAAGGTCTTCTATAGTCATGTCTAGCTCACTACCTTCCTGTGTTGGGGTCTCGATCCTTGGGGCACTCGATAAATATTTTGAGAAGGCAAACAAGGAAATCGATAAAGAACTCCTACTAGCGGAGAAACGCGCTGAGCGTCGTCGCTCTATAGAACATCTAAAAAAAAAAAAAACAATGACTTCCCCACTAGAACTAATCACTACACAAGAATCGGGCAGTATTGGTAGGTTGGACAGAGATGTCGATCTATTCAGTACTGATCATATCCCTAGTATTTTTCGCGACCACAACATGACTTCTGTTCACTCTGCTATCAATAGTGAGGACAATACAAACAGCCCTCCTATCGTTTCTAATAGCCTTATTGACCTAAACACCCCAGCTGCCCCGATCATAGTCCCACAACTCCACTCAACTTTCTCAAATCACTCAATAGATATTGTGGCACCCACTGAGATAATTCCGACACACACCAATAGTGACTTCGGAATTAAGCCCATGAATCTACGTAGGGTTCTTCGTTCTCCACCAAGGAAAAAAAGGAGAAAGGGCGGGGTTAAAAGAAAAGGCCTTAATCACCTGGGCTCTCCACCCCTTCTAGTAAACCCCAAAACTAAATTAACTGTACCTCCCGCGAGGGAGGTATTACCAGGCACCCACTCCATTCCATCTCTCCCTGAAGAAATATCACCCATGTCCAAAAAAGAAGCTATAGAACTCTTGGACCAACTTTTAAAATCTTATATGCTCCCACTCATGGAGAGAGTTAAGATTCTGGAGGAAAAAATGGATTGCCTTTTAGCATCTGCCGATCCGAACACAATTCCCCACTCAACGAACTCTAAGGATCAGTTCCAACCGAAATGCCAGCCCAGTACTATCACTTTGATCCCAAGTAAACCTCATAAAACTAACGGAAACATAACCTCTAATAATACTAATGCCCCCCCCCCCCCCCACATCAACTAAACCGACGTTAGTATCTAAGCCAGCTAAAGAGAAGTCCTTGTCGGCTCCAAACAAACCGATTCCACCTATAAACAAGTCAACTATGTTCCCAGGGGTAGACATAACCAAAACTATAACCCAAAGAGCATCCCCAAATCACAAGAACATAGTGGACCTACCTCCAGAGTCGGCAAACTTTGTGATCCTTCTAACCGGTGTTCCCCCGATCACAAATGGAAACTTTGAACACAATGTAAACCTGAAAAACAAAGTCATCTTTTGGCTGAGAACAAATAGACCCCTCCCGGCTCACTTAAACGGAGATATTATCTCGGTAAGGAGATGCAATTGGGTGGGCCTTCGCCCGAAAGATATAGAAGGGGACATTGTGATCATTCATTTTAAGGACCACAGAGTTGTTTCACACATAAGTGATTGGTACCCAGGAAACAAGGAAGGCGGTGTTTCAACTCGTAATATAAGTTATTTTTATCCAGAGGCTTTGCTTAGACCCCCGGTCTACCCCAGACCTAGTAGAAATACCCACCCCCTGAACATGGCTAATTACACACCCCTTTTTTCCCGCCCTGCCAATAATCCCAACACTCCCTTTCCCCTTCCTCTCCGCCGTTATCCTCCTAGCTACTTCCCCATACCAAACAATCATACCAACTACACCCAATATAATGAGTATTGGAACCTCCCGTTGCACAATCTGTATGAACCATATTCGGGGTGGGACTCTAATGATTGACTTGTTTTTCCATTCCCAGATTTAGAGGCTAACCTAGATTGTACGGGTATCTTTCTTACCCCAGATAAAGTTCCCCCTCATGGTGAAGCATCAAACGATAGGTCAATGTACTGTGGAAATGGGAAGTATGATCTTTTTGGTGGGGCCCGGGGTACGAATTCGGAAACAGAAGTTGAGGTTGAGGTTCAGGCTGTAGTGACTGCAGAGGTTGATGATAAGGTGATTGGCCCTAATGGAGGGTCTCTTAATGGTTGCCGGGAATCTGTGATGGTAGTTTATGGTGCGGCTGAAACTGATAAAAGGAGTGACGATGTACCCCTACAGGATATACCAAATTTTAGGGGGTCTCTTGATGATAATATAGCTCCTCTACCACAGGATGTAGTACCCCCCCACCCTAAGGCCAAAACTATATTCCTGGCGGTTACAAGCGGCACCAAGTTTGGTAGTTGGAATATAGCTGGGCTTGAGTCCCGTATGTGTATCCCGGACTGGGTGAATTTCATACAACAAGGCGATGTTTGGTCATTCCAGGAAACCTAGGCACTCTCATCGGTGTTCCTTGTTGGTTACTTAAATTACAGCAAACCAGCGATTAAAGGCCACAGAGGGCGTGCTATGGGAGGCTTGACTACCTGGGTTCGCCAGTATGAGGGCGTAAGAGCGGAGGAGGTACCAATTGATTGCCCTGATATATTAATGGTTAGTATAAGATCTTCTAAAGGCCTTAACATTCTTTTGATTAATATATATGTTAGGGGCATCCAGGGGGCGGAAGGGTCTCTCCAACCCTCCGCCTATTGGATGTCTTCCTTTCAGGTGCATCTGTAGACAGGTTCACGGTTGTGATGGGGGATTTTAATTCCTGTTTCGAACCCCTGAGTTTAGATGATGGCTTACTCACCGAGGTTGAAGATATGACCTGGGGGATTCCCCAGCTTGAGTTATCCCCGATCGGGAAATGGACACAATCCGCTACATTTATTAAAGGGTTGTGCCTGGACCAGGGTCTGCGAGCATTAAATGGTAGAGTGCGATCAGATAGGACGGGTAGACATACCTTCAGCAACGGCAGACACAGTAGCCGTATTGACTATATTCTAGTCGATGTAAAGCTGTGGGCTGCTGTTGAGGATATGGTGGTCATGTCCCGCCCGGAAAGTGACCATGACCCGCTGGTGGTGGATCTAAGGGACCACAGTTTTCTTGGGTCTGAGAGCTGTAGGCCAAATGCCGTTCAGGATGAAGTCGTACGATATGAGAAGGGTACGTTGGCCAAAAGTCTCTGTTAATGTAGAGGCACGTAAGGAGATTAGATCTCTAGTATCTAACTCTTTGGAAGAAATATCTAGTTGTGGGTCACAGGACGATATCAATGCAATAATCACTAATATCCACACTAGTCTATTCCTGGAGTTGAAAAAGCTGTTTGTGAAGTCTATCTCCAAGCAGGGTAGGAGGGGGAAACTGAAAACTATAACCTGGTTTGATGAGGAGTGTCGTCGGACCCACGGGGTTCTGTTTAATGCAATAAAGCAAAAGAACCATAGCCAAATTAGGACTTCTAGGAAGGCATATAAAGATGCCAAGCACAAAGCCAAGTCTAACTGGGATGAGGAATGGTGGTTATCATTAACCGAAGCATGCAGCTTTCGGAATATGCGACAGTTCTGGCATATATTAAAATGGGGTAAATCCCAGGAAGATCGCCCAAGCCCTGCTTCGGTTGGCCAACATCAGCGGGTAAGCTATTTTGAGGAACAATTTAGGAACTATAGTAGTGCCCAGGTTGACATTCCCCGTCTTGCCCTAGTCGTTCCTCTTAAGTTCACGAGTTGTGAAGTTAAACATATCTTGCAATCTATTCCGAGGGGCAAGGCACCAGGCCCGGATTGCATTCCAGCAGATTTATTTCACCAGGATCAGGATCTCTGGGTCCCCTATATAGTCCATCTGGCTAATGCTCTAGCCTCTGGTGCTAAGGTCCCCGAGTCCTGGTTTGGGGCAGAAATCCTGCCAATCTACAAGAAAGGCGATCGGTCGGTTCCCTCCAACTACCGGCCGATCAGCCTTATAGATGCGGTACAAAAAATCACAGCCCGCCTTGTTCTTGGCAGGATTCAGGACTGGATTAGTGAGTTCAACATTCTTACACCACTCCAGGCTGGCTTTCGGTCCCATGTGAGCACCTTAGACCAGGCTTTTCGGTTCATTCTTCTTTATTGGAAGACTGTCATCCTAGGTAAAGGTGTTCTCTATGCAGCCTCTGTGGACTTAAGGTCTGCTTTTGACCTTGTCCCAAGGGCAAAGTTGTGGGACTGTTTAGTGAAGCTGGGTATGCCAGCTCCTCTTGTACGCCTCTTGGTGAATCTACACGCTCAAACTTTCGCCCAAGTACGTTGGGGTAAACCAGGGGAGGTAACGGATAGATTTCCAGTCGCTAAAGGTGTAAGGCAAGAGTGTGTTTTAGCTCCAACCCTGTTTTCCTTATATATAAACGGGGTTACTAATTACTCTGCCAATCACTCCACTGATGCCCCGTCCCTGGCTGGAATGAAAATCCCTTTGCTCATGTTCGCAGACGACACCCTTTTAATTTCTAAGACTAGACAGGGTCTCCAACAGGCCCTAACAAGGTTTGAACTGTTCTGCTGCGAGCATGAGCTTGAGGTGAATGTGTCAAAAACTAAATTCATGGTACTAAGAGGACACTCCCCGATTACAGCTAGGGTTACCATGGGGGGCACATCCCTGGAACAGACTAAACTGTTTACCTACCTTGGAGTTACGTTTAAAGTGACCCTTAGTTGGTCTCAACAGGTTGACCTATTGGCATTAAAGCATGCGCAGATAGGAGGAGCTTTGCTCAAAGAACATAAAAGCTCCTTTACCCGGCCCATGTTCCCATAAATTAAGATTTATGGAACGAAAGTTCTACCCTCTGTCTTGTATGGGGCGGTGCTCTGGGGCAACAGTAACCTTGACCCCCTGAAAGTTGCTCAAAATAAATTTCTTAGGGTAGCTATTGGTCTCCCACAGTCGACACTGCGGACCCCACTCCTGTATGATCTTGGGTGTCAACCTGTGGAGGACCTAGCCAGATTGCGACCATTAGCATTCTGGCGCCGCCTCTGGACAACGCCCGAACTTCATCTCTATGCAAGAGCATGCATTGAGGTTAGGGATTTTCCTGGCTCCTCCAACATAGGTTGGTTTAAAGATCCACCTTGTGTGCCTTGGGACAAGGTGAACTATGGTTAAACCCCGATACTGCAACCTTCCCCTCCAAAAAGGATTTGAAATTACAATATTGGGATTGGGTTGTAGAAAATAGACATTCGGGATTGACTGTTAGTAACCTTACTGGTACATTTGTTGTTATGAAGGATGTCCCCTGCTTTGAAAAATACTGGGATGCTATAACCAAGCCCCTGGACCGTAAATTATTTCACCAATATAGATGCGGTTCCCTGCCATTAAGGGAGTTCATTAAAACATGTGGTAAGGGTGGGTCTGGGCACTGTCCTAGGTGCTCAGGACAGGGTGTAAGTATAAACCATTTTCTTTTTGTCTGCCCGCTGTATATTGCCCCTAGATTAAAGTGGTTAAGCCCAGTCTGTAGAAGCTTGGGAACACGTTCAGCAGCAGATGCTAGTAGGATACTAAAGACAGATCTGTCGCCCGTGATTCTAACTGGTGTAGCGAAATACTTAGGCTGGGCTTGGATCTTAAGAGCAAGGTACATCAAGTCGACCTAGGTTTTAGCCTAAAACCATAGGTTCTCCATTGACTGTGTGTAAACGTGTAATCGCCTATTGTGCCCGAACTACTACGGTTATTTAACTAAGGATTTATTGTAACCTTTTAAAGTAATATTCAAATGAAGTTTTGTACAAATGATTTAATATGGTCTTAGATTGTTTTATTACTACTTTATACTATTTTAAAAACAATACATGTATTTTAGCTATTGTAAATTGTGATGCATGTCTTTTATGATGTAATAATCGAATAAAGACTTCTTTGAATTTGAATTTGAGACCCCTGAAGGAACTGTCCTAGAAGAACTTGACAAACAACAACAAGATCCCTATACCTGGGGTGATTGTTACATTACCGAGACATGAGTACACATCACTCAGGTTGTATTCTTTGTTTACATACCGAGGTGGACTCCTGCTATCTATCGCAGTGAGGTATCACTCCTCTAATGTCTAATTGTCCCCATCCACTTTATGGTTCCAAACAGTTAATTAAATACTACTGTCTCAATTCACATAGTGTCCAGTATGATGTTCAACAGATGTCTGCCTTCTATACTGACAACACATCTAACCACACTTCACCACTTGTGCGCACACTTTGAAAGGAAAAAATGTGTGGTGGAAAGGAAGGCACCTCACGGGCGAACACCCTCGGGGATGTTGGCAGATGTTACCAACTCAATGCCCCTTTCTCATCATCGGTTGCCTTCCAATCCAGAAAGAAAACAGAATAGATACAACACATAAACTGAAATGCGTGTAAAGGTGCAACATAAAGAGTATAACAACATTAACTCATACAGGACGGAGTGACATAAAATCGACAGCCACACCCACTCAATAACTTTATTCTTCGTATCAGTGTGAGCTGAAGAGTTAAAACAAAGGTTGGTAGCTTAGTGTCGCCTACCAGTACCTGATACCGACATGTTTCACTGCCCCATTGATTTCGGCAGATTCATCAGGGTATTTAAACACTCGGTCACTGCACCAATTTTTTGCACATCCTTTCTGGACACTATTGCATTGAGACAAAGATAAAAACCAAAAACATGCCCAATAGTCAGTCTAAATTCATGGGTTTCCACACTCAGTAATGGTTAAGCGCATATATCTATACTTATAATTACCCCTGACCAGCATGGACCGCTCATACCGGCTGGCCGAATCACGCTTTGACTCGTTTAAAAACGATTGAAGTAGCAATCTATACAAATGAAAGAAGGGGGGGAGAGAAAACAGACATTCTAGAGCTGTCGCGACTTAGACACCAACATTGCACCGCAGTGTCAACTTCAATCATTATGAGGACATGCACGCCATGACACCCCTACTCGTCCTTTCTGGCCCATAATCCATGGATGCATTGCAACTCTGGACACAATTAAGCCTGCCAGACCCTTTAATGCAGGATTGTGCGTCAGTGTCGATTTTCGTCGTTTGCCAGCTCTACTCGCATTATTGACACACACTCTCAATCGGGCATTGCAACTCAGAAAATGATAACACTGACAGGCCTTATACTACAGAATTGCGCGTCAGTGTCGGCTTTTATCATTTACAGGGTATAGGGGCCCACATGACCGTATCACCCCTACTCACGTATTTAGTCAAAAGTGCGCGAGCACTCTGTGCTCCACACCACATACATCGTAATGCCTGGTTCCCCATTGCCAGTACAAGAGGTCAATTAAAAGTGAATCCCCATCAGCAAGGCTTAATGCTTGTGCAACCGCTTACTCTCCCCCACTCCTCACCGTACACTTGGAAACCGGGACTGTATCTCATCCCAGGAACGCCGCGCCCAAGCCGGCGTTTGTTTTTAATTTACTGCCTGTGGCGCTGGCTTGGGCGCGGCGTTCCTGGGATGAGATACAGTCCCGGTTTCCAAGTGTACGGTGAGGAGTGGGGGAGAATAAGCGGTTGCACAAGCATTAAGCCTTGCTGATGGGGATTCACTTTTAATTGACCTCTTGTACTGGCAATGGGGAACCAGGCATTACGATGTATGTGGTGTGGAGCACAGAGTGCTCGCGCACTTTTGACTAAATACGTGAGTAGGGGTGATACGGTCATGTGGGCCCCTATACCCTGTAAATGATAAAAGCCGACACTGACGCGCAATTCTGTAGTATAAGGCCTGTCAGTGTTATCATTTTCTGAGTTGCAATGCCCGATTGAGAGTGTGTGTCAATAATGCGAGTAGAGCTGGCAAACGACGAAAATCGACACTGACGCACAATCCTGCATTAAAGGGTCTGGCAGGCTTAATTGGGTCCAGAGTTGCAATGCATCCATGGATTATGGGCCAGAAAGGACGAGTAGGGGTGTCATGGCGTGCATGTCCTCATAATGATTGAAGTTGACACTGCGGTGCAATGTTGGTGTCTAAGTCGCGACAGCTCTAGAATGTCTGTTTTCTCTCCCCCCCTTCTTTCATTTGTATAGATTGCTACTTCAATCGTTTTTAAACGAGTCAAAGCGTGATTCGGCCAGCCGGTATGAGCGGTCCATGCTGGTCAGGGGTAATTATAAGTATAGATATATGCGCTTAACCATTACTTGAGTGTGGAAACCCATGAATTTAGACTGACTATTGGGCATGTTTTTGGTTTTTATCTTTGTCTCAATGCAATAGTGTCCAGAAAGGATGTGCAAAAAATTGGTGCAGTGACCGAGTGTTTAAATACCCTGATGAATCTGCCGAAATCAATGGGGCAGTGAAACATGTCGGTATCAGGTACTGGTAGGCGACACTAAGCTACCAACCTTTGTTTTAACTCTTCAGCTCACACTGATACGAAGAATAAAGTTATTGAGTGGGTGTGGCTGTCGATTTTATGTCACTCCGTCCTGTATGAGTTAATGTTGTTATACTCTTTATGTTGCACCTTTACACGCATTTCAGTTTATGTGTTGTATCTATTCTGTTTTCTTTCTGGATTGGAAGGCAACCGATGATGAGAAAGGGGCATTGAGTTGGTAACATCTGCCAACATCCCCGAGGGTGTTCGCCCGTGAGGTGCCTTCCTTTCCACCACACATTTTTTCCTTTCAAAGTGTGCGCACAAGTGGTGAAGTGTGGTTAGATGTGTTGTCAGTATAGAAGGCAGACATCTGTTGAACATCATACTGGACACTATGTGAATTGAGACAGTAGTATTTAATTAACTGTTTGGAACCATAAAGTGGATGGGGACAATTAGACATTAGAGGAGTGATACCTCACTGCGATAGATAGCAGGAGTCCACCTCGGTATGTAAACAAAGAATACAACCTGAGTGATGTGTACTCATGTCTCGGTAATGTAACAATCACCCCAGGTATAGGGATCTTGTTGTTGTTTGACTGTTCAGAGTGGAGGGCGATCCCTGATATACCTTTCCATATCCCTCTTGGCTCCTTGTGGTAGTGCGCTAGAAGAACTTGAACCTGACCAGGTTGAGTTTCTTGGGACAGGGGGCCCTTAAAGGGCAGACTTGAGGCAGGCACAGTTAGACTGCCCCTCTCTTGAACCCCTCAGACAGCAAGCTGCTTCTGAGGCTGCTGGGAATGCTACATGTACCCACAGAGTTTACTGGGATGAAGGACTTCTTTATTCAGAGGCTAGAGACCCCAAGCCTGGTGCTTCCAGGAGGTTGGTTATACCTCTGACATTTAGGGGTTTCCTTCTTACCTTAGCCCATGATATTCCCTTAGCAGAACATCTAGGCCAGAACAAGACTTGGGACAGGCTTGTCCCTCACTTTTACTGGCCCCATATGTCAGAAGATACCAAGGAGTTTTGTCGCTCCTGTGTAACCTGTCAAGCCAGTGGCAAATCAGGTGGCACAACAAAGGTCCCCCTTATACCACTACCTGTGGTGGGAGTACCCTTTGAAAGAGTAGGGATTGACATTGTTGGACAAATGGATCCCCAAACAGCCTCTGGGCACAGATTTATACTGGTGGTAGTGGATCATGCCACCAGGTATCCAGAAGCTATTCCCCTAAGGACCACAACAGCACCTGTTGTGGCAAGCGCCCTCCTGGGAGTTTTCTCAAGAGTGGGTTTTCCAAATGAGGTTGTCTCAGATAGAGGTGCAAACTTCATGTCTGGGTATCTAACTGCAATGTGGAATGAGTGTGGTTTAAATTACAAATTCACTACACCCTACCATCCACAATGCAATGGCCTTGTTGAAAGATTTAACAAGACCTTGAAAGGTATGATCAAAGGTTTACCTGAAACGCTTAGGCGAAGATGGGACATCCTTCTACCCTGCCTTCTGTTTGCTTACAGAGAGGTCCCACAAAAGGGGGTTGGCTGCAGCCCTTTTGAACTTTTGTTTGGGCATCCTGTAAGGGGACCCCTATGTCTGGTGAAGGAAGGTTGGGAGTTACCTCTCAAAAAGCCTAAACAAGACATACTAGACTATGTACTTGGTCTCCGCTCCAGGATGGCTGAGTATACGAAGAAGGCTTCTAAAAACCTCGAGGATAGCCAAGAACTTCAAAAAGCTTGGCATGACCAAAAGGCTGTGCTAACTGTGTACCAGCCAGGACAGAAGGTGTGGGTGTTGGAGCCAGTGGCCCCAGCAGCACTGCAAGACAAATGGTCTGGACCCGACACAATTGTTGAGCAAAAAGGAGAGGTCACCTACCTGGTGGACCTTGGAACTCCTAGGAGCCCCCACAGGGTGCTCCATGTCAACAGACTCAAAGCATATGTTGACAGGGCAGACATGGGCTTGCTCATGGCTACAGATGAGGGGCAGGAGGAAGAGAGTGACCCTCTCCCAGACCTGCTGACTCAGAACCCTGATGATGGTTCAGTTGATGGTGTGGCCTTAGCTGGCAGCCTTACTGGCCAGCAACAACAGGACTGCAGAGAAGTTCTAGAGTCCTTCAGACATATGTTTTCCTTGACACCTAGTCAGACTAACTGGTGCACCCATGAGGTGGACACTGGTGACAGTCTGCCTGTGAAGAGTAAGATCTACAGGCAACCTGACCATGTCAGGGACTGTATAAAGACTGAGGTACAGAAAATGTTGGAGTTAGGAGTAATTAAGACCTCAGAGAGCCCCTGGGCCAGCCCAGTAGTCCTTGTGCCAAAACCTCACACCCAAGATGGTAAGAGAGAGATTAGGTTCTGTGTGGACTACAGAGGTCTCAATGCTGTCACTAGGACAGATGCTCACCCAATTCCAAGAGCAGATGAGCTCATTGAAAGATTGGCTTCTGCCAAATTTCTGAGTACATTTGACCTGACAGCTGGCTATTGGCAAATCAGGTTAGCTGAGGATACCAAGGCCAAAACTGCTTTCTCAACCCCAGGAGGTCATTATCAATTTGTGGTGATGCACTTTGGTCTGAAGAATGCACCTGCCACTTTCCAAAGGTTGGTGAACCAAGTCCTCACTGGGTTGGATGACTTTTGTGCAGCTTATCTAGATGATATTGCTGTCTTCAGCTCCACCTGGGAGGATCACCTGATCCAACTGAAGAAGGTTTTAGAGGCCCTGCAGAAGGCAGGCCTACCTATCAAGGCCACAAAGTGCCAGATAGGGCAGAGTAAGGTTGTTTACCTGGGCCACCTTGTAGGTGGGGGTCAGGTTCAACCACTGGAGAGTAAGATCCAGACCATCAAGGACTGGGCTCCTCCAACCTCCCAGACACAGGTCAGAGCTTTCTTGAGACGGTCTGGTAACTACAGAAAGTTTGTTAAGAATTATGGGTCCATTGTGACACCACTTAATGACTTGACTTCAAAGAAGATGCCAAAGAAAGTTCAGTGGACAGTAAGCTGTCAAAAGGCATTGGATGACCTGAAGAATGCCATGTGCTCTGCACCTATTCTGAAGAGTCCTGATTACTCCAAAGAGTTCATTGTCCAAACAGATGCTTCTGAGTTGGGGTGGGAGCTGTACTTTCACAACTGAATGTAGATGGTCAAGACCAGCCCATTGCTTTTATTAGCAGAAGGCTGACCCCTAGAGAGAAACGTTGGTCAGCTATTGAGAGGGAGGCCTTTGCTGTGGTTTGGGCCCTGAAGAAGCTGAGGCCATACTTGTTTGGCACTCACTTCAAAATTCAGACAGACCATAAGCCCCTCTTGTGGCTAAATCAGATGAAGGGTGAAAATCCCAAACTGCTCAGGTGGTCCATTTCGCCACAGGGGATGGACTTTACAGTGGAGCACAGACCAGGGACTGCTCATGGCAATGCAGATGGTCTCTCCAGGTACTTCCACTTAGAACATGAAGACAGAACTGGTCATGGTTGGTCTAATGTCCCTGCGTTTGGGGGGGGGGGGGTTATGTAGGAGAGCAGGGTCTGCTTTCCTATGGTCACCCCACTTTTTGCTTCACTGGTTTTCGACTTTAATGTGGCTGTGGGCCTGCTAATCAGACCCACAGCCCAGCTGTTCTCTCTCTAAATTCATACCATGTACTTTAGGTACATCACCAATTGGGAAATGGGTCACTCTTGTGAGTCCCTGTACAGTGTACCATAGGTACCCAGGGGATAGGTGAACCCAAGGCCTACCAGGGGCTGCAGCATATCTTTTGCCACCCCTGGCTGGCCATCCAAACTGACACAACTGGCTGATCACTCAGCTGGGGAAAGGTCGTGTAATCACCCCTTGCTTAGATATAGTATACCTTTATCTAAACCTATATCTGGACACATATATACCTATAAGTCACTCCTATGGCAGGCCTTAACAATCCTGAAGGCAGAGGGCTTGGTTTTATGTGAGATGGTGCTCTAGCATGAGCTGAGCCTTTCTACAGCTTTCGGAACCATGTCCTTATAGCTGTTCTATGATATAGCCATACCATATAACTCTTAAGTGCATTATAATCCTCTCGGTTATTGCTAACTTTGGTTTGGCTTTATCAAAACATGTTGTGTAATGTGTCATACTCTTTGGAATACTACCCCCCCCCCCCCACCAGTTCTGGCGGCGGGGATAGCATTCCACCCTTCTAGAGGGAGAAGACATGTAGTTGTAGCTTTACCCGGTTAAAGTTAAACAGAGCCTCAGCATTACAAAATGGATGCGCTGCCCCAGACACGAGTCTGACCTCCTGCTGCTGGACGTAACTCCGGCAGGGGAGGCCTGGACAATAGGTTTCCTGCCTTGGGAGGTGCTAGCACCGCCCCAGACAGACTTTAGTGTATTGGGGCAGGGTGGGTTGAAATAAATGAGACGCGGCCTGGGGCACACAAGGTGCACCATGCATAGCCTGGTTCAAACCAGTTGCTGGGGCACTCCAGCCCCAGCTCTGGGGCGAAACTGGACAAAGGGAAAGGGGTGTAACCACCCCCTTCCCAGGTTCCACCCACAAGAGTGACCTAGCAGGTAATCCAGCCCATTAATTTGGTATAAAGTTAGGAGCTGAGTCTAGAGACTTTAGATTAATCCTGGAAAGAAACTCTTGGACCTTCGACGTTCCATTTCGACTGGAAGACTAAAGACATCTCCCTTGTGGTCAAGGAGTGACCACCCTGTGCGAACAGGCACCACCAGTAACTTGCCGGTTTGCTTTGTCGACGCTCCAGCCGGATCCCAAAGACTTAGCGACCCAGCCTCTGGACTTCAAGACTTCTCTGACTCCGACCTACATCACCAGCATAGCTGAGACCCGTGGCGGACACGAGAGATGTGGGACCGGACCTCCTGCAGTACCTGCTTTTTGCTAACTGTGCAGCTTCTGAGGCTCCCTCAAAGGTGTGCTTTGTGGTTTGAGAAGCCCCAACCCCGAGCAGTAAGTGCACTGAAGCTCAGCCCTCCACACTCCACGAGTGCCGCGTGGGGCCTGTGCCTGCATTTCTCCTCGACGGGTCTTCGCGGTTGCTAGCCCGTTGGCTAGTGGCCCTCCTGAAGACATCCTTTTGAAACAACACCGCTTGCCTGGTTGCTCTGGGCTTGCTCCTGCTTTCCTGTAAAGGGGAAGCTCCCCAGACCTTGCTGGTCTGAACAGAAGCCGATCTTCCTTTCCTGAGTGGGTTGCCTTTGCCAAGGCTTGTTGGGTCCAATCCAGATACCGATGCCGCCAACAGCGAGATCCTTTGTGGGACAGTCCGTATCCAGCTCCTAGTCGTCGTTGACGCCTCCTGGTCCACATGGCTGCAGAGACAAGCTTCACATCCTCACCTGATTGCATCTCGACATCGCCTGGTTCCTTCCTGGTTCCTTCCCGGTCACTGGCTAGTGACCCAGACTCTGTCCCCTCTGCTTTCAGGTCCTTCTCGACTCCGATCCACCCTTTGATCCATCCGGACATCTTCCTCCTGGTCGCCTGCAAGACTTTCTTGCCGCTTTCCATAGGATTGACCGTCGAAACCCGACACGAAAGAACACCTATGCACCCGGCTTCCCTGGGTGAGGTAACTTGAGTACTCCGGTGCTCCCGTGGGTAACAACTATCCAATTGTCCTAGTTTAACTGGGTTTTCCCGTAGTCCACCCGAAAGATACCGAAATCAACTACTTTGTAACTTTTACGTTCCCATTGATTCTCTATGGTAACTCGCATGTGTGTTTAGACACTGCACACGCATCCTGTGGGTCTCCTACTTTCAATCCTTTGGTTGATCAGTGTAGCCCCAGCGATTTCCTAGGCCCTAGGCCTACTCACCTTTCCTGAAGTGGTTCTTGTACCACTTCTTTAGTATATGGTTCGTGAGGCCCCTAGGACAGAATTGTATTTGTGCAACTTATAGTATGCTTATTGAGTAACTTGTGCTGTATCTCAAACTCTGACCTCATAAAGAGTGCAGAGGGGTTGTGTTAGTAATAAATACATATATATTTGATATATACCTTGTGTGGTGTCCTTTCATTTGGTATTCAAGGGATTATAATTGGTAAAACAATTGGCTTCACATGCTCTCTGAAGTATTAGCCTACGACTGCTTTGTCCATGCTACCAGTAGGATAGCTGGTCTAGAAGGCTGACTTTACAACCATCACCATAAGGGTTGTTTGGACTGGTGCAAGGTGCTCACTAGAATAGTGAACATCATATACCAGGCCAACTTCTCACAGTCGCTGCCTGCGCCCCATGGTCAGATGGGAGAGGGTATGCATAATTTGAGATTTTGTTGTATTGAGCGGTTTGGTTTCCTTTCTCTTTGACCATGACACCTGTTTTCATTTTTATTTAAGGTAACAGGGGAACACAGTCTTTTTCTCCTTTCCCTTCCCAGTGCCAACCACTCCTAAATGCTCAAAAGTGCAGAGCGGTGGTTCCAGTCTAATTAATTTTTACTATCCCAGTGGTATATTGCAGCGTGGTTCAAGCTCCACTTCTACAAACTACTCACCATGTTATATTAACCACCACTTTGTAGGCAGCTAGGCACAGGAGTGAATAGATCAGTCCCAGGGGTGTTCCACCAACAATATGAGGCTTCCAGACCTTCTTGTCCAGTTCGCTTCACTCAATCCACGTCATGGATGTGGGACCCTCCGTGGGTGGCTTAAATCCTCCAACCCAGTTTCATTAAAGTTTGTAGTTTGTGTTCATCAACTTTTCTGGGCTGTGCATTAAAGGCCCGACCATTTTGGGGATGTGTCTCGCCTCGCTGCCACACTGCTGTCTTGTACCATACCTTGTAGCGAGTGCACAGTATTTTCAGAGAGTTCCTTGACGTTACCAGTTCCTTTCGGGCAAGTTGGTGTGTTGCATTCCAGGGTAGGCCCATGTCGTTCTACCATAGAGCTACCATAGGTCTCTAGCCACTCCATGTATGACGTCCCCCTCTCGTCTCCCGAGTGCCAGGGAGACACTCAGTGCACCCCGGTGTCACAGGTCCGCTGTACCTGGGGAAATCAACAGCGGGATACTCGGCGCTATGTTGGGACCCGTCAGACTTCCATCGGCTCCCACTTCAAGGAAGCCACAGGGCATGTTGATATCGGCTCTTGTCATCTGGTGCACCACACACCGCTTGCGGTCTATCCAGGGCTGGCACTAGGCATGGGCAGTGTGGGCAGCTACCCAGGGCCCCGCGCCCATCTGACCAACAAGGGGCCTCACACTTTTAAAGATCCTGCCTTGGGCCTTACAGCTGTGATGTAGAGGTGCGAGGCCCCAGGCCTCGCAATCATGTGCGTGCGCCTCTGGAAATATTAAGTGCAGGGACGCACTTCCGTGGCCCTCACCACACTGCCATGACTGCGTGGGAGGCACAAGGAAAAGGGGCCTCACCCCCTGGGCCTCGCAGCTCTACACCTTAAGTAGTATGCTCGGGGGAACAAAGGACCTCTCCCAGGCTAATCAGCTCCTGTGATTGGGGATCATGTCTCACGCTGCCCATACAAAGACACTGCAGGACACCCTAAATCGTGCACTTTCAACCCTTCAAAAGACAACGCCTCTCTTTCAGCCCTTGATGAGCTGTGAAAGAGGTGCTTGTGGACAGCAGACAGGGACACAGTGTAGCACACGAGGGGTCCCATGCAAGTCAAATTCCTTAGAGCCTTTAGTCACCAGGATGCAAACAGCCTTAAATGAGTGCATGAAAGCTATTCCAAGGACCTGTACTGAGGGTATGCCCTGTAAGCTTATGTTCTAGGCATGTGGGCTGCTGAATTTATATCTATACATAGATCGCCGCCTAGTGTTGGGTCTGGATGATTGCACATTGTTGTCCTGGAAGAGTCTTCGAAGTATCACGAGGTAGGTGGCTCCTGCCCTGAACTACAGTGCGCATGGGCATCCCCTCCATGCTCAGATTGTTTTTTTCCGCCATTGGGTTCAGATTTACTTCCTAACTCACGTTCGGAATTTATAATAGTTACTCTTTCTCGAGGCCAAAAGGCCTTAGGGGCGTCGGTATTGTCTTTCGTTCGGTGCCTTTTACCTTTACAGTTCCTGAACTAGACGTCGGAAGACTTTTTTGCCTTTCGACGCCAAAGGACACTCGACGATCAACGATGGAACGGAGTCCGTTCAAGTGCTGCCCCGTCTGCAACTCAAAATATCCCCACATCGACGTGCACCCGGTGTGCAACAAATGTCTCTCACCGGACCACGACGAGGCCAGCTGCATGGCCTGTTCGAAATTCAGATCAAAGAAAACTCTCCGTCTTCGACGCGCTGCACGACAGTCGGCGCGAGAATCGGCGCCAGACCCAGAAAACATCTTCGGTGGTGACGACGACGAAAATGTACAAGACGACGATCCGGAGCACTCTGATCCCGCGTCGCAGCCAGACTCCACCTACAGCGAGGACGAGGAGGAACTCTACGTCCATGATGAAGACATCGTCGAGGTAGGAGACGACGTACAACCTATCGGAGCCGTCGACGATGACTCAAGTGAGGAGCTAGGCCCAACCGCAGTAGCGGGGCCCCATAAAGACTCTTCCACGGCTCAGGTCGAGGCATCGCCGGAAGGCCTTAGCCAAGATCTTCGACACCGTTCTCTAGTCCCGCTTCAAGGCCCGACTAAGAACATTTCCAAAGAGCCATCAATCGATCAGCCACACTCAGTGGACAAATCGAAACTAAAACAAAAAGACTCAAAACCGAAACTGGTTACAACAACCATCGGCTCGACGACTTCGGAGACTCCCAAGTCAAAACGTGCGCCCGACCCCTCGGGGTCGAAAAGGGGCATCGAACCGAAGATCGGGTCTACTACGCCTGTGTCGACAGTTAAACACGTCACGCTCCCGTCGATGTCCGGCTCCAAAGATGACGACTCTTCCAAAGGACTCGAGGCCCAAAAGACCATCGATCCGAAAGTAAAGAAGCCGCTGCTGGTCAAGGCGTTCGACC
Organism: Lissotriton helveticus; assembly: GCF_964261635.1. NCBI lineage: Eukaryota > Metazoa > Chordata > Amphibia > Caudata > Salamandridae > Lissotriton > Lissotriton helveticus. Next base: position 1,425,967,327 of record NC_136059.1, on the reverse strand, counting down.
CAAAGCCTAAACTCGGACCGAAAGACCCCGCCGCGTCGAAGCATAAGGGCGTTCCTGCTGCGCAACAACGGCTCGAATCGGTGCAAGGCCTCAAACACACAGAAATGCAGAAGTCGGTCGGATCGAAGACAACGCCTCCACCGAAGCAAGTCAGTCCGTCACCAATGCTTGCGGCGCCGATAAAGTTTGGTCTGCCCCCGACAGCACGACCTAAACCTGTTCAACACACACAGGCTACCGACTCTTCCAGGTCAACGTCGGCTCCCGCAACCACTCAGCCTCGGACGGAAGATGTCATATTCCAGCCACCGTCCCACGACAACCAGTCGAAACTCTACATCAACTCCGAATCGGGCCGGCTCACCGTTTATAAGCGTAAGATCATGCCTGAAACGCCTATGGAACATTATAGGATACCACTGAAGAGGAAGAGAGACTCTACCACCTCTCCTATTCTTTTTGAGCCCATGCAATCATGGGCAGGACTACACCTACTCTCCCACACATATCACTGAGGATGTGGAGGAAAGGGACAATGAGGACCAGTTCAACTATCCTATTGACACTGATCAAGACGAGTCCCAGCAGTGGGCTGATACTGTGGACCCTGCTGAACCAATCACCACCTCTGATACTCTTTCATATGCTATCAAGCCTTCGCCTACTGAAGATACTGCTGCGTTCAACGCACTAATTGAGAGGGCGGCACATAACCATGACGTAGATATGCACGCTGACCCCGTGGAGGAAGACTTTCTTTTTGATACATTCTCCTCTTCAGAAAGGTCTATAAAGACTCTGCCTATGCTCAAAGGTGTGCTCAAACATGCCAGTGACATATTTAAGGAGTCCACTAAGGCAAGGGTGGTGAACCCAAGAATTGAAAGGAAGTACCGGCCTGCACCCTACCTACATCAAAGGCCAACTCCCACTGGACTCCTTGTCGTGCAGGCCTCAGCCTGGCCCGCTAGTGCAAGGGGTTCGCCCTTCTGCGCACGAAGTCCTCAGACCCAAAGGAAAAAGTTGGCACGGAAACTGGAATTGCAAAACATAGAATTTATTACACTTCATGAAGTGGTGCTAAAGTTCAGACAGTACCCTTCAGCACTATGAGAAGTAGCACAAAGGGCTACCGGACACATGGTTTATTTATACCCACACAGGGGCTCAAAAGAAGGCGGTACAAAGCACAATTCATTTCCATACAAGGTAATATCGAGAAGCAAAATCGATCAGTGGGAGGCGTTAACAGTCGTGGGGTCTCGGCTAACACATTCCAATCTAGGGCTAACCATTAGCAGATGTGGACCCTAACGGTCAGCAGCAAAATACAGAGATGCTATTATTAGACTGTTGCCGGGCAGATTCAAAGGCCATGAGCAGAAAGGTAGGACAACGCACATGGTCAACACGAGGCAGCGTGTGGCAGACAAAATGGCTGCCGTGAATACAAAATGGATGCCGCCAAACGTCAAGATAATGGCCAAAACTCGATGTCTTTTGCTAACGCTCAACTCAATCGACGTTATAATACAACATCCTTAGTGGTGGCTAATGCTCGCAAAAGAGAGAACTCTCAGACAACGGGTGATGCTCCTCCTCCGGACAAAGAATCCAAGATCTTAGAAGCATCTGGGAAACGTATGGCAGCTCAAGCTGCAAATACTTGGAGGATCTCCAATACCCAAGCCCTGTTAGCAAGATATGACAGGGCACACTATGACACGTTAGAGCAGCTAATGCAACACCTGCCAGATACTTATAAAGAGGGAGCAGAAATGCTCATACAGGAGGGGAAGTTGATCTCCAACGCGTCCATTAAGTGCGCGTTAGATGCAGCTGACACAGCAGCGAGGGCCATAAACACTAGCGTTATGCTCAGGAGGCATGCCTGGCTCCGCATCTCTGGATTTAAGTCGGAAATCCAAACTACCTTACTCAATCAGCCAGTAAACCCTGACTTCCTGTTTGGTCCGGAGGTAGACACCACTCTTGAAAAAATTAAGAAGGACACTGATGGAGAAGTGTGGCTCACTGGTTAGAGGAGGCAGACCTGGAAGCAGAGGTCAGCCCTGGACCAGGGTTCAATTCCCGGCTCGGCGGGGTCTTGAGTCCTAAAATTTCCATGGACTCGACAATTCTCGCTCCGGTGCCTACTCGATTCACGGGTTCACACTCTGCGACTCTGGGCAATAGCTTCCTTAATCTCCACAACGGCCCCTCGCAGCGGGATGCCTGGCTTTCACCTTGCGGATACCCTGCCGGGGTTATCTCACAGGGGAATACCAGGACGGGTTCCCTAAGCAAGCGCTTAGAAACCGCTCGGTGATTTGCGCTATATAAATTCCTGTACATTTACATTTACATATACTGAAACTGCGAAATCCATGGGGGCTCTGCAGTCTCAGCAGTTCAGGGGCGGTTCCTTTCGTCGCCCCGGTAACAGGGGAGCTTCCAGAGGGCAAGCGTCGCAACAAGCCCAATACACCAAGGGAGGCACACAAACCACCTATAACAAGAACAATAGGGGTGGATACCGTGGAAACAGCACCAAGGGCAGAGGACGTGGAAATAATAATGCCAGATCCTCCGCCACTAACAAGCAGTGACGTCTTGTCACTGCCCCCCGACCATATAACACCGGTCGGGGGGAGACTCCAGCAGTTCCTGCCAGTCTGGGAAAGCATTACCACGGACAGGTGGGTGAGACAACTTATACAACACGGTTATTGTCTAGAACTAACCTCCACTCCACCCAACATACCCCCAAGGCACCGTCCTATGTCCGCCGAGCACATGCACTTATTGCAGCAAGAAGTCATATCCATGCTGCATAAAGGGGCCATAGAACTCGTGCCTTTAGAACAACAGGGAACATGGGTGTATTCACTGTACTTCTTAATCCCAAAAAAGGACGGGTCTCTCAGGCCCATTCTAGACCTCAGACCTCTAAACCAATACATCCTATCAGAACACTTTCACATGCTCACGTTACAGCAAGTTCTCCCGTTGCTCAGTCAAGGAGATTTCCTAGCAACCCTAGATCTGAAGGATGCCTATTTTCACATTCCCATTTACCCCAGTCACAGGAAATATCTCAGGTTCACCATCAACAACCAGCATTACCAGTTCAAGGTCCTGCCTTTCGGGGTCACTACAGCCCCCAGAGTGTTCACCAAGTGCTTAGCGACAGTGGCCGCGCATCTTCGGAGGCAACACATCCATGTCTATCCGTATCTGGACGACTGGCTTGTACAAGCAAAGTCTGCCCAGCAGTGTGCCAACCACATGTCACGCACAATCCACCTCCTACACAGTATGGGATTTACGCTCAATGACCAAAAGTCCCATCGTCAGCCCGCACATGTACAGCAGTACCTAGGCGCAGAAATAAACACGCTCGCTGCCACAGCGCAACCAAACTCAGCGAGGGTCAGCAGCATGCAAGTGTTGATTCAAAAATTCAAGCCACAACACTCGCTCCCAGCACAGGTGTTCATGCAACTAATAGGCATGATGGCCTGCTGCATATTTATAGTCCCTCACGCGAGGCTACACATGCGTCCGCTTCAGGAATGCTTGGCACGCCAGAAGAACCAGGCTCAAGGACAGCTAAAAGACCTAGTGTTGGTGACCGGTCGTGCATACAACTCTCTGCATTGGTGGAACACACAAAACCTTTGCAGGGGACGACCGTTCCAAGAGCCTGTACCACAGATAGTACTGACGACGGACGCATCTCTCCAGGGCTGGGGAGCGCATGTCCTCCATTATACAGTGCAGGGACTATGGACACCGCAACAGCAGAAGATGCACATCAACCTACTGGAATTGATGGCAATCTTCATGGCGATGAAGGCATTCAAGTTGCATCTCTGCAACAAAGTCGTGTTGATCCGGACGGACAACATGACGGCGATGTATTACATCCAAAAGCAGGGGGGGGGGGACACTCTCCACAATTGTCACACCTGGCACAGTGCATTTGGAAGTGGGCCATTCAAAGAAACATGTTCCTCATGGCGGAACACCTCCCAGGCAGAGACAACCAGATGGCGGACCTGCTCAGCAGACACAGCCATCAGATGCACGAGTGGGAGATACATCCCTCAGTGCTCCAGCCATATTTCCAGCAGTGGGGTCATCCAGACATAGACCTATTCGCCACACACGAAAACGCAAAATGCCGCACCTTCGCCGCCAGGTTCTCACACCCGCAGTCTCAGGGCAATGCGATATGGATGAACTGGTCGAACAGATTTGCGTACGCCTTTCCTCCAGCACCACTCATACCGCTAGTGGCACGCAAACTGAGGCAACACTCCATGACGCTCATCCTGGTTGCTCCAACGTGGGCAAGGCAGGCATGGTACACCACGTTCCTGGAACTTTCCGTGGTTCCCCACCAGCGCCTCAGACTCACACCCAGTCTCCTCACTCAGAGCCATGGAGACATTCAGCACCCAGATCCGCAGCAGTTGAGCCTTGCAATATGGCTCCTGAGGTCATAGAGTTTGGCTACCTAAACCTGCCTCCTGACTGCATGGACATCATAAAGGAGGCTAGGGGACCTACCACCAGGGCCAGCTACGCGGCAAAATGGAAGCGTTTTGTTATCTATTGCTCCAATAATAACATAAATCCACTTGACGATTCCACGCAAAACATCATAAGTTACTTGCTGCACCTATACAGATGTAATCTAGCGTATAGTTCCATCAGGATACATTTGGCTGCAAAGGCGGCTTATCTTCAAAATAGACAGCACCTCTCTCTTTTCAGAGTGCCAGCCATTAAAGCTTTTATGGAGGGACTAAAAAGGGTCATTCCTCCAAGACACCCGCCTTCGCCTGTCTGGAACCTCAACATAATCCTCACCAGGCTCATGGGCCCACCATTTAAGCCTCTTCACTCTTGAGATACAATTTCTCACATGGAAAGTGGCCTTTCTGGTGGCAATTACGTCGCTACGACGAGTTAGCGAGCTGCAAGCCCTCACTATTCAGGAGCCTTTCATTCAGATACACGCTAATAGGTTTGTGCTGCGCACCAACCCTAAATTTATGCCCAAGGTAGTGTCACAGTTCCACATCAACCAAACTATTGAACTACCGGTATTCTTCCCAAATCCTGATTCAGTGGCAGACAGAGCACTACACACACTAGATGTTAAAAGGGCTCTCCTGTATTACATAGACAGGACTAAAGATTTCAGGAAAACTAAACAACTGTTCGTTGCCTTCTCTCCACAGCACAAGGGCAACCCAATTTCTAAATCAGGTCTAGCCAGATGGATTGTTAAGTGCATCCAAATCCGTTATCAAAAGGCTAAACGCACGTTAACAGTACCCCCAAGAGCGCATTCCACACGCAAGTTGGGGGCATCCATGGCTTTCCTAGGTAACATTCCTCTAGAGGACATATGTAGAGCAGCCACATGGACCACCATACACACATTCACCAAACACTACTGCGTGGATGTACACTCAAAACAGCAAGCTGCTGTAGGTCAGGCTGTTCTCAGAACTCTTTTTCAGACTGCTGCAGCTGGCACGGGCAACCGCCGCTAAGGGGGGTACTACTATTTATTCTATGCATAGGTATAAATTCAGCAGCCCACATGCCTCGAACGGAATATGCTACTTACCAGTATGCATCTGTTCTTGGCATGTAGGACTGCTGACATTTATATCGCCCGCCCTCCTCCCCGGTGCCTGTCGCAGCTGTAGCACTCAGAATTAATCGCATTATTGTCATGCATGGTCATCACTTACTATATCACACTCCATCTCTGCCACAATGGCGAAAAACAATCTGAGCATGGAGGGGATGCCCATGCGCACTGTAGTCCAGGGGAGGAGCCACCTATCTCGTGATACTTCGAGGACTCTTCCAGGACAACAACATGCAATCATCCGGACCCAACACTAGGCGGCGATCTATGCATAGATATAAATGTCAGCAGCCCTACATGCCAAGAACAGATGCATACTGGTAAGTAGCATATTCCTTCAAAGGGCTGTCACAGGGTCAAATCACTAAAGGAGAAACAAGGAGATTAGTATTTGCCCAGGAACAAACAGTTGATTAAATTAGTAGAGCCAGGGATGTGACACACGTCTACTGTTGTAAAGGCAATGCACAGGCCCACTGTAATTATGCAGCAGAGGACAGCCAAATTGTGCTGCAGGGTTCACTAAATTATGTGGTAAAAATGTATACAGTGTAATGCAGTATATTTGATCATAGGATTACTTAATTCTTCCTTCATTATATGCTTGTTAACACTGTTGGTGCACAGCCTGCCCCCATTAGTATCAATTCAACACCCAAACATAATAATAAGAAAACAATAGGTGACCAGTGAACCTTTGACATGGGCATTTCATTGCATGGCAACACGTTGCTGGGTTTTTAGTAACTTTTGAGCTGTTAGAGTAAGTAACATGTTTTAATGATAAAAATCTGTAGCTTATGGAGCAGATGATCGATTATGTGGCAATTCCATAATTAAGGGAAAACCACCCTGGCCGCACAATTGCTTAGTTTCAGTGGCCCTGGCTATACATTTACCACTTTATTGCATTTAGGTGAATATACCATGTGACTGGGCACTTCTCTCCCAGGTAATATTTAAGGCCTGATTGCAACTTTGGCTGTCCTCCTGTGGAGCGCCACACCAGTGCTTCATGGTAGGACCGCCAAAGCCGTCCCCACATTACCTGCCGGATTATGACTGTAATCCTTGGCAGGCGGATGTGCTGCAGCGGTGTCTTGGAAAGGCACCGCCATGGGACTGCCGCTGTACGTTCCTGCAGGTAAGGAATGCTCCATGTCATGAATTCCGCCCCGTGCAGGAACTGGGGGTGCAAAGATACAGAGCGGCAGAAGGTGCCCCTCCCGCATGCACCCCCATGCACAGAGACACCAGGGGGCCCTGTTAGGGCCCTGTTTGTTGCCTCACCACCACTCTTTTCATGGCAGTCTCACCCCAATTAAATGGATGGCGGTGAGGCAAATCATAATATGCTCGGCGGTGCTGCGGCACCGCCAATATATTGCAGCCTCTGACAGGTTGCAGCTGTACTGTGGCAGTCCAACTGCCAAAGTCATGATACGGCGGGTAGACTGCTGTAGTCATAATCAGGACCGTAGTCCATGTTGTAATCATACGCTTTCTAGCAGTTTTTAAATGGGGTCAAAATACTCCGTGTTGCCAAAAAAAGGAGCACAGCAATAATTTAAGAAAAGTGATTGCCCAAGAACACAGAATTTGTTCAGGTGAGAGGCCGGGGTAAAAAAATGTGTCCCCTCGTTCCACATTCACAGCTTGTCCACTGGTCAAGGGGGTGCGCTTCTCAGTGAAATGCCATTCTAGTTATAGTGTTTATTTCCATCATATTCAGGTGAAATGGTAAAGCTGAGATTAGATGTCAAATAACACAGTTCCCTGGCTAAAACATACCCACTGGACAAGGTCCTGTGGTGGATGTTACTACTAGACACTGCTAGAAACTGATATTTGCTACTGGTGTTTAAAAGCTTAAGCACTTCATTCCATATGAATACCAAAGTTCATTTTCTAAACTTGTCACTCAAAGTTTCCAATAGTGAGTAGTTAAGGCTTACTCCAGGGCGTGGTAACAGGATCCAAAAATCACATACGGTATGAATAGCAATCGCAATCAATAAACTCAGTCTCCAGCTGAATTATTTTAAGATGGTTTGTGTCAGAGGCAGAGATTTTAAATTAAGTTCCAAAAATCTTCTATGTGACTTTGCAGTTCCTCCACTACACAAGAAACGTTGGATGTCTCAGCAAACACAATGTGTCTCAAAAGGCACAAAGTGCCCGGTGAAAGCAAAATTGGAAATTGGCCTTCCTACTATGGCCTCACAGTGCTAAACCATGCCTGTGAGCTCCAGGGGACTGGCCCCCTTCTCCTGGGACTCAGTGATGGGTCATATCTATGTGGCCCAGGAATGGAGAATCTTCTCCTCTGAGACTTGCAGCTGGACTAGACCATTGATAAGAGGCCCTAGTCCGTGGGGCCGCCTCTCATGGGCCTTGCAACCCCAGCCAGTTGATTTGAGGACTAGGAGATGGGACCCACTATGGAGATGGGACCACCCTCCCCTTGGCCTAGCAGTGCTAGACCACTGCTGGGGACGTAGTGGAGTGGGACCCCCCCCCCCCCTCCCTTGGCCTCACAACACTAGATCATAGATGTGAGGCCCAGGGGAAAGCTCCTACTCACTCCCCTGCTCCTTACAGCTCTGGATCATGGGGAATGTGCAGCAGAGAATCCCCCCATTAACTGGGCTTGCAGTGCCTGACCATTGTTGTGAGATGCAGGGAAGAGGCCACCATTACACTGGACCCAGCTCTCCTAGGCCCCGTTGCTCTAGACTGTGGTTGAGAGGCCCAAGGCAGGCGGGGTTGGGAGGGGGCACTCTAGGGTGCAAAGCCATGGTTCAGTGCTGCAAGGCCCAAGGGAGTTAGACTCCTTCACCTACACCTAGTACCAAGACAGGGGTATTAGGTGCCCAAGGTACCCAAACTATAGCAGTATTTTACTGTGCAGGCAGTGGGCAAAGTTAAGGGGACGCTTTTCCTTTGCACCAGGGGGGGTCGCTCTATCATGGGTGTAGCTATCAGTGCAACAGGTGCTATGGCACCAGGGTACATGGGTGGCAAGGAGCCAGTGCACCAAAGGTATTGCTGAGTTTTACTGTCCAGCATCATTTACTTGCATCTAAGCCCATACTTTGCCACTGCTCCCTTCTCCCATGCACCTCAGAGCCTTGACCTAGAGCTATGAGGACCCGGAAAAGCCTCTCCTCTCTTAGGCTTTAAAGCCTTGGTCTAGTGCTCAGTATCCCAATAAAGGTATCCTTCTGTCCTAGGCCTCCCAGCACTGGACCATGGCTCTGAGGGTTGTAGCTATAGACTGAATAGCAAGTGCAGTGTCACTGTTTCCTTGTGGGGGTTTGGGGCCAATGTACTTACATTATGGCTGTATTTTACTGTCCATTCAGTAGACTGAGGAACAATTTACCCTTGTTTGCCTCAGGGCTCAATGCACCACTGTTACGGCACAGTTTCCCTTCCTCTCTCAACCATGTTCATCCACTGTTAGGTCTTGTCATATAGATACAGCCTACCTATATACCGTGTTAAATTAGCATGAGCTTATTAAAATGTTTAAACGCCATTTTTCCTTTTGCGGCTTTTGCGCACGACACATAATTGTTATTTTAGCTTTCAACCTAGAAGAGCGTTGTGATTTACATGAGAATAATGTTATTGCTCTGATATCAGCTTTGTTTGGTAAAATATGTCTGCACAGTGAGTGCTGAAGCTTCCCAGGATAACTCGACACAGTGTTGTTGTAAGGTCTGATCTTCCCACCTTTCTAGACATAACATGAATGCAGCTGCTGCCAAAATCTGGCTTTACGCGCGTTTTATATTGCTTTGCTGAGAGCACACGTAACCCACTTGAAGGTGCTTCGCATGCAGAGAGCTGGTGGAAGATGATGTGATCCTCTGCCACTGAGATTTTGAGGTATGGGCCCGCCCTGCTAAAAACCCAAAGAGACCTTCATAGATATTAATATACTATGCTAGTTAGGGAGGGTGAGAATTGGGTGTTGCTAGCATTTTAGTATGCTTTCACCATTCGCTTTCTATGGACATGTAACTATGCTGATAACTTTGTTTCTTATAATATGTTTACTTGTATTATATAAGATACTGCGTTTGAGAACCCTGCATTAGTAAATAAATATTTCAAATATTCACGTGTCCTCTTTTAAACCACGTTCTGGTTTGAAATGATTGCATAACGAAAGAGTGTTCATGTGTTCCCGAGGAGAGCTTAATTCCCATTAGCTCGCAGGGCCAAGTAAATAACTCCCGAGGAGAGCTTAATTCCCATTAGCTCGCGGGGCCAAGTAAATAACTTAATCCCGAGTCCATCTGGTCCTAACTTAACACCTGCAGTCCCACCTGACCCTAATTTAACATCTCCAGTCCCACCAACCTTAGAAACAACTCTGCAAGGGCCTGATGGTGCACTGCTGAACATTGCACCTGAGATAACCGTGGGGGTTGGAACTAAAGCTTCCAGCTGGAACCCTGAAGGTACTTTCCTGGAATGTGGCGGGCATTGCCAACAAATTAGACACCAATGACTGGGACTCCTTAGTAGGCAGCTGTGACATCTGCCTTTTCCAAGAGACCTGGGCTAGGGATGCCCTGTGTAGAGCAGGATATGCAGTCTTTGAAATAAAAGCTACATGGAGTGGTAAAGGGAGGCCCTCGGGTGGTTTGGCGGTCTGGGTGGCCAGTCATATTGGGTGTAATGCGGAGAATGTATCTACCTTCTCGCAGGACATACAATGTGTTTTACTCAAATGGCCTAATGCCCTCAAACTGGCAATTATTAATGTGTACTCTCGCCCAGTCATTGCGTCTATGGAATCACCTACACTTGACAATCTCTCGTCATTTCTGGCCCAACTCCCCATAGACTGTAAGGTAGTGATGGGCGGAGATTTTAATTGTCATTTCGAACCCTTAGAAGGTCTGAAGGAGGGCGCCCTAACTGCCGAAGATGATTATTGGGGTGTCCCGCCATGTCAATCCCCCCATCCTAAATCTTGGTCTCCTCTTGCAGTGCAAATTTTGTCCCTGACATTAAACTTTGCTTTAAAGGCTTGTAATGGGCGCACCCCCTCCGACACCCCTTCATCGTGTACCTTTAATAGGAAGGACCACGAATCGCGGCTGGACTATATTTTTGTAGACACAGACCTGTGGTCCAAGGTACAGGATTTTAAGGTAATTCAAAGAACAGATAGTGACCACAATGCACTTCTATTAGACATGGTGCATCTTGTACCTGCTGCTGGGCCACTACCCGCCGATCCCAGTGAAGACCCAGGGAATTTGATTCTTAGTTCTAATAGACGCAGGGTAAAGTGGGGGAAAGTGGTTAATTCGAAAGAAAGTATAAGTAAAATCTATGATCTAGCGCTCCCCATGCTAAATGAAATGGACGTACAAATTAACCAGCCTAGATCTCCGGATTTTAATGAGAAACTAGCCAAAATCCATGCAGTTTTAGTGGGAACTTTAGGCGAGGTTTTTTACCCGGTGGTTGTGCCAAGGAAGAACAAGACTCGAACCTCAACCTGGTACAATTCATCCTGTAAAAAGATCAAGACAGAGCTAATAGCCGCAATAAAAGCAGGCACTGATAAGGGTAATGTTGTAGACCTTAGTAGGAAATACAGGGAAGCCATGGCACAAGCGAAGTCTGAATGGGACTGGAATAGATGGCAGGATCTTTCCCTAGCACCGGAAGCGAGGGATTCCAGAAAATTCTGGTCCTTGGTAAACACTGGCTCAGGAGAACCTAAAACGGCAGTGGAGCCAAACATAGCGGCATCTGTCTGGGAAGCCCATTTTAGCAAATTGTATCAAGATACCCCTGAATTTGCTAACGCTCTGGCTTCTGATGCCTTACCCAATTTCATAGTTGGACTAGAATCTGCTAACATTGAGGCCCCTGATGCCCTACCCAATCCTGTAGGTGGATTAGAATTTACCCTGGGCGAGGTAGTCAATGCTATAGAGAGAATGGCGTTGGGGAAAGCCCCGGGACTTGACAGATTGCCTGGCGATCTCTTTAGACAACATCCAGAGATTTGGGTCCCGTACCTCCTTATTCTTTTTAATCCCATCGCGAGAGGTATGGAGATCCCCTGTACTTGGCTGGGGGCAGAGATAGTACCTATTTTCAAAAAGGGCTCTCCTCTGCTCCCAGCAACTACAGGCCGATCAGTCTTATAGATATCCCCCAAAAATTATTTTTTCTCCTTATCCTGGACCACCTTTCAGACTGGATGGAGGAAAATGAAATTCTGAGTCCTCTCCAGGCGGGCTTCAGGAAAAACACGTCCACCATGGATCAGATTTTCCGCCTCGTTCTCCTCTATTGGAAAACTGTGAGGATCGAGGGGGGGAGGCTGTACATGGTGTTCGTGGACCTGAGGTCCGCCTTTGACTTGGTCCCCCGCAAGAGATTATGGGAAGTCCTAAGGGAGCTGGGTGTTCCTAATCATTTACTACACGCCATAATTAGGCTTCATGACAGCAACTTTGCTCAGGTTAGGTGCGGGAGGGATGGAGCGCTGTCACATAGGTTTCCAGTCCTTAGAGGGGTAAGACAGGGTTGCGTTCTGGCGCCAACCCTGTTTTGCCTCTTCGTTAACAGTGTCATATCCCATCTTGACAACGTTAGTGACAATGACGCTCCCCTGTTGGCAGGCAGGAGGGTTCCGGCTATTATGTTCGCCGATGATACCCTCCTGCTTTCAAATCCCCCATGGGGATTCAACGAATATTAGATGGGTTTGGTCTTTTCTGCAGACAACATGGTCTAGAGATCAACACAGAGAAGACCAAATTCATGGTATTCAATCCCTCCTCTAAAACCAGACCTAACCCAACACTGGGTTCAGCAAGACTGGAAAGGGTAAAAACGTTCCAGTATCTGGGTGTTACCCTACATGAGAATTTATCCTGGGAGCCCCAGATAGCTAGATCCCGGCTAAAGCAGTCTCAAATGTCAGGGGCTATTTTGAAGGTTGCAAACACCTCCACCTACAAACCTATTAGCCCGGCAGTAGAGATGTACAAAACCCAAGCCAAAGCGGCCGCATCCTATGGTAGTGAGCTATGGGGGTATAAAGCTGGAACAGAACTTTTCAGAGTAGAAAACAACTTCCTCAGACGTCTCCTGGCCCTCCCCCGTGGCACACCCTTGCTTCCCTTAAGACTAGATGTGGGCCTCCCTTCGATAGGCGAGGACCTGAAACTAAAACCGCTAAGATTCTGGCATAGGCTATGGACCACCGGTGAACTTGTACACTACAGGCAAGACCTTATTCATATAATGAATTTGAACCAGCGTGACAGAATCCCGTGGTTGGCCTTCATAAAGAGAGAACTGTACCGTTTGAGACTCCCCGAGTTGTGGGAGTTCCCCGAACAAGGCTGCCAAAGGCTCCCCCGCAAAAGACTGGTAGAAATATACAAGGAGAATAGATTAGTTTCCCTCGTGTGTGCACCCAATAATGGAATCTTAATTGATCAATTTCTGGACTCCAAAAATTCTTATCAATTAGAGGGTTTTATGGACATTATTTTTCCAATTTTAGCTAGGAAATTGTTTATCCAATGGAGGCTAGGCACCCTGACGATCAGAACCTTCACTTGTAAGTGGACAATGAAGGATGATAAGTTGTGCCCAGGGTGCACTAAACATGACGAGGAGGAAATTCATGTTCTGTTTTTCTGCCCAGCCTACAATAGACCTAGGAAATATTGGCTAGTGCCATTATGCAGGAATCTGGGCATAATGAGTTATCTACATTCGTACAGAATACTGAAAACGAGTACCCTGCCCCACATAGTCTTTGCAGTTGCCAAGTTCTTAATGGCTATGTGGCAGATAAGAAGTAAACTAATTAAAGTCTGAACATTGATATGAACTGTAATGCTTACTCCTACTCATGACTAGACTCTCAAGGAAATGGACTTTTATGAATGTTTATTGGTATGTTTTCATTCTAAGTGGACTGTCTTTTAAATGTTGAAAGTTTTTATTGTATCTTTTATGGTCTGACATGGCCGAAATAAAGAATTTTTGGATTGGATTGGATTGGATTGGTTCATGTGTTCCACGATTCCTGAGGTATTCTAAGTTCATGGTCTGGTCTGTCTAAACATTGGGAAGTTCTTATGACCAATGAGACACTGTAGCTAGCTCGGTAAGGGGATTTTGGGTACTGAGGTGAGTTTTGGGCCACCCTAATTCACTGAGGTTCCAAATCTCTATGCACAGTTCTGTAGGAGAACGGAATTCCCGCTACATGGCGCCCAACGTTGTCGGTCTTATATCATGACACTCGAGTAGTATATCATTCTATCCTTAACCCCTTCGTTGTCGTTTCCGGAAAACGGCGGTGTCGGAAAAACCTACCTATTTTTGAAATAGGTCTTTTCAAGCTTGAATCTTTCTAAAACGGTTTCCTTGAATTACTACCCAGTTGTGCTACAAAGTTTACTTTGTTTTTCTACGTTCCTGTGCCGTCATGGCTCAACCAGTTGACATTCCGCAGCATAGTCGAGTTGCGGTGCGCAATCATTTGCAGACTTACCAAGTACCCTTGGAGGGCTTGGCTGTGATAATGGTGGTGAGTGCGGATGCTGCTTACCCATACGAACTGTTCTATTCGTGGGTAACGTTTCCGGCTGTGGACGCTAATTCTGGTTTGTTCCACAATTACACTCCCTCACCAGTACCAAATGAATATACACCGTACAGAGCACAGGAAGTTCCTATTGATCATTGGCAGCATCGAGTTTGGTTTGGTGGCGCCCTACCCCATTCTTTAACCGCTCCGAGGTTAGGTCCTTTGTCCATTCCAGGCGCAAATTGGCCTAATTTGGGTGGATTTACTCCTCATCCTCAACACGGCAATTGTACCCTGGCGGAAGTTCGTAGACTACATGTTGTCTCAATTGCCGTGATTCGTGCCTTGGTACAATACATAGGTCGTCATCTTCCGGGGCCCCCCGGGTGGTGCAGCACTTCCGGCCGGACAGGGCGGATTGAAGCTCAGTCCCGTGATGGTCAATGCTGTGATGGGCAAGCATCCCCAGGAAAAGGATGATTTTCCTTTCTGGCTTGCCGAGAAATTTGACCAGCTGGAAGCAGTATTTCCTAATACAACACCTGGTGATAAGCACAGGATTTTAACAATTAGTTTACCTAAGGATTTGGCTCCTGAATTCGCTGACTGTGTGACCTGGGGTAGAACGTTTGCGGCAGTCTACGCGAGGTGTTATGGCACTCAGTCTATGGCTGTCCTGCCGACGATCATTAAACGTGTTCAAGATGATCACGGACCGGAGGCTGCAGTTGAATTGGGTATGCGCCTGTGTGGCTCCTTTGAAATAGTTTGCGATCTCATTCTTGCTAATGTCAAGGGGGATGCAGTGAACTTTCAGGTAGCCAATGCTTTGACGGCGATTCCCAATCCTGAGAAATTCCAACATTTGGCGAGGATTATTGTGGCTGCTTATAAAACGGTGGGTCGCAATAGCAAAGATCTAAAGCCTTTTTCTGTTAAAGAGAAAAAGCAACCCCAAGGGCAGACTTCTGAAACAGAGGCTCAGCCCAAGTCCAAGAAACAAAATTGGCCTAAAAAGCAGAAACAGGGTAAGCAACAACAACAACAAACACAGGACTCTGGTCCTGCGTCTCAATTGCCTGCGCAAACAGAGCGTGTTTATGACTTGCGCGATCCTGCGACGATTAAATCACCTGATCGATTTCAGGTTTCTGATCAACGCTCTCCTCGTTCCTTTCAGGAATCATCGGCCGCGACGACCGGTGGTGGAGGAGGCGGAAGGGGTCGAGGTGGGCAGCAGCCCCGCCCAAAAGAAGGTGCAGGAAAACAAGACGGCTCAACGCCGAAGAGACCGCAGTTTGCCAAAAAGAAAGTCGCGGCTTTAACAGCGCATCGATATGCCACAGATAGTGAGAACGCGGCTTCGGAATCTGACTTGGGCTCTGACCTTGCTGGACAGCGCGGCGGAGATTACCATAGTGAGAGAGGCCCTGCGCCCACTACTGAAGGTGACAGCGACTGACATTTATCTTGTGATTGAAACAGATGATACAAGAGTTGCTCCCCCTGATAGACTTTATGAAATTGTCCTGTTAATCGAAGGTGACATACAACGTACCATAAAAGGGGTATTTTGGGAAAATCTTTCTTCTACGTATGACATTTTGCTTTCGGAGGCTGACTGGCCCCCACCTTTTGTTCTCGCGGCACCGCGAGGGGAGGAGGTAATCCTCCCCAGTTTCGCAAACACGGTCTCGAAAGAGCATGCGCTGCATTTTGCAGAAGAGTGGGCTAAGGCTCTGGCACCGGCTCTGTACCGCAACCAATGTGGTTGGGATAAATTGTCCCCATGCCACGAAATTCCCTTACGGTCTCAGCCGCGGCCCCAACCTCAATATCCCATTCGCCGTGAAGCCAAGGCTTCCGTTGCGGCCATCCTTGAACAATTGGAATATCAAGGTGTGATTGAAACTTGCGTGTCACCGATGAATAACCCTCTTTTTACTGTAACCAAGCCTGACGGTTCATATCGTTTGGTATTGGATTACCGGCATTTAAACTCGCATTGCCGTAACTGTGCTGTACAGAATACACATGGCTCTGCCCTTGTGAATAGTCTTGTGCGTAAGTGTTTTAAAACCACGCTTGGCATTTCTAACGTTTTTTATGCCCATCGTTTGGATGGTCTTAGTTCCCAATGGACCAGCTTTACTTGCAGCGGTGTCCCCAAAAAATGTCGGCGTCTCCCGATGGGCTACAAGAATAGTCCTGGGATTTTTACCACCCGCATAGTCTCTCTGTTGGAGAGGATCGACCCAGATGCATGCTCGTATGTGGATGACATATATCTCACAGACGACGAACTTTGGGAGCATCTGTGTCGAGTCAACGGCATAATTTGTACCTTTGCAGACATGGGTTACAAATTTAACTTTGCAAAATCGCACATTGCTGAGTACACAGTGTTGTTCCTGCGCTATGAGCTCAACAATGAAGGTAGAGGTTTGGCTCCTCACTTCCTGGAGAAATGCGCACAACTGCGCGCTCCGACAACACTGAAAAAATTACAGTCTTTACTGGGTTTCTTGAATTTCGGGAGGACATACATTCCGGATTATGCCCAGTGTATCAAGCCTTTGTATGCTTTGATACAACCAACTTTTACCAAATCATGCTGGCTGCCTGAGCACTCAGCCATTTTGCAATCCGTGCAGGCTGATCTGCTCGAATCTAAATTCTTACTGACTCGTGATAACCACACCAACCTGGGGATAAGAATTATCCCTGGGACGGTGGGTTTCGCGTACCTTACTTTTACTGAAGGAGACACAGTACCTATTGCTTACAAGTCACACTTGTAGACTTCGGCTGAAATGTGATTTTCCACTGTGGAGAAAGTTTTAACGGCTGTGCAGATGGCAATTCTTATGGAGCGCGCCCTGTCACAGGGAAAACGCATGTTGGTTGTTACCCCGTGTCCTGCCTTGGAGGCAGTTACGAAAGCCAGTGTACCTAATTCTAAAGCTTTGCACCCTCGGTGGATTCAATGGGATGCATCCTTGACGTCTCAGGATGTCATGTTTATTTTTGACGCCACGTTACGGTCGCAGGAGTATTTACAGTATGAATTTGTTCATCCGGCTCCTTTAGCAATGCGACCATTGGAGGATTTCCATTGCATCATTTACACTGATGGTTCGGCGCAGGTTGCGCATGGCTCTAAACACGCCTACGTTTCCGCATGCGCCATTGTGGTCGGTGCCATGGTGAACAATGAGTTCAAGTCCAGAGTTGTGCACACGCAGACTCTAGGGGACTGCACCACACAATTGGCAGAGCTTCGTGCTCTCTTAATCGCGTTGGAGTACGCAGATCCTGTTGTGACGACTCTTATTGTGAGTGATTCTTACTACTGTGTCCAGTCTTACAATGAAAACTTGTTCTTTTGGATTCAGAATTACTTTCGTGATTCCAAGGGTAGCACAATAAAACATAAATTGATCTGGGTTCGAGTGGCTGAGCTCAAAGGGCAGTTGCCACTCGTGTTTGTAATTCATACTCTTGGCCATCAGCGTGTGGGAGTTCACGCTGTAGGTAACTCGCTTGCTGATGAAGCAGCGAAATCAGCGGTATCGACATATTTGGTTGCAGCAGTTACACGGTCCAAAAGTAAGATTGATAATGATATCTTGGCGGCAGTAGATGCCACTGAGAAGGGAGGTAAACATCCTACGGGGTTCCCTTCGAAGTACACATACCACTTAAGTCCCGATAAGGTTCCTTTTGTGAAAATTCCTGAAGTTGGAGAACGTTTAATTCCCAACTCGGATCACAGAGCTACATTGATTACAGCGGCTCATGAAGGTGTGGCGTCTGCGCATGCGGGAGTCTCGGCCACTGTAGCTCAATTACAACAATGTTTCTGGTGGCGGGGACTGTACAAACAGACGCGCGACTATGTCCTTCAATGTGACATTTGCCAGCAGATTAAACCTTCGACTGCTGCGCGTCCGCCACAGACACAGTTGTACATATCTAATAAACCGCTAGGCTGTGTTTATTTAGATCACTGCGGTCCTTTTTCTTCTGATACTGCGTATAAGTACATCTTAGTAGCAGTTGATTCATGCACACGCTTTGTATGGGTATGGCCCCATCGCAGCGCTGATTCACGGACTGTCATAAGAGATTTGCGTGTCTTTGTATGGATTTTTGCCTGTGGTACCTTCCATTCGGCTTAGGGTCCGGCTTTCGCCTCTAAGGCGTATAAGGATACCATGACTTCGATGGGAGTCCAAGTCAAGTTTTTGTCTCCCTACAGACCTGAGGGTAACAGTGTAGTGGAGCGAATGAACCGTGAATTAAAGCAATCTTTGACAGCACGAGTTATAGGCACTGGCAGAAACTGGCTGGCCCACCTCAGTGGCGTGCAGCGTGCTCTTAATAATCTCCCTAGAAGGTCTCTGGGTGGGCTAACCTCGTACGAAATGCTCTTTGGTATCAAGATGTTTGTCCCGCACCTTGACGGTATAGACGGCGTGTCCCGCGCCTCAACCTTTGACGTAGATGAACATTTCAATGTTTTACAGGATCTACAAAAGAGCAGAGACAGTCTTGCAAAGGAACATTTGCCCTCCACATCGGATGATGCGTTGCAGAACCCGGTAGTTGGCTGGCTACCCCAAGTTGGAGAACTGGTTCGAGAGAAGATCGAAAACAAGAAGGCGTTTGGTCCTTCGTATCGAGTTCCGGTTCCTGTGCTTGGAGTGAAGGGCACAAGAACAGTCATTTTACCTCCACTTCCAGGTCGTAAGGAAAACAGGTTTATTTCTATTGACAATGTCAAGATACACAGAGTGGCCGATTCTTCATAGTATAACTCCGGGGGTCTCCTGTCCTTCGATTGTGAGACATTCAGTTTTGGCCACTACTTCTAATCCTATACCTGAGGTGGCCCTCGAGATGTCTGCTGTTTCCAGTCCTTTATTAAGTACTTTACCTATTGATCACGTTGATGAACTTGATTACACTTACCCAACTGACTTATCGATGCCTGATTTGCAAACACGTTTGGCCACGGAATCCAGATTCTCTTTTGACACTGCTTCACAAAATTCAAAAACGCCCTCACGATTTGCAATTTATGCCACGTTATTTAAAAAACATTTTTTGATTTCCCCCTTGGACATATATTTGGCTGGTACTTTTTTCAGTTTACCTTTTTATGTCAATTGGTTTTGTGTTTTATTTTTTTCGCCTTGTCAATGGACACTATGTTGAGGAAAGATCATGCATTCGACATCTTAATGGAACTCTGGCCCCCCTTTCCTCATCACATTCAGCACACCGACTGAAGAGAAACTTGCCTTTTGTTGACATCACTGCTTGGCCTGTTCTTGATGGGATTGCGTGGGATGCGGTTAAGTTTCAGATACATGGCCCTACTGAGGTGGTTAATGTCCCAAATGTGCTCAGAGTTAACATGGGAGATGTAGTGAAACAAAACATGCGTTCTGATGATTGGGATGTTCAGGCCGTAGAAGCATTATTCTCTGATTTGAAATATTATGCTGCCTTTGATGCTGAAGATTTGTACTTAGATTCAGCTAATTATGGTGAATTATTTTGCTTCCAACATTTTGGCAACCATTATCTGCATAAAACAAATTCCAAAAGGAATACTGTTAATTACACTCAGTGGGAACATTGCCCAGCCCCTTTACAGGGCAGTTCGAGTACTTTTTTGAAAAAGTACACTTATTTCACCGACTTTAATCAGTCCAATCCCAGCTCTTTTTATTTCAAAATGACACAGAAGTCCATGTCCAAGGTTAGACTTACCGATACTAAATTGTTGTGTATTCGAAGTCCTTTCTAGACAAGTTAGCTGTTGAGGGCTACGAGTTATGGAAGGAAGCCATTTCCTTGAATCAGTTTGGGGTTCCAAAAGTTGGCAGGTACAAGGCACTGAGGCTTTGCACCGTGCATGTCTCATCCCAAATCATATGTTGTTCTTAAATTCTACCATTACTCAAACGACATGCTTTGGATTGGCTACTTCTAAAAAAATTAAATACACCTACTGTCCCTGATTTGGAAGAATATTCTGGTTGGAATAATGTTACACAGTTTTTCATTAAGGAATTACAGGCCCTATTGCTAAATGCATCCGTTAACATTTCCAGTTTGGATCCAAAAGGTTGGCTGATGTGGCACAGAAGTTCAGACTCATGCCAACAGTGTTTTTTGGGTTTAGCTGATGGTTTTACACATGACAGACCTGATCCCCGCTTTGATACTGACCATTCTGTCACCACTTATTCTGTAGGAAAATTATGTCAGAATTTGCTGAAACATTCTACATTGGCTGCGGTCAAACTGCATCTGTCCAAGCTCACTGATGATGTTGATTTAAACGATTTCATTAAAGGCCCGGCTAATGGTAGATCTAAAAGTATGATATATGCGATTTACAATGCGCTGCGAGGCCTCCGGGTAGTTACGCGCTATACAAGTGTAATTTTTCATTTCATTTCATTTCAATGAAATCTGGAAGTCTTCACAAATTGAGGCTGCTACGCGCCTTAGAGCTATTGATCAAGCTAATTTAGAAAAAGTACTTGCAGTTGTGGATAACAGTATTAACATGCTTTCTTCCCGCATTTACACGTTGAATAACATTGTGTCTTCTGTTGTTGATATTGTACAAGATGAAGTGTCTGTGTTATACCATGGTCAGAATCAATTGCGTTCCATTATGCAATTTGCGTAGACCCTGCAGACGCTTAAGTCTGGGCGGGTGCCTTGGGCTTACATGAACGTGTCCTCTCTCTTTGCCCCTTTCAATTTAACTGACAAGCAGCGCATGCTTTCGATGCGGAATGCAACTTTTTCCATGTTACACATTGAAAGGTTAGAGTCTTTAACATTTTCTGTGGCAGAAGCCACTGCTGCGACGTGGCTTATCCACGGATTAATTACTTTACCTTTTGCTTTGTAAAAATTTACAAATCTATGCGGTATATCGCAATAGGCAGATATGAACCACTGGGTAGTTCGTTTCTCCATGAGGCCTGGTCTCTTCCATTCACTTAGCGATGCCTGAAAGACGATAAAAAGGTTTATCTTAAAGGGGAGGAGTGCACAGAAACCTCGGATCATTCATTAATTTGTAGACACATCCAATTGCACGGTTCTTGTAATCAGGACCGGCCTAATTTAGCATGTATTTTGAAAGGCACTCCAGTTCCCGCAATCATTCCTACTTTCACATTACTGGCAAACAGCAGTTATTTACTTTTGAATAATGAGGACTGTTGTGGGTTAATTAAAGGTGTCGCTTATGTGGTAACCATATCGTAACGTGTGGTGTGTTGCAAAAACGTTCTGTATCCTCCTACACATGGGAATTCTGATGTTTCCATCTGGCCGCGTATCCCAACCTTGAACGCAGAGTTCAATGGTATGAGTAGAATAAGAGCCCTTTTGTCTCAAAAAGAGGTGGCCCTGAGTTCGGCTCGAGAAACATTCGTCCTTCACATAGCTGACACGCGCACAGAAGTGCAGGCGCTTTTAAATACTGATTTGCCATTGCATTTCAGCGAACTGGTTCATCAAATCTTTAATGCCTCCTCCACTTCTGGCCTGGCACATTTTTTTTTATTAGTTAGCAGTGGTCTCGTGACTTCCTTTGAGAAAAGTTTTGGGGTCATCCCTGCTTTCTTCCACAGTATCTTCTCAAGCCTGTTTGGAGGCTTTCCTGTTTTTCTGGCGCTGGCTGCAGGCGTTCTGCTGATATTCTGTTTTATTAAAAATGGATGCCCCTCCTGTGTTAGGAGCCGCTCCGCCCCACCTGGCACTGTTTCGCAACCGGATGCTTGACTACTATGGCACACTGCCGCTTGCGACTTTAAGCACGGCATTTGGATTATCTTTTCGATTTTCCTATTTCACATGTGTCCAGCCTGTGTTTCATTGCCTGAGCTGCGATTTCGACTGGGCCCTTGATTTGTGTCTCTGCAAGACGGTATCTCCTGACGTCGATTTTAATCACCTGATGAGTCCCGTAGTTACTCACGAGTTGGTTTGTTCTGGCGAAAGGATTATGGCCTTGGCGGCGATGCATGGACTAATGGGTCAATGGAACGTACTTGCAGCAGCGCAAGACTTCATGACACAGAGCTATATTGAGAACCCACCGAGTTGTCCTCTGATGATGCTAGAGGCCCCGTTGCTGGAGGAGCATATATGTTCTTTCCCACTTTTGAATTGGATGGCTGAACTGTTTTCGGATGATGACAGTGATTTCATGCTGGAGGCTGTTGCTACATATTTCGCGTATTCAGTCCTGTCCTAAAAAACTTTTGGAACTTTGGATGATAGCCCCTTCACATTTACGTAATTTTACACACCCAGACCTATTGACTTGAGTGATGGTGAATCATATATTGGCATGGTTGAGATCTTCTTACTTGACCTCTATAAGACCTTTTTTACCAGATTTTACAAATTTACCTGACTTGTTATTATTGAACTCTATTTTCATGATGTGCCTCCTGTTCAAGTCTTGAGATTCCCGCTACATGGCTACGTTCCTTATTTTGTCCGTGCTCGGATCATTGGGAGGTGTCATATAGATACAGCCTACCTATATACCGTGTTAAGTTAGCATGAGCTTATTAAAATGTTTAAACACCATTTTTCCTTTTGCAGCTTTTGCGCATGACACATAATTGTTATTTTAGCTTTCAACCTAGAAGAGCGTTGTGATTTACATGAGAATAATATGTTATTGCTCTGATATCAGCTTTGTTTGGTAAAATATGTCTGCACAGTGAGTGCTGAAGCTTCACAGGATAACTCGACACAGTGTTGTTGTAAGGTCTGATCTTCGCACCTTTCTAGACATAACATGAATGCAGCTGCTGCCAAAATCTGGCTTTACGCGCGTTTTATATTGCTTTGCTGAGAGCACACGTAACACACTTGATGGTGCTTCGCATGCAGAGAGCTGGTGGAAGATGATGTGATCCTCTGCCACTGAGATTTTGAGGTATGGGCCCGCCCTGCTAAAAACCCAAAGAGACCTTCATAGATATTAATATACTATGCTAGTTAGGGAGGGTGAGAATTGGGTGTTGCTAGCATTTTAGTATGCTTTCACCATTCGCTTTCTATGGACTAGTAACTATGCTGATAACTTTGTTTCTTATAATATGTTTGCTTGTATTATATAAGATACTGCGTTTGAGAACCCTGCATTAGTAAATAAATATTTCAAATATGCACGTGTCCTCTTTTACTCCACGTTCTGGTTTGAAATGATTGCATAACGAAAGAGTGTTCATGTGTTCCACGATTCCTGAGGTATTCTAAGTTCATGTTCTGGTCTGTCTAAACATTGGGAAGTTCTTATGACCAATGAGACACTGTAGCTAGCTCGGTAAGGGGATTTTGGGTACTGAGGTGAGTTTTGGGCCACCCTAATTCACTGAGGTTCCAAATCTCTATGCACAGTTCTGTAGGAGAACGGAATTCCCGCTACAGTCTCGCATCACAGGACCATCATTGTGAGACCCCTTGTAGAGGCGTGGCTAATTAAAGTGCAGCAGGTGCCGTGAAAGTGGAACTGTAGGGTGTTAGGTCCCCTATGTACCTAGATTATGTCTGTCTTGTACAGGACTATGGCTGCGAGGTAATTACATGGAATTTGGCCCCACCCAGGGTCTTGGAATTAATAGTGCAAAAGGTGCAATGGCACTGGAGTCCAGGGTGCTTTGGATCATATTTACCAGAATTATGGATGTTGTATATCCATCTTAGGGATCGGGCAGGGGGACACGGCAGTGGCCCATTTACCTTGCAGTAACCATGACCCATGGCACCATTGCTACACCGCTAGGCCACTCACCTACACCTCACAGCCACGGTCCAGCGCTGCAAGTCAGGAGAGGTCTTCACTCCCCTGGACATCACAGCCATGGTCCAGTCTAGGGAGACCCACCAAAAGAGGAAGGCAGTTTGCTGGATTGCTCTGCTTTTCTTTTAGATGTTTGCACAGCATACTGTAGTGAGTTCCTGCAGGATATCAAACGTTTAACCCTTTTTGCTTGACAAGGAACTGATTTAGACAAGTAGTCTAATCAATATGGTGTAAAAAACAAACAGTGTAGCCGGTAAGCCTGGAGCAGCATAGCCTAGTGGCATTGTCTTAACAATGGCTTTCCTTTACAGCGATGCAAAAGGGCAGCATTTACTAACATGGTAATTGGGATGGAGAACCTGTACCAAAGGAAGTGTCGTACACAGGCCACTTTATTAAACATTTTCACCTTTAGGGTTGCTAAAATTGAGGAATGTAAACAGTGGGAATGAATCACCCCAGAACAAGCAGCACTCACCATAAAGTCTTTGAGATAATGGCCAGTCAGCCCATGAGAGAATGACATTTAAGAAGTTAAAGGTACAGGAAGAACATGATTTGGCCAAGATCAAACAATTTGGTCAAGTAGGAGAACCAAGATAGCTTGTTTGAAGGCTCATAACTTTCCAGTATTATTTATGTGTTAAAGAGAATTAGGAGTCTGATTTAGGACAGGGTGTCATGGAATGAAAACCACAAAATGAACTCAGTGATATTTGGTAACCTCCATATATACATCATCTTGGTGAAACCACAAGCACGCTTAGAGTCCTGCAAAGTAATGATGGAAAGCTGACTTCTGTCCCAGGTGGATGCCAAGGGATAGGTTTGGTGGAGCATGTTCTTCACTTTTAGAAGTTAGCGATTGATTCTTTTCATCAAGGGATCCCAGCCATTACTCGATGCTGCAACTGCTAGAGGAGACCCTCCCCTGTGGTTTGCTGTGCTGGACCATGGTGGGTACGGTTCAGAAATAGGCTGTCTCTTGTGTGGGCCTCACAGACATGGTCAAGCGCAGCATGACTTGAGGGGCCCATTCCCTGTCCTATATAAATACAGCATGCACATATATGTATCTAATGCACTAATCTGGAAACAAATTGTTAACATCTGATTGAACCTATACATTTTGGAGAGACTTAGGCTAAAACTTTCCATCCAGTGTGACTTACATAATGTATGTCCAGTTAATTGAAATGTAAAATATGTGCTTATTCTAATAGTGTTAATATTTATGTTATTGTTTTACTGATATTCTCACCAAGAAAGGTTCTTCCTGCAAAGTCGCTTAAAAATAAACAATTGATGGCACTTCCTGTGATGTCATGTTCTGTGATTTCACGCTGTATGTAAATTAGGGGGGCCTCACACATTTCCTTTCTGCCCGGTGCCCCAAAAGTCCTAGAGCCGGCCCTGGGTCTATCCTGTGGGCCTGAGCCCAGATTCCCAGGCGCCTAATGTGGCAGCGCTCGGTCTCAGGTACCGGGCACTTCCTTCTGACACGGGTCCTGGGGGTGCTCTGCGTCGTACCTCCCGCAGTCTTCGATGCCTCCCCACCTCCCAGACTTCACGGTGAAGTTGCAGTGCTGGCGCGGGTGCCGGCCCGTTCTTTCTGTCTCTGTGTCCCTCCTGTGCCACACTTACTTCCGGGGTGGTTTAGCTATGGTTCCGGAGGGCACCTGCTCACAACATTCCCGAGGTTAGTTGCAGCGACAGGGCGTCCTCTCCTCCCAGGCCAACCGCACAGCACTCACTTCTGAAGAATGCCGCAGCTGCCAGAGCATGGCAGGGAAGATGGTGGCTTGCACACACATGCCCTTTTGCCGTTTCCTTACACTGCAGGAAAACACGGATCACACCGGTTACTGAGTGATGGGGGAACAGCCCAACATAGTCTGAATCACAGGAGGAGGATTGGTATTCTGGCTGTTCAGGATGCTGTGGGATTCATTCTTGGTCGATGGGAATGCCGGCAGAAACGTCTACTCGACCATCTTGCCAGACCATGCCCCCCCATTGGGCTTCTTAGATATGAAGGAAAGATGGGTACTCAGAAACCTAGCTTCTTTTAACTCAGCTAACCCTGTGGTGGCCTTATGGTTAGAAATGGGCTTGAGAAGTGCTTTTGTTCAGGGTCTGGCAGGGGTGTACGCTAGATCGCTTGTCTAGTGAAGAGTGATAAAGACGCACTAAGGTCCTGTATAAAGAAAGAAATCCTGGTCAACTTTAACAATAAGGCATTAATCTGCAGTAATATTGCTTATGCGGCAGATTGATGCAACTAAACCCTAATTTGGCTCTTGCTACAACAATGCAGCAATTAAAAGGCAGTTTACAACAAACTACATGGTCCTTAAGCATTTGTCTGGACAGGAAAGCATGCCTCCAAAAAGTTTTTTTTAGAATGTAATAGACCCCTTCTTGGTAAACAAAGCGCAGCCTTATATTATTTTGAATTTGCCTCATGTGATGAGATGCTTTTGGATACTTTTGAGGCTGGGTATGCTCCAGCGTATCCCCTTTTGTCTAAATGGTATGGTATTCCAGCCAATTGTAACTTTTGTCAAGATGGTCTCCAAATGTGAACCATGGTTTTTAGGGCGAGCTGACGTTAGCATTCATGCGAAGCATGAATGCTGTCAGCTCGCCAACTAATGCCATGGTTTTTAGGGCGAGCTGACGTTAGCATTCATGCGAAGCATGAATGCTGTCAGCTCGCCAACTAATGCTATCCGTATTTGGGAGAGTGGACACCAAAGTGTCACGAGCTTTCCCAGTGTCGGATTTGACCGCGGGTGCGCGCGTCTCACCCGCGCATGCGCAGAGTAACTCAGCATTTTTTTTTTTTTTTTTTTTTTATTTCCCAGCCCCGAACCGAATCAGGTATCAGAGCGCTTCACATATAGGCAGCCCCCACCCCCCACCCCTCTGCATGCGCACACACAGGCGAGCGCATGCACACGCAGGCACACGGCAGACACTCGCTCACACACACCCCCCTCCCCCACAGTCACACACACGCACTCCAGACACATACACACGCGCGTGACCCCCATCCCCACCACTTACCGGGCTCTTTTCGGCGTGTTCAGTGTCTCATCGCTCCACTTCTTCCTCGGCGGCGGCGGCTGTGGCGGCGGGCGGGACTTCCTGCTGGATTGCAGGCCCCGCCCCCGTCTCAGGCAAAAGTGCCTGACTTCCGTTTTTTTTTTTTTAATGAAGTAGCCCGAGCCGCTCCGGTGGGTCAACAAATGTGCAGCTCCTCATTGATTCCAGGCAGTGGCTAGGCAGGAAAAGCCAAATTTCAAAGAAGCCGTCACGGACTGGCGTCCTTTGTGCTGAGAAGTGGAGACTCGCGGGTTTCCGCCTGGACTCGGTGAAGCATACGAGAAGTAAATATGTCAGGGCCTCGCGGTTATCTCTCGTTTCTTTTTTTCCTTGATCTGAACTCGATACACATTTGTGAGCTGTTGAAGTTTGTTATTTTAGTGCGATACAATTTGGCAAACTGCTTCGTTTTTCTATGCCGAAGTTTCATCTCTGCCAACCAGTAGCGCTTAGAGGAAGGCCTAGAAGAAAAGTTAAGCCAAAGCGCTACATGAAAAACTTGCCATTGGAATGAGTGTGCGTCTATCAGGGGGAGGCACCATCTGCCC
Source organism: Lissotriton helveticus (assembly GCF_964261635.1). Classification (NCBI taxonomy): domain Eukaryota; kingdom Metazoa; phylum Chordata; class Amphibia; order Caudata; family Salamandridae; genus Lissotriton; species Lissotriton helveticus. The sequence continues at coordinate 1,425,939,542 of NC_136059.1, read as the reverse complement.
CTCCTGACACCCCGAGAGTTTCTGCAGCTCTGCCCTGTCCAGGGTCCTGCCTGGAATTACTTCTTTAGTTAATATGAGGGCAGTTTCCCACTGCCCCCTTCAGTGCAGGAGCGGTCTCGCAGCGCTTGTTGGTTAACAGCTAAAGCAGTGTTCGAAAACCACAAACACGGCACTGTAATCCTGGTTTCTCTACGTGTTATCAGTGGGTGATCTTGACAATATCACGATACCCCTGAATCCCACCGTCCTTCTCTTTTATACACCGGTAGAGCCTGGTTCAGTTTGGAGTGTTCGCTAAGCAGCGCTATAGAAAAAGTAATACATTCACATGACATGTGAAATGAATCCCTCATATTCAGGAGGTGTGTGGTCCCTAAAGAAGACGACTCCCGCCCCCGGCCCAGTAGTGCCCCCAGCCCCAGAGTTGGTTCTTACCTCGTCCTGGGGTTGCCACAGTCCCAGGGGGACCGGGGGGTACGAAGAGCAGCAGCAGAAGCGAGTACCATGTGCAGGACCGAACAGGGGAGCCCGCGCACACCCGGCCCATCTCTGCCTCCGTGGGAGCCACTGCCCGTACTAACTGCCCGGCGGTCCGGGCAGCAGCCTGAACGCTGCAGCCCTGCCCGAGAGCACTGCTCTCTCTGCCTGGCCGTCTGGGGCAGCAGCCTCAGTCCTGCCCTCCTGCCAGGGAGGACTGCCCTCCCTGCCCGGCCGTCTGAGGCTGCAGCCTCAAGCCTGCAGTCCTGCCCGGGACTGCCCTCTCTGCCCGGCCATCTGGGGCAGCAGCCTCAAGCCTGCAGTCCTGCCCGGGAGCACTGCCCTTGCTCCCCTTTGCCCCTTCACCCTCTCCCGGCCAGAAGTTGCTTCGTTCACAGTCCTGCCCTCGGAGAGATCTCTGTTTGGGATCTCTGTCCTACGGTCCTCCCCAGTCGTGCTGTCCTCTCTGCCTGAGTGCTCCTTCACTCTGTCCTACAGCCCTGCCTGGATGCCCAGTCACCCTGTCCAGGGCTGCAGCTCCTGCCTGCGCTCCTGCCCGGCTGCTGCTTCGCTCTCCAGGAGTCCCTTGACTTAACAAGCAGCTCTCGGTCCGGATGCCCCTCTACTCTGTTCTACAGTCCTGCCCGGTCCCTGCGGCATCGGTGCTCCCTCACTCTGTCCAGGGCTGCCGCTCCTGCCCTGCGCTGCGCTCCTCCCTGGTTGCTGTCCTCGCTCTCCTGGAGTCCCTTGACTCTGTCCAAGGCAGTAGGTCTTTCGTTCCCAGACCTGCAACTCTCTGTCCAGGGGCTCCTTCACTCTGTCCGGGCGTCAGATCCTCCCCTCTCTAGCCCGTCTCCCTGCCCTGGTCAGTAGCCCCCTCCTTCTTGCCCTGGGGCCCCTTCCGTCTGTCCCAGGCGGCTCCTCCCTCCAGCCCTGCCCTCAGACACCTCCCTCCCTCTCAGCCCCGTCTCTCTGCCCCGTTCAGACACTTTCTGCTTCTTTGCCCTGGGGTCCCCCCTTCACTCATTCCGGAGCAGCTGCTCTCTCCCTCCCCAGCCGTGCCCTCAAACGGCCCCTTCTCCCCCCAAAGTGGGCGGCTCTTCCCAGGCCCCCCTTCTTGTGTTACTCGGGACCCCTCCCGCCTTTGACTGCCCTCTCACCTCTTGTCTCTGCCTCACACCCCTGCACCCTCTGCCCACTCACTCTGTGATCACCCTTTTATTTTCTGCCCTACTCTTTTTTGACCACTCTCCCTGTCCCTAACCCTCCTCCCCAATCTTCTTTGGCATTTCATTTCTCTTCTCTTCTCTTCGCCCCTCTTTCTCTTCCTCTTTTTTTCGCTTTGCTTTTTTCTTTCTCTTGTGTTCTCTCCTCTACTCCCTCTCCTCTCTCATTCTTTCTCTTTCCTATACTCCCTCCCCTCCCCCTCTCTCTCCCCACACCTTCCGTGTTTAGCTGCTCCACCATCTTCCAATTTAGACTACTTCCCATCTCTGAACAGAATTATTTTCACCCACTTAACAGCTGTCGGTCTAGATTAGTACTCCAGATGCATTCTGGATGTTGTAGTCAGAGCAGCACGCCTACCCTCACACCGAAGGCGCATTGCAATGCAATAGGTCTCGCATTATTAAAGTTTGAGCTATTGGTGTTGCATTATTTAGCAATGCCAATAGCTCAAACTTTAATAATGCGAGACCGATTGCATTGAAAATGCTTGTTTTTGTCTGCCCTGCACTTTCATCATGTCGCCGATAATGGCGGAGACCTATATCTTCACAACTGTCAATTCTTTCTGCCTCAGCCGCTCTACTTTACAATCAATTTACACACCTCCTAATTAACCCCTTCTTTGCGTAGGACGTTCGGGAGCTAGCCGACGCATGAGTGCTCATGTGTGCCGGATGGCTCCTGCGCATCTGACACCATGGCACTGGAAATTCCTCTTGTATGGGCACCAGAGGGATTTCCTTGTCCCCCTCAACAGCTTCGGGAGTTACGAAGAGCTTCGCCAGCTCCCAAGGCTGTTGCCCTGTTTTCCCTGAAATGAAGCTCCGTGCGCACGTCATTTCAGTCAAAACTAAATTGTCTCATTTCAGTTTCACTTTCTTTGTGCTCAGGGGGCTATCTCAGCCACCTCAAGTACGTAGAAAGACTGGAGAGGTATCATTGGAAAGGGGAGAATCTCCCTTTTTCAATGGTACTCCTCCCTAGTGGATTCCTGCTTGGGGATCACCCCAAGAGGGTTATCTTCAAGCAGGGATCCACCCACTGGACACCAGGGATGGGGGAGCGGCCCCTTGGGCAAGGGCCTTTGCTCCCTCCAAAATTATTTTCGGAAAATCAGCCTCTCTGCCTCCCCCCTCCCCCTGGGATGGGCAGAGAACCCACTAGATGCCAGGAATTATTTCTAGGTCGAGCCTAACAGCACGCATGACATGCTGTAGTCAATAGAACAACTGTATTCCCGCCTCCTACTTACCAACGGTGCACTCCAGTGACGCTCTTCTTTGCTGCCTCCTGTGTTGTTCACACAGCTGATACCTCACTTCCTTTCAAGGCTGAGGAGCACCGGTAAAGTAGTACATTTGATTATTATATGTTCCTTCCTTCGCACTCTTTTTTTGATTTCCCTCACTTCATATATGCCGCACTCCTTGAACCCCCACCCGCTCCAGAGTCAGCCACTCTCACTTCTCACTCATGCTTGGTTATCAGTACGGCACCTGCTTCTCCAAAGCCGTGCTCCATGAGCCCTCGCAGTTACCAGCACCCCTCAGCTGCACTCAATGTGCGCTCTGGGCCTGGTGGCCCTGTCAGACTCTGCCCTAGCGACACTTCACCGCTGAGCAGTAACAAGTACGGCACCCGCTTCTTTAACGCTGCACTCCATGAGCCCACTCCCGGCGTTTATCCTTTGGTTTTGCAGGTACATACATGAAATGAATATACACATGCTTGAAAAATGGGAAAACAGTGGTTTGAAGAAAAAAAAAGCTGCATCTCTACATCTTAACCATTCATCACTATGTGAACTCCACTTCATATATGCCACGCTCCGTGAGCCGCCGCCCGCTCCAAATTCAGCTTCTGCACTCAATGTCCTCTCTGGGCCTGGTGGTCCCGTCAGACTCTGTCCTAGCGACACTTCACCGCAGAGCAGTTACCAGCATGGCACCCGCTTTTCTGACGTCGCGCAACAAGAGCCCAGCCCTGGCGGTTATCTCTCATTTTGTAGCACATACATGAAATAAATATACACATGCTTGAAAAACAGGGAAAACTGGTTTGCAAAAAACAAAAAGTTGCATCTTGCCCATTCATCGACCTATGAACTCCTCTCGGGTTATCTGAGTCCCGCTGAAGCATGTGCGCCCCTAGTTCCAGCGCCAGTGCTTCCTCACCCCTACCTCCACCGCTATGCTTCTGCGGCCAGCACAGACTGGTATGTACACTATCCTGCAGTGTTCACCATTCTGTTGCGCTCAAAGCGCTCTCTGGGCCCAGTGGCCTAGTCAGACTCTGCTTTAGCGCCACCTCACCACAGACACCCACGCAGACGAACCATGTTCTTCTCGGCTCTAGGCTGCCACCTTCTTCCTATATCTTTCAGTCGAACAACGGAAACCCAAGCGGGGTGAAAACCTCAAGTGGACCGGACACAGCACACCTTCAGGGGGCCGCTCCACGCTCACTCGCCATGGCAAGGCTGGTGTGGCCAGCGGCCCTGCTGCTGCTCCAGTCCTGGCCTCCACTGATACACGTAAGGCGGATCAATGAGTTATGTTGGCGATTGCGCAGAATTCCAGGCCCTGAGTGAACCTCTGTGTTGATACGCTGCACGACTCCGTGAGCCGGGCTGGTTCATGCACCTTCATGTTCATGCTTGTCGCTGTAGTCGATAGCTATCCTCGGAGTCATAACAGGGAAATGCCCGACTTGGGCCTAAAGCCTCCCACAGCTGAATAATACATTTGCTTAAAAGAACACTTTCTAACTGTTTAAGCGCCAAGAAGCAAATCAGCTAGTCATGTGCGCTATATATGGGCGCTGATAGAGTACAGTATACTCTGCTCAGAGTGTTGAGCTATATAGTCCATTGCCAGTCCGTCTATAGCACAGCAGATCTCCCTGCCCTCTAATGTGGGCGTAAGTTGTTACAATCAATCATCTGCCTGCTTCAGGGCAGGGCTGTTTGGACCCAGGAAGAGGGTTGGTGTAGCGCCCAGGGACCTCATTTTGTGCTGCCTTCCACGCATAAGCTAAACATGTTTTCCGCACACAGACTTCAACCATGTATGTTTGTGGGATCCAGCTGTTGCATATTGTCCTGCGCATCTCGGGATGCATATATTTATTATTCGGATCCCCTCATCTCCTCCTCTTCTTACTTACCTGTGACGTATTGGTTTGGTCAAAGTAATTGTGCCCTATGTGGTATACCATATAAAGTGCTGGAATAGGAATGTACCATCATACACCATCATCGCTGAACCATACAGGAAAGGAGCTGCCTGCGCCTCTCAAGTATGGGCTTGTCATTTATGAATGAAAACCCTGGGGCTTTCACCGCACAAGTGGAGGCACAGTGAAAAATGCACATGTTGCATCCACTACTTTGACCTATATGCACACATGGCAGTGGATTTCTTTGGACCTTGCTGTTTGTGTACATGTGGTCAGGTGTTGTTTTCTGATAAACACTGCAGCCTTGTAGCTCTTTGGCAGCAGTGGTTTCTCATTGCCTCCACTGTATAGGTAGGTATTTGGTGTTCAGTGCCTGGGCCTTACAGATACATTGCCACTTCTGTTTATCCCACGGCATTGCTATAATAGCTCATGTGCAAGACAGAGAAGGAAATCATTGTTTGTATATCATATCAAAGGCAGATATTGTCAATCTCCAGGTCTGTTGCAGAAAATTTACGCTAAAAAAATTCTGATCATTAGCGATTTTAGGAACTGGAAATAAAGCAAGGAACATTAATGCTAAAATTGGTGTGAATTACATTTTTTGGCCCTACTCTTAAATCATAATATTTGAGCTAGGTAGAATCAATTCGAGAATATAGTAAAGGTGGGAAACAGAAGGAAATGCCGGTGCAAGCTGTAACTAAGGTGTGGCCTAAGGTCAAGTTGACAGGGAGAGCAGACATGTAGCTTACATAAATCGATTTAACAATGGCCAAAAACAGCTAAAAATGTGCAAAGCCCAAATGTCAAGATATTGGCTACCACTTGCCCACCATGCTACCTTCGCCTTCTGCCCACGTGTCAGTCCAGCACATGTAATCATCCACCATTGACTCTCAATCATTTTGTCCACCATAAGCGTGGAAGGGTATACTCAGATGTGAGTCCCTTGCTCATTGCACCATCAGGATTCAAGCAAGCCGGGCCGACGAGGCTGAAATGCCAGAAACCGGTCCCCGGTAGCTTGTTTCCTTCCCAGTATAAGAATTGGCTTGGTAGTTTGGTTTGCCCTGTTCCCATCATGCACTGGGACAGGAACAGACTAATTTGCATATAGCCAAGTTCTGAGCTGGGATGGTGCATTGAGCTAAAAAACGGTGATGGATCAAGCCCTGATCTTTGGACTGGGTAAGAGTGGTCTGCTTAATTCAGGCACTCTGTTCATCACCACCCCCTTTTCTGAATCATTTTGTCCACCATAAGCGTGGAAGGGTATACTCAGATGTGAGTCCCTTGCTCATTGCACCATCAGGATTCAAGCAAGCCGGGCCGACGAGGCTGAAATGCCAGAAACCGGTCCCCGGTAGCTTGTTTCCTTCCCAGTATAAGAATTGGCTTGGTAGTTTGGTTTGCCCTGTTCCCATCATGCACTGGGACAGGAACAGACTAATTTGCATATAGCCAAGTTCTGAGCTGGGATGGTGCATTGAGCTAAAAAACGGTGATGGATCAAGCCCTGATCTTTGGACTGGGTAAGAGTGGTCTGCTTAATTCAGGCACTCTGTTCATCACCACCCCCTTTTCTGAATCATTTTGTCCACCATAAGCGTGGAAGGGTATACTCAGATGTGAGTCCCTTGCTCATTGCACCATCAGGATTCAAGCAAGCCGGGCCGACGAGGCTGAAATGCCAGAAACCGGTCCCCGGTAGCTTGTTTCCTTCCCAGTATAAGAATTGGCTTGGTAGTTTGGTTTGCCCTGTTCCCATCATGCACTGGGACAGGAACAGACTAATTTGCATATAGCCAAGTTCTGAGCTGGGATGGTGCATTGAGCTAAAAAACGGTGATGGATCAAGCCCTGATCTTTGGACTGGGTAAGAGTGGTCTGCTTAATTCAGGCACTCTGTTCATCACCACCCCCTTTTCTGAATCATTTTGTCCACCATAAGCGTGGAAGGGTATACTCAGATGTGAGTCCCTTGCTCATTGCACCATCAGGATTCAAGCAAGCCGGGCCGACGAGGCTGAAATGCCAGAAACCGGTCCCCGGTAGCTTGTTTCCTTCCCAGTATAAGAATTGGCTTGGTAGTTTGGTTTGCCCTGTTCCCATCATGCACTGGGACAGGAACAGACTAATTTGCATATAGCCAAGTTCTGAGCTGGGATGGTGCATTGAGCTAAAAAACGGTGATGGATCAAGCCCTGATCTTTGGACTGGGTAAGAGTGGTCTGCTTAATTCAGGCACTCTGTTCATCACCACCCCCTTTTCTGAATCAAGTTGACAGGGAGAGCAGACATGTAGCTTACATAAATCGATTTAACAATGGCCAAAAACAGCTAAAAATGTGCAAAGCCCAAATGTCAAGATATTGGCTACCACTTGCCCACCATGCTACCTTCGCCTTCTGCCCACGTGTCAGTCCAGCACATGTAATCATCCACCATTGACTCTCAGCACTGTGCTCTTCATAGCTGGACTCAGCACTCTCCCATTCTCCCTCCGGTGGGGTAGAATCAATTTCACAGCGGTTGGGTGTTCCTGTACACAGGTGGATACGCCGATGATGCACTTGTTGACTCAATCTGCTGGTCCACAAAGCTGCTTCCCATCTAGGATTTCAGTATTTTATCAACAGTCACTATCAAGCAAATGTCTGTATTCACTTTGTCCATGATCTAGTCTGGGACTGAAGCTAAACACATTTTACCGGAGTAAGTATGCTATGGGCCATAATGCAAGCAAAATTGAATCCCTGGCCTCAAGTTATGTAAGAAAAGACTGCTATAATCTACTACTACTACTACTTGTACATTTGCAATTTTCCTTTCTGTTTGTATCTCCTCCTTGTGTGACTTTACATCTTGTACATTTGCAATTTTTTCTGTTTGTTTCTTTTATGTAACGCATGTAATTCTAAGTCCTTATGTTTTGCAACTGGTTCTTATGTAAAGCGCTCTGACACCTTCGGGTAAAGTTCGCGCTTTAGAAAATCCCATTAAATAAATAAATAAATATAATCGGAGTGTGGAGGGCCTGTCGAGCCCATGGTCCTTGGTGCCACAGCAATGAGTGTTACTTGTATTAATAATAACTTGTTTTATATACAGCGCTTTATACCACACGTAAGTGATATTAATAATGATGAAAGGTTGAGGTGACATTGCTAGGGATAATACCTGAACTGCTAATGTCTGATTCGACCATTTAACCTTCTCGGGCACAGAGTTTGCACTGACTTCTTAATAGTGGATTTTCTAACTTGTTTTAGTCACGAGGAGTTACTGAGTACATGCTGTTGTTCTAGTCCACACAGCGAGCATCTTTTGCCAACCAAGCCAACTGTGTCAATATATTTTGTATTTATAATGTACATCTTCGCAAATATCTTGTGATTGGAAGACACTGATGTCAAAAACACATTACTCGCTCACGAAACAGTATTTGTAAATTATTTTTAAGATGTATGTCTACATCTTCATATATTTGAATTCCTTTGTTTTTCAGCTAACGTCTCAAGCTGAGCATCAAATACAGAACCACCCATTTTATTACATAAGTCTATCATTTTCCGTCTAGTTTCATGCAAATAGTCAGTACATTCTCCCTTCTACATTCCTCCTTCTGCCTAAACAAATAAAGCTGCATAGAAAACAGTTTGAAGAGTTACAACACAGACCTTTCTAGTGTAGTCTGCAGAGGCATGTTGAATTAATTTGCATAGACACATTAACTCGTTCCTAGCTACTTGGCTGAGCAACACCGTTTCCATAAATGTATACGGCTGTGCTCCCAGAGTTTACCACTGGCGGTGCTTCTGGTTACTGGTAGCTGTTTAGGGTTTTGCAAGGGAACTTCTGGGCAGCCAGGGAGGACCAGTGTGCCTTAAGTGTTGGCTCTGTACAAGAAATGGCTGTGCCAGGGAGAACTGTTTGGTTGTTGTGCACAGAGGCATTTGCACCACTAAGCACCAGGGATATATTTATGGGCATGCCAGTGCGAAGCCCTATAGGTAAGGGTCACTCCCTTGTTTTTAGGCACACATTTTGGCTGTTTCAGTAATATTTTTATTCTCATATGCACAAGTTTGTGTGTGTGTAAACTGGAGTTTACCTGACTGTCTTCGTGTACTGACCTTTGGCTGGCATTGTGTGAGGGCCTGCACTTGGCTAATAGTGTGGGTAGACTTTGCTTGATGACAGTGTGTGTAGATTGGCGCTTGCCTGTTGGTGTGTGTGGATGGTGGTGTGCGTGTACTGACTCTTGGCTGGCGATGTGGCTTGCATGGATCCCCCAGTTTTTTCTTACCCATAATCCCTTGCAAGCCTCAAATGTACTTATAAAGTCATATTTTTCTCACATGTTTGTGTGGGTAAGTTGTAGGTTCACCGCGCAGGCACACATTTCCTACCACCTAGCATTCCCCTTGGTTTCCCGAGAAAAATGATACCCCACCTCTGTGGGTGCCCAAAGTAGTGTTAGCCTAAAACCGTTTAAACAAACTGCCCTTTTGGACCCTCTTTGGACCCCCCCTCAACCTCTATTTGTTTTTTGCCGTTCCATGTCATAGGCACTTGGTCCATTCACACGAGTAAGGTATTATTTTTATCGGGAACACTGAGTGGTAGACAATTTGTGCTGTGCAGTGATCTCTCAACTTTCCCACACAGATATGAGAGGAAAATGTGACTTTTTAGCTAAATTTGAGGTTTGCAGCGGATTCTTGGAAGGAAACTGTTGGTGGATCATTGCAAGCCACACCTCCCTGGACTCCCATGGATGTATAGTTTTCAGAAATGTCTGTTTTTTTTAGGTTTCCCAGATGTCTGAAAACCGGGGACCAAAACCACAGGTGCCCACCTATCTATCACAAACCTACCTGTTTTTTCAAGGCGTTCACCTGTGTTTTTGGTCCCAGGCTCAGCGTCCATCAAGGGAAACCCACGAAACTCAGACATTTCTGAAAACTGGACACCCAGGGGAGTCCAGGGAGGTGTGGCCTGCATGGACCTCTCAACATGTTCCTACCTAGAATCACATGCAACCCTTAAATTTAGCTAAACTAAAATAACATTTTCCTCACTTTTCTGTGTGGGAAAGTTATGGGATCACCGGGCCGCCACAAATGTCCTACCACCCAGATTCCCCCAGGTCCCCTGATAAAAATGGTACTTCACTTGTGTTGGTAGGCATAGTGGCAGCGACTGGAAATGATCCAAATCGTACTGTGAAGACTTTAAAATTACCTATCATAAAACAACCTGGTTTTGCAAGGGGGGGTCACCTGGGTATTTGGCCCCGGGCCCGGCGGCCATCTAGGAAAACCTACCAAACCCAGACATTTTTAAAAACTAGACACCCTAGGGAGTCCAGGGAGGTATGGGTTGGTGGACCCCCCAACAAGTCCCTACCCAGAATCTCCTGCAAACCTCAAATTTAGCAGTAAAAATCACATTTTTCTCAAATTTCTGTGTGGGAAAGTTGTGGAATCACCGGGATGACACAAATTTCCTACTAGGCCTATCCACACAAGTGAGGTACCATTTTTATCAGGAGACTTTGGGGAATGCAGGGTAGGTGGAAGTTTGTGGATCCACGCAGATTCCAGAATTTTCTATCCCAGAAATGTGAGGAAAATGTTTTTTTTTATTACATAGTTTGATGTTTGGATGTCTAGTTATCAAAAATGTATAGGTTTGCTAGGTTTCCGTAGGTGGAGGCTGAGCTAGGGTTCAATCAAAATCTGTAGCTAGACAATGTGCAAAAAAAAAAGGTCAGTTCACTGGAAAAATGTAATGTCTACACGTTGCGTTTTATGCCATTTCCGGTCACGGGCACTAGGCCTACCCACACATGTAAGGTACTATTTTGATAGGGAGACTTAGGGTAAAAGAATTGTAGAGCAACTGTTATTACCTATTGACTTTCTACACATTTCTGCCTTCCAAATGTAGGACAATGTGTAAAAAAAGAAGTCACTTTGAAAAATGTCCTATAATTCTATGTCAGGACCGGAGGCTTCAGATTATGCTTTTCCTTATTCGCTCTTTAATTTATAACAAAAATAGCCAGAAAAGCCAAAACATAAGCTTTAAATCCAAGAACAAGGATAAAGCTTTAAAAGACATTAAAGAAACACTCGGATTTTGAAGAGTAAACTACAAATCTTATCAGTCCATCAAGATAGTGCACAGAATAGTCCATCGTCAATGTCCATGACAGGTGGATAGGACGTCCCTCCTGTGACCGCCCCCTCTTTCTCCGCTGCTTCGCCGCCAGTTGTGTTTTTCTTTCTCTGATATCACTTAGGGCTATTTAGTCTACTTTGGTATGATTCAGGCATTGTAAGCTTGCTTAGGGGGCTCTGTAATGTGATAATCGTTTTATTTAGTGTGTGTTTTTAATTTCAGAGCTCCTTTTAGATCGCGGGAACGTTCTCCGCTCCTCACCCGATCTTCCCGAGTTTTGCAGCGCGTTTCGGCGGCCAGGGGGAGCCAGAGCGTCTTGTTGATCCCCAGCGCAGTTTCTCCTCACACTGAAAGCCGCGCTGAGGAACACGACTCGCCGGAGCCTTCCCAGTCGCCTCACCAGAACACCCACGGCTCCTGGGTCTGTACATTGCCCCACATAAAATAAAAAACGCCCAAAGGGGATCCGTATAGCGGTCTCAACCGCGTTTGACGCCTGAGGGCGATGTTGGCACTGCAAGCAGTTCGCACGCCACGGGAGATACCTGCGGGATTTGAATCCTTTTCCCGCTTCTAATACAGCGCGCAGGGAGGCGGCGACGACCCGGTCTCTTATAGAGGGTTGGCACGCTGAGGGGTTGGTGCTGCCCCATTTTTCCGGTTTTCAACCGGTTTGCAAGATTTACAGGCCCGTGGCCTGCCCACATAGTGCTGTTTTTCCCCACACCCTTGGTCCAGTGCCCCAGTTCTGCTGGTGCTAGTATTGTGCAGTGTAGTAACACCTAGAATGGATCAGGAGGATTACTTTGAGGAGGAAGAGACTCATCAATATTTAAATGATGATGAGTTCTTTAACGCAGTAGACAGTTAAATTTACTGCTGCGTCACACAGGTGAAGTCACTTTGAAAAATGTCCTATAATTCACATGCTAGTATGGGTACACACAATTTCGGAGATGTGCAAATAACTACTGCTCTGAACTCTGTATTTTGTTCCCAATTCGGAAATACATAGGTGTCCTTGATACCTATTTTTCACTCTTTATATTGTACCAAATGTATTGCTATATACCTGGTACACAATGAAAAAAACATTGCAAGATGCAGTTCAGTTATTGGCTCTGGGTTCCTCAGGGTTCTTAGTTCACCTACAAGTCCTATATATCCCTACAAACAGAAGGGTCCAGCGGATGTAACAGTATATTGCTTAAAACAATCTGTCATACGTAGAAGTTGTTACAGGTGAACATTTTGACACAAAAGGCTGTTTTTTAAAAAGCATTTTCAATATTTCTTTATTTCAACTGTTAGTTTCTATAAAAAAAACCTTGAAAGATCTACACAAATGACCCCTTGCTGAATTCAGAATTGTCTCTACTTTTCAGAAATGTATAGCTTTCTGGCGTCCATTGTTGCTTTCACACCCATTTCTACCACTAACTGGAAGGAGATTAAAAGCACAAAAATTAGCAAAAATAGGCTATGTCCCAGTAAAATACAAAACATTGTAGAAAAGTTTGGTTTTCTGACAAAAGTCTGCCTGTCCCTGAAAGCTGGGAAGATGGTGATTTCTTCCCCATAAACCCTTAGTTGATACCATTTGCAGGGATAAAAAACGGACACTTTCTTCTGCAGCACATTTCCCCCATGTTTCCAACAAAAAAAACATTGAGCTGTATTTTGGCTGATTTCTGGGTCCCCAACAGGGGAATCCACAAACCCTGGGTACCTTTGAAATCTCCATGAAATTGGAAGAAAAGGACGCCAATTTGGTGTGAATACCTTAGGTGGACAAAAAGTTACAGGGGCCTAATCCTGAACTACTCCAAATTGCCAAAAAAGGCTTAGCACGGGGAGGCCTAGCAAATAAAGGGTTATATGTTTTTTTAACACTGTTTTAACTTTAAGTGCCTCTTAAAGCTGTATTAATGCTATTTTGGCTGAATGAATCCTATGTCGAAATGGCTTCCAAGTTCTGAACCGTGTTTCTTTTACCAGCTTTGCACTTCTGTCTTGTTGCTCAAAATGGCTGAGGCCTGTTTGCTTTCAGTGGTCTATTCTTTATGCCTCAGATGCACTAATGTCACTTTATGTACATCCAAATGAAATGCTTTGCAATAGAGTTTTTATTTTTCTAATAGGCTTTTTAATCCTGGAACAAATGTATTGTATTCATAGCCTTTGGATCTTATGCTGTTGGCTTTAATGTTACCCAAGGAACCAATTGCATACATGTTTATTCTGCCTATGCTTTTTTGAAAGTATGTATTTTGGCTAAAGTTTTTTTTGTAGATCTCTTTAGAGTTCCATAACATAAATAAAATCAACTTGAAACAAGTTTTATTGATAAGTGTGCCATCATCTTACGCATCAAATAATGGAGTCTCAATTTCCTTGAAACAGAACTGGCTGATTTGCAAAATAACAAGTTTTCTGTGGTGTTAGTTTTTTCTCTCAAATGTTTTCACTGACATATCCTAAATGAAACATGGCGGGATAAAGTAACAGGATACCACTGTACCACAAGGAATGACTCCAAGACCTTCATACAAGTGGATTGGAAGCAGTGAATAGAGGAGCAGCGGGGCACAAAAGGAAACTTCAAACAGTCTGTTCAAGCACCAATCGCCACAGCTGCTAATGCTAACAACTTTGTGCCAGATACCAGCTACTAACTTGTTCTGGCAAAGTTTCTGCAAGACTTGTTATACTTTTGTTTCATTTACAAGAATTTAACTTCTCCAGTATTAGCGTGTCTTTCATAAATTCACATGCTTGAATATTCCCCGTCGTCGAAGTGGGAGTACCATGGTAAATAAAATAGCAATAACATACTAATAACATATGTATGTAAATACATAACACATAAAATATATACTAGAAAAGCATAGCAAATACTCAAAAATAATTCCTACATAGGAATACATGGAGAGAGAGAAAACACTTGTAACATATTCCTGTCATTATGTTAGTCCAAACTACAGCCAATCAGGCGCCAGCACCCTTCCAGAACCTTCTCCTCAGAGCTCAGTCCCTCAGATTTTCTACTGCACGTCGTGTGAATGGGAGTCTCCCTGAGCTCTGCTCAGTTTTCTCAACTCCTTCATGTTTTTCCTGTCTTCTCAGCATGTCTTCAAGTAAGAAGTCTTTATTTAGACCTTGTTCTTCTTGTGGGAAATTGCGTCTTTATTCTGAGGACCCCCACAAGAAGTGCATTTATTGTCTTTATCCTGACCATGAGGTTGGTAAATGCAAGTTTTGCAGAACTTTCTCTACTAAGACCCTTAAGGACAGCGAAGGTCGTCTCCTCCTTTGGCTTCAGAGACTTAAAGATAAGGATTCAGCACTGTTGGATGCAGAAAGCCTACAATCTGGACCTTCAAAAGCAGCCTCCAAGCGTAGTAGTGTGCAGGATATGCCTTCTCCTTTTCTAAAAAGGAAGAAACTCTCCCTATCTGTGGCTCCTGCGGTGTCCTCACCACCTCCTACTGCTTCTACGCCCACGAGACCTGGCTCTCAAGCGTCTTCTGCTGCCTCCCATCATGTTTCTGCTCCGAAACATGTTGCTCCGTCGACGGGATCGTCGACGATCATCCAGACGATGAGATCTGCCGTCTCCGGATCGTCGACGGCGACAGTGATGATGACATCAGCCTCCGGATCGGCAACGACGGCAACTTCGACGTCTTCCATGTTGACGAAGGTATCGATAAGCTTAAAGACTGTCCCGTCGACGATACCTATTGCCTCGTCGTCGACGAAGAAATCTGCTTCGTCGTCAGCAAAATCTTTGTCGGCGAAAGCTCACAAGAAATCTTTTTCGTCGTCGGTCCCGTTGACGACAACTACGGCGGCTTCATCAACGACGATGTCTTCGTCGACGAGCTTACCGGCTACATGGTTCAGTCGACGGCGGCTCCGTCGATGGTGGATCCTTCTACAGCGACTCCGTCAACGCCGGTACCATCATCGTCGTCGGCACCGTCGACGACACAGTCGACGTTGGTTCCATCATCTTTTGCTTCCATGCCTTTGGTGCCTTTTTCGACCACTGGGTCTGGCTCCTCCGCCGTCGACCCCTTGCACCCTTGTCGTAAGCGGCCAGTTGACCAGCTGTCCATCCCAGAACCACAGCCTCCCTCGCCCATGTTTGCCACGGGCTCTGAGCAGGACTCTGTCTCTGCCAATGATGTGGATGATTCCTTCAGGGTGGCACGCAGTCCTTCGGATTTAATTATCAAGTGCCAGGATTATGGTGATGATGATGATGATGACGACCAATTTTCTCAGGCAGAGGAACATTCTTTGCAGGTTCCAACTGCGACGTCCTTTGTCGCTCATCTCGAATCTCCAACATATGTTGGATGACTACAACCGGTGTTTTCCGCCCTCTCAACAGGGCTCGCCTGTGCCTCATGTGGCTGTGGCGGCTCCTGTCGCTGTTCCACCACCACAGCCACCAACGCCTTCTCCTCAAGTTCAGACGTCGGTTAAAATACACACTACTGTGTACCCTGTTGATGATGACGTCATGCCAGAAAGGGAAGATGTAGAAGTTCAAGATAACGATGATAACAACACCACCCACATGGCTGAGTGGGACGACTATTAAATTCAGACGCCTTCCCCTCCTCCGGTGGAGCCCGGGGATTTGCCTCTGGTGGACATTGCAAGTTTCCATCAGCTGATGGATAGAGCGGCCCAGCGTTTTAAGCTGCCCAGAGTCCAGAGGGAGGAGGACAGTTTCCTCTGACTTTAAAAATCAACCGTTGAAACAAGTCCACACTATACCTATCATAGATTTCATATGGGCTGAAGGGGTGAAATTGATGCAGACTCCAAATTCACTACCAGCACAACTGCCTCGCCTTGAGAAAAAATATATGGCGCCCATCGGATCTCCAGCGTGCCTTGTTGCTCATCCAAAACCCGACTCAGTGGTCACTCAAGCTGCGCAACGTTGTTCACATAATCCGGCTTCTCCAATTACGGCTCCTCCGGATCGGGAGGGTCGTAGCCTGGACGCTATTGGTCGCAAGTTCTCCACAATGGCATCCACTACGGTGAGGGCGGCTAATGCCTTAGCCATCTTAGGCCGCTACGACCTCCAGATGTGGTCGGACTTGTCTGCCCTGGTGGCCCTCATCCCAGACGCTTCCAAGGCGGAAGCCTTGAAGATTCTGCAGGACGGCGAGAGAACATCGGAGGAAATTATCGACTGCGCAGTTGACATTGCGTGCACTGGCTTTCGTCAGCTTGCTGGGGCGGCGGTCTTGCGGAGGCAGGGTTGGTTTCGGTCCACCTCTTTCCACCAGAGGTACAGGCAAAAATCCTAAATATGCCTTATGACGGCGAGTCGATTTTTGGGGGACATGTGGATGAGGCATTACAGTCCATTAAGGACGACACTGATACTGCTTGCTCATTGGGGACTTTACAGTTTCGGAAGCAGCCTTTTCGTGGTGCACGCGGACGCGGCACCTCTTAACTTTTCGTGGAGGAAACAATCAATATCGCTCCTACCACCAAGGTAATCAACGTTACTCCTCCAGCCAACAGCAGTCCACCCGACAGCAGTCGTCCAAATCCTACAGGGGAAAATCCTCATATCGAGGATCCACTCCCAAATGGCAATGACTTGTGTATCCCCCCCCCAGTGTTGGAAGTCGAATCTCCCTGTTCTTTTCTCAGTGGTCCTCCATCACCTCGGACCGCTGGGTTCTGGACATTGTGGCGAAGGGCCATGCTCTAGAGTTCATCCAGATTCCTTCCCCCACTCCACCGTCTGGCCCGCTTCCTCCCCACCTCAAGGAGCTTTTCCATCAAGTTTGTCTTCTAATTCAAAAAGGTGCCGTTGAAGTGGTTCTCAAGTCTCAGAGGTGAAAGGGATTCTATTCCCGTTTTTTCCTAATACTCAAGAAAACGGGAGACTGGCGCCCGATCCTGGATTTGCGAGTGCTCAACAGGTATCTCAAGAGCCAATCCTTACGCATGCTTACACTACTGGAGATCTTGCGTCTACTCTCCATGGGCGACTTCATGACCACCATCGACCTCCAGGATGCTTACTTCCATGTTCCAATTCTTCCACGGCATCTTAAGTACTTGCGCTTCCGGGTGGGGCTGAGAGATTTCCAGTTCAAGGTGTTGCCTTTCGGCCTCCGATCCGCCCCTTGTGTCTTCACGAAAGTATTGGCTCCAGTGGTGGCTTACCTGCGTCTCCAAGGCGTCCAGATCTTTCAATATCTGGACGACTGCCTCCTCAAGTCACAGTCTTGCACACAGCTGCTTCAAGACACTCGCCTTTGTCAGGACGGGTTTCGATCTCTAGGCCTTGCCATCAATGCCGACAAGTCCCAGGTCGACCCGGCTCCACGCAGGAATTTTCTGGGAGCCACCTTAGACTCGACGCTTGCACAGTCATTCGTATCCCAAGAGCGTCGACAAAAAATCCTGCGCTTGGTGTCTGTGATTTGGGCAAAACAGTCCGTTTCAGTCCGGATCTTAAAGTTATTTCTGGGGATGGCATTGTCTTGTATTGCACTGATCCCACATTGCAGGCTGCGGACTCGCCCCATTCAGGAGGAATTGGACTTACAGTGGCGTCTGGTCACCGGTTCTTTCAACTACCTCGTCGGTGTCACCGCTCTCATGAGAGCAGCTCTCCGGTGGTGGGCACAACCATCCAACCTTGCAACGGGAACTTCTTTCCTCTCCACCACTCCGGACCTCACGCTAACAACGGACGCCTCCTTAGAAGGCTGGGGTGCTCACCTTCAAGGGCAAATGGTCTCTGCTTCTGCGTTCTTGGCACATCAACAGGCTGGAGTTGATGGCCATTTTTCTAGCACTCAAGTCGTTTCATCCTGTGGTTCAAGGGGAGTCGGTGCTCATTCAGACGGACAATACCACCAGTATGCACTATGTCAACAAGCAGGGCGGAACCAAGTCTCTACTCTGGTCTCGGCTGGCTCAGTCGATCTGGGATTGGGCAATCCGTCATCAAGTTACCCTGTCTGCGGTGCATCTACCCGGCATCTCCAACATCCTAGCGGATTCCCTCAGCAGATCCACGTCGTCGACCCACGAGTGGGAGTTGCATCAACCAACTCTCGACCTCATTTTTCAACGGTGGGGTCGTCCGTCTCTGGATCTCTTTGCAACCCCAGAGAACCGGAACTGCCCATCTTACGCAAGTTGGCATCCCCACCACGGGTCTTGCGGGAATGCCCTTTTGATGAATTGGTGCGATCTATTCGCCTACGCTTTTCCTCCGATTCCGCTGGTGCCTCGTGTGCTGTGGAAGATGCGGAGGCAGCCGTGCCACATTCTCCTGATCGCCCCCAGATGGCCCTGACAGGCGTGGTTCTCGGAGTTCCTCCTTCTGTCCCAGTGCGAGCCCATCCTCCTCCATCCTCGAGCGGACCTTCTCACGATGGACATGAGTCCGATTTGCCATCCGAACCCCTCCTCTCTACAATTGTCGGCCTGGAACCTGAGCACCTTGAATTTGCGCATTTAAATATTTCGCCGGAATGCAGAGACATTCTCGCTCAGGCCAGAGCTCCGTCTACCATTAAGACCTACAAGCTCAAATGGAAGAGGTTCTGTCATTGGTGCGCGGCTGCTAATATCCATCCTATCCATTCCACTCCGGAGCATCTACTTCCGTTCTTTCTGCACCTGGCTCAATCTGGGCTTTCCCATGCAACTTTGAGAGTTTTCTTGACGGCAATCTCTCGTTTCCGGCAGGATGGCTCCTCCTCTCTCTGCTCTTCCAGAGTTATTTGTCAGTTTTTCAAAGGATTGTTCCAGAAGTTCCCACCTCTTCGGCCTCCTCCTCCCACTTCGCATCTCAATGTCGTCTTGGCTCAACTAATGAAGGCGCCATTCGAGCCTGTACATAGGGCGGACTTAAAGTTTCTGACCTGGAAGGTAGCCCTTCTCCTTGCTCTGACATCATCTCGTCACGTGAGTGATCTTCACGCTTTCACTATTAAACCTCCTTTTCTCTAATTCAAATCGGACTGTGTGGTGCTTCGCATCAACCCAACTTTTTTGCCAAAGGTGCCTACGGATTTTCATCTGAATGAACCTGTTTTCTTGAAAACCTTCTTTGCCGATCCTCAATCTCCGGCAGAGCAACAACTGCACTCTTTGTCCATCAAGAGGTGCCTTAAATTTTACATCAACAGGACAGCCCCCTTTCGCAGGTCCGATCAACTGTTCATTGCCTATGGATGCATGCGTAAAGGGCGCCCTGTTACCAAACCAACTATTGCACGTTGGATTTCTTCAGCCATTGTCTTCTGCCATCAGCAAGCTGGCAAGCCTCTACAGTCTTCAGTGAGGGCTCATTCCACCAGGGCGGTGTCATTCTCTACCACCCTGTTTGCTGGTGTGCCGCTTCATCAGATCTGCCGAGCAGTCACGTGGTCCAACAGGCACAGGTTCACGAAACACTACTGCCTGGATGCCATCAACGAGGCGGATACAGCAGTGGGACAGGCAGTACTTTGTCATCTTTTTAACTAAGGTGAGCCTCTGTCTTCCCTCCTCCATTATGGTTTTATATGATTGCTATCAGTTCTTGCATCACTGTATTATTGTCTCATGGACTTTCTCCATGCTGTTACATGGCAATTCGGGCATCTTTGGCTGTTACTGCTCTCTATTCTATTCAAGCATGTGAATCTATGAAAGATACCCTAATACCGGAGAAGAACAATTGTTACTTACGTGTAAACAGGTGGTTCTCCAGTATTGGTGTCTTTCATAGTTTCACATGCGACCCACCCACCTCCCCTCAGAGGCTCGCTTCTCCTCATCGACTCTTTTGTCACTCTTGTGCCACGAAAATCTGAGGGACTGAGCTCTGAGGAGAAGGTTCTGGAAGGGTACTGGCGCCTGATTGGCTGTAGTTTGGACTAACATAATGACAGGAATATGTTACAAGTGTTTTCTCTCTCTCCATGTATTCCTATGTAGGAATTGTTTTTTGAGTATTTGCTATGTTTTTCTAGTTTATATTTTATGTCTTATGTATTTACATACATATGTTATTAGTATGTTATTGCTATTTTTTTTACTGTGGGACTACCACTTCGACTATGGGGAATATTCAAGCATGTGAATCTATGAAAGATGTGAGAAGTTGGCCTGGTATATGATGTTAACTATTCTAGTGAGCACCTTGCACCAGTCCAAACCACCCTTATGGTGATGGTTGTAAAGTCAACCTTATAGACCAGCTATCCTAGTGGTAGCATGGACAAAAGCAGTCTTAGGCTAAACTCAAGAGAGCATGTGAAGCCAGCTGTTTTACCATATGCAAACCTTTTAATACCAAATGAAAGGACACCACACAGGTTATATATTCAAAATATATATGTATTTATTTCTAAACAACCCCCTGTACTTTTTATGAGCACAGAAGCACAAGCGTATAACAAGGAACTTAATATAACATACAATAAGTTGCACAATATGGATAGGCCCTGGTGGCCCGTTAAACCATATATCAAAATAGTGGTATAAGTACCACGTCACGAACAATGGTAAGGCCTAGGGCCTTGGGAATCGCTGGGGCTACACTGGGCTAACAATAGTTAGGGAGCAGGAGGCCCACAGGATGCGGGTGCAGTGTCTAAATGCACACGCGTGCACCTATCGAAGTCAATGGGTGCGTAAAGTTAGAAAGTTAAAGAGTTAGGAGTCTTCCGACTGGACTAGAACTAAACCACTTAAAACTAGGACACTAGGAGTGTAAATCTCTACAGGACTAGTACTCGCGTTACCTCACCCACAGGAAGTGCATAGGTGTCAAAGTGTGTCGGGTTTCGTCGTGGAGTTTTATGGAGCCTTGGAGAAAAGATGCTGCAGGCGACCAGAAGAGAAGAGTCCGGTTGGATCCAAGGGTGGATCGAAGATGAAGAGTACCTGAAAGCAGAGGGGACAGAGTCTGGGTCACTAGCCAGTGACCAGGAAGGAACCAGGCGGGAAGCAATCAGGTGATGTCGTGAAGCTTATCTCTGCAGCCACGTGGACCAGGAGGTGTCAACGATGACCAGGAGCTGGATACAGACTGTCCCACGAAGGCTCTCGCTTGGCGGTGTCGGATCTCGATTCGGAGTCAACAGGCCTTGGCAAATGCAACCCACGCAGGAATCGAAGATGGTTTCTTACTCAGGCCAGCAAGGACTAAGGGGCTTCTCCTTAGCAGGGAAGCAAGGGCCAGTCTGGAGCAACCAGACCAGCGGTGTAGATTTCGGATTTCGTCGTCACAGAGGCCACTAGCCAACGGGCAAGTGACCGGACAGACGCGTTGAGCAGGAAAATGCGAAAGGGCACCACGCAGCACTCAGTGAGTGTGGAGAGGTGATCTTTGGAGCAGTTGGTGCTCGGGGCTGGGGCTTCTCAATCCCCAATGCACAACTTCGAGGCTGCCTCAGAAGTTGCACGGAAAGCGATTCGCTGGCTTGCCATGATGGCCGGTCCCACGTCTCGCGTCGCCACCACGGGCCTCAGCTTTGCTGTGGATCGGGTCGAAGGAAGTCTGGAAGTCCGGGTCTTGTCAGGCTCTGTGTTCAAGCTCCGGCGGGAGCAACGACAAAGCAAACCGTTGAGCGCTTGATGGTGCCTGCTTGCACAGGGTGGTCACTCCTTGACCACAACTGAGATTCTTCAGACTTCTACGTCGAGTAGGATGTCGAAGGGTCCAGAGTTTTGTATCAGAGTTTGTCAGGATGATCTAAAGTCTAAGGACACAGCTCCTACCTTTATTCCAAATCAAGGGGCTGGATTACCTGCTAGGTCCCTCCTATGGGTGGGACCCAGGAAGGGGGTGGTTACACCCCTTTCCCTTTGTCCAGTTTCACGCCAGAGCTGGGGCTGGAGTGCCACAGCACCGGTTTGAACTGGCCTATGCATGGGGACACCTTGTGTGCCCCAGGCAGTGTCTCATTTCATTCAGCCCTCCCTGCCCCAATCCGCTATCTCCTGTCTGGGGTGGTGCTAGCACCTCCCTGTGACAGGAAACCTATTGTCCAACAGCCTCCCTCGCTAGAAGGACTCCCAGCAGCAGGAGGTCAGACTTGTGTCTGTGGCAGCAGCATCCATTTTGTGATGCTGAGGCTCTGGTTAACTTTAACCGGGATTAATGGAAGGAACAGGTCTTTCCCCTCTAGAAAGGTGGAATGCTACCCCCGTCGCCAGAATTGGCGAGGGGGTAGTATTCCATAGCGTATGACACCTTACACGACATGTTTTGATAAAGCCAAACCAAAGTTAGCAATAACCGCGAGGATTATAATGCACTTCAGAGTATATGGTATGAAATATCCTGGAACAGCTATAAGGACATGGTTCCGAAAGCTGCAGACAGGCTCAGCTCATGCTAGAGCACCATCTCACATAAAACCAAGCACTCTGTCTTCAGGATTGTTAAGGCCTGCCATAGGAGTGACTTATAGGTGCATATGTGTCCAGATATAAGGTTAGACATAGGAATACTATATCTAAGCAAGGGGTGATTACACGACCTTGCCCCAGCTGAGTGATCAGCCAGTTGTGTCAGTTTGGATGGCCAGCCAGGGGTGGCAAAAGATATGCTGCAGCCACTGGTAGGCCTTGGATGCACCTATACCCTGGGTACCTATAGTACACTGTACAGGGACTCATAAGAGTGACCCAAATCCCAATTGGTGATGTACCTAAAGTACATGGTGTGAATTTAGAGAGAGAACAGCAGGGCTGTGGGTCTGATTAGCAGGCTCACAGCTACATTAAGTCGAAAACCAGTGAAGCAAAAAGCAAAAAAATGGGGTGACTATAGGATAGCAGACCCTACTCTCCTACAAAAGACACCAATACTGGAGAACCACCTGTTTACAGGTAAGTAACAATTGTTCTTCACCATTAAATACATTTCTGGAGGGAGAAATATTGAGCAGGTTGTCTCTTGAGAATGCAGCACAAGTGTCACCCAAAGATGAGGCTCCTGATGACATGGAGTGTGTGGTAGCCACAGTTAAAGATGTGTTATGTTGCACTGGCATATTACCGTACAAAGTGTGGTTATCTGCAATGAAGAAAGATGAAGTACTGTGTGCAGCCATGGAGTTTGTCAAACGGGGATGTCCCTAAAGAGAGATCTCGACCGTCACCCCTCAAACCATATGCTAGAGTAGACAGTGAATTATCCATTGTTTAAAGTATTCTTATGCGTAATGACGTTTGCGTATCACCTGTGTCTATTCATGAGACACTAATTGAAGCTCTGCTTGTGGGACACCTTGGTGTTGGTAGAACTCTGTAGAAATTTGAAGCAACATTTTTGGTGGCCCAAGCTGGATGCCCAAATGTCTAAGTGTGTAGATTTTCTAGTGCTTCGAAACCAACAGTGCCACTTTTGGTCATTCCCTGGCCTCTGACAGGGACACAGTCACATTTAGCAATTGTTCTGGGAGATCTCTCACCAGTCTTGTGCATCCCCCTCCAGCAGGCTGGATTCTGTTAGAACTCCGTCCTGA